>NW_004524663.1:7490793-7497943 GCF_000260255.1 Octodon degus | reverse complement strand
CGCGACGTGCAACTTTATAAACAGTGCACAATATGATTTGCGCCACGGATAAAGACTGCGCGGGGTTTATAAGCTAACATTCTGAGTTGCTCCAGCAAAAACCTCAGAAAAGCACTGAAAACACATTCTCATGGTTATTCATGTCAGTTTGCCATTCATTTCAAAGTAAAATATGTTTTTAAAAGTTGTTGGATTCAAACTTTGCTCTGTTCATTGGGCTTTGGTAAACGCTCCTTCATCTTTCAATCAGGGAAACAAATGAGGACTCGTCTGAGCTGCTGCTTTCTCTTTAAATAAACTGCCTTGGGATGTCCTTGCCCAGAATCAGACCTGGCAAAGGCTTGGAGGAAGCTCTGTGCACAGCACAAGATAACAACAAAGTTTGCAGTGCTAATTAGTCCCCCAAGAGCCCCAGGCACCGCTTGTACAGGCTCCTGGCTCTTATTATCACCCCACAGATACCAGGCCTACCCTCGCAGGAAGCCTATCTATCTGGGATGCAATCCACTCCCCAGTGAGATCCCACAGAACTCCCAAAGTGCTACAGGCTCTCCAAAAGGGAGCACTTGGATAAAGCGCCCCTCTAGCCGGGGACTCAGGGCCACGGAGAGCTAACCAAGGCAGCCGTAGGTAACTAGCGCTTCCAAGATGCAGGCAAATCCCAACTGCTAGGCAGCCGGCCATCACAAAGGCCAGCACAGCAAACCAGCCAAAGTCAGTTCCGAAGTATGATTCCTTCAAGTGTCATCGCGTGTATGCATTAACACGTATGATTGCTTTTCCCGAGATGCCCTAAGCATCAATGAGAGCAAATTTTTTTTCTAAGATAATTTCATTTACACAATAAATATATAGAAGAACCTGAAATGCCTATCTTAAAAACTTCTGGGCCAGCCAAATAGCTGGGCCGGCCAAATAGCTCAGTGGATTAAAGAGCCTGCTTAGGCAGACACAGGGGAGCTGCACTGAGACTGGACGCGGTGGCACGCACGCGTAATCCCAGCTCTTGGGAGGCTGTAAACAGGAGAATCACTAGGAGTCCAGTCTAGTAGTGAGACCCTGTACACCCTATAGACCCTTGTCCTAAAATAAAAAAAACCCAAAAACTTCTGATTGTGCTAGCACTCTTTTACTTAGTAAAACTCAACTATTATGTGCTGAATGAACTGAGATTATATATACAGGGGACAATTTTTAATATAACAACTTGGTCTGACTTTCATAGCAACAAAAATTCAACAAGTCCACTGCAATTAGGACGCTACAACCTGGTGTGAGGACCCACGCTTGTAATTCCAGCACTCCGGGAGGGTGAGGCAGGAAGATTACAAATCCGAGCCCAGTCTAGGCAATTTAGTAACTTAGTGAGAAACTATCTCAAAAAAAAAAAAAACATATAATTTTTTTTACAGGCTACGAATGTAGCTCAGTGCCAAGGCCCTGGGTGCAATCCCTACTGTTGAGGAAAAAAAACAAACAAACAAACAAAAAGGATAATTTATGAAACCACCAATAATAGGTCTGCTTAACATCTTGGACTTTCAAAGCTCTAACCTACAAAATAGGTTACAACCTCGACTATGAAATAAACCAAACAAAATGTGAACTACAAAGACACTTGTGAGTTACTGTATAGAAATGAATATTCTTGCCAGGATCACTTGAACAATTTCAATGCCCAAAACCTATAATCTGCCAGATTAATCTAAAATATCCCTTTGTTCATGAATCCCCTTGGCTCAAAACTTCTGAGAGACAAGGCTCCAACACATATTGGATAAAATATTCATGTTTTAGTCTGGAAGTCAAGTCTTTCTACAATCTCTGACTTCATCTTCTGAAAACTCTCCCCAGCTGGGACCTCTTGCCCCAGGCAGCCCAGTGAAAACAGGCCTGCTGGTCTTCCCACAGCTTGTTCAGACTTGGTCGCTTCGATCCCAGGGCTTTCTTCTGATCTGGGATGATCAGCACCCGCTACCCTCCAACCTTGTTCTCCTCCTGCAACTCTCCCCACTTGTAAGAGGCTACCACGCTGGACTGCATGCCCCTGGCAGTTTACATTTACTCCTCCTATGTTTAAATGTTAAGGTACATTCTGTAACACACGTAAATTCTCAATTAGATCACTGATTTGGACAGAATGTTGGACTTTGCTTAATACCATTTCAGGACAGCACAATACTAACCCACCGAATACTTGCAAGTATTTGCAAAGCTATTACATGCCCAGTTTTATGAAGCACGGAGGGGAGATGGGCAGAGCTTTTCTCATTCAATTTCCACAGGTGATGATTCATTTCCCCAGTGGGACGGCAAAAACTGGAATACCCCACATCAAGGAGGGCAAGGAATGTGCCATCTCCCTAAGCAAGAGAAATCCAAGCAAAGGCTGATGAAGAACTCTCCTTAGGGTGTTCTTGCAAGCCAATACTTTACCACCTTTTTTAGCTAGATTTTTTTTTCCATTTTAAAATAATTTTAATTCTGAAATTCTGAATTCAGGTTGAAGGGAGGAGAATCATAATTATGTTTAATGGCTTTCAAGCTTTAACTTCTGTAATTCCATTCCTCAATTTACAAAAGAGTGAGCCTGTGTTTAAATTTAGGTCAGTTTGGAAAACATTATAAGACATTGGTACTTGTGATATAGATCATATATTGGTATATATGTATAATAAATATAGAGATATAGATAAGACTTACATTGATGCTAACTCACCTAAAACACAATAGGAATAATTTCAAATGCTTTAAATTATACAGCTATACAGTCTGATTATACCCTTTCAAATGTCCTGAAGTCTTTCACATTGTGTAAATGATCATAATCCATAATAGACTTCAATTACATAACAACTTATCAGGAATGCACAAGTCTAAGAGGGTAACAGTTCTGTCAAAAATTAAAAATCTTGCATTCCTTCCTTATTTATAGCATCATTCAAAGTGAAGTGCTCAGAGCTGATCAAAAGATGTCATAGGGCCGGTGATATAGCTCAACAGACTAAGCGCCTGCTTAGACAAGTGCAGGGACAAGGGTTCAATCCCCTGGCACTGCACTGTGACAGCTCTGCCCCTTGGCATGCTGAGCTAGCAACTGAGTCTAACTGTGGTGGCACACATCTGTAATCCCAGTGCTGGGGAGGCTGAAACAGGAGGATCACTATGAGTCCAAGCTGCGCACTGAGACCCTGTACCAAATACATTTTAAAAAAAAAAGATATCATACTTGTTTAATTTTTTAAAAAGTTTATTACAGTCAAAGATTGCCAAGAACAATGGGATGAGTGTGACCCAAATAAGGGACATCATCGTGAGGGAGATTAATAACACCATGTCATTTACTGTAGTAATTTTTTTCAAATTTAAATAGTCACTGTAGCTTTTCATCACAAAGACCTAGCCACTCAGCTACTAAATTGCATCAGTTCCATTGTATGTTTTATGAAGATAGGATTATTCAAGTATCTTTGCATCTTCAAGACTTTTATTACTGAGAAGCTCTCATAGATCCTGAACACTTCCAAGAAGTGCTACACAAATGTGAGTCATAATAAAAGCATAATAAACAGTAGTAAAGCTATAAAGTTTTCCAAACCCACGTTGCAAGATCCTACTTAACTTGGTAATAAATATTTTAGGAAAAGAAATCTGCTCTTTCATAATGACTCTAGCAGAAGAGTCTTGAACTCCTTCCTGTATTCCAAGGTAAATAGAAAGTCACTGTCGCCTTCTGCCACATGGGCTGGTGGCACAGGCTTAAAGCCTCCGGACTTGGGAAGCTGAGGCTGGTGGATCACCGCAATTATGAGATCAACCTGGGCTATGTAATGAGTTCAAGGCCAGGCTGACCTACATAGCAAGATCCTGTATAAAAAAAACCAAAACCAAATAAATAAATAAATAATAAATAAAGTCACTACTTTCTGTATAGAAAAAAATATAGACCCTTAACCTTCATATCAATGAATTGCTAACATCTATAATTTCTATTCATTTCCTACCAAATGAATTGCTAACATCTATAATTTCTATTCCCAACATTTATTGATCTATGACTTTACCAAACAGCTAGAGATTAAAGTTCCATAATAAGAACTCTTCCAAAGACGATAGAAAACCTAACATTCTCTATTGGTCAAAAGCAATATCCATAACAAAACTTTTAAGGAAAAGGAACAATTTAAAGGATACTTAAAAAAAAAATAAAGGATACTTTTATTACATGATGAAAAAAAAGTGACAGGAAGAAATCAAAAATAATCCCCAAATGTGGCTTTTCATGCTAGGAAAGTTTCCTCATCTGCTCACCAGAAATACTGCAGAAGGAAATGTGACTCATGTATAGAATTTTCTAAGATCATTCATATTAAGCAACTAATTCTTGAAATCAGTTTCACTAGACAGAGCAAGAAGCAAAACTTCGGGTAGTTAAAGCAGGTCTCAGTATCACTGCCTCCACTTGTGGAGACTGCAAAATAGTCCTTAGCATGGTATTTGTGATAATTCAGTTGTCCACATGGCAGCATGTCAAGATGTTATAAATAGTGATTTATTATTTCTCTGGAGTATCAAAAACCCGCTGACCTAAGAGAATTTGACAAAGGCCTTGTTTACAAAGGAAGACTTCTAAGGAAGGGGGAGCAATGTGAAAACCCCAGAGGACAACACCACTTTTATAATTTATGAAAGTTTTCTGTTTATGGTTTTCATCCAACACACAGTAAGTCTTGAAAAGGAAATACCAAAATATTACAGTATTAGAAAGTGTATTCCAATTACCTCCTAAAAAAGAATGCACTGTGCTTTTAGATCAGTTTATGGAAGGGCTTAAGCTTAATCAAAATAAAACAATTTTAAATAGCTATCCGCATAAGGGCTACTTTCTACACATATTCTATCAGGAACGCCTGAAACAGAACTCAGGCATTAACAATGTAATACAAGCAGAGACCCACTTTTTTTTCTCTCTTTTTTGGCCAATTCTAAGCCTCAGGTGTTGGTCAAAGCACTTTTCAAGAAACTTGATGAGAAATGCTCAAAAACCACTTTAAAACGAACAAAAGAAAAGATCTAAGGCTGCTTTGAACATGCTCTTGTGGTGAATATTTTCTGTGAAACCCCACAGTGTAGCTAGTGCCAATGTGGAGATGTAACTGATAGAACTCATAGGAGAAAGGCTGCATTGAAAGAAGCTCTCCCTCACCGCCCCCTCAAGGGTTTGGTAACCCAAATCCCTAATTTATTTTAAAATGGTCTTTACCAACATGACATCTCTTTTTCAAGCCTCGAATAAGGAAGATGGACCTCTCATCTAAATACGGTTTTTTTTTTTCCTAATACTCTGTGAACCAAACAGGTGTCCCCTTTTTCTAATAACTAGTAAACATTTGAATTAAAAGGGTTGTTAACAGAAAGTAACTCCAGGAAAATGAAAGGGTAATTAAATTCTTGAAAGAGAAAACATGTCTTGATTTGCATAACAATGGTCCAACAAGGATTCAAACCTGCCACACCTCTTAGTACTTCTCCAGGGTGTAAGTGGCTTCCCACTAATGACTAGCGGAAAATAGTACGGTAGGCATCTGAATATTCACAGTTAAGTACACACACACACACACACACACACACACACACACACGGGGCTTTTTTTTTTTTTTTTTTTGTCATTTTCCCCATTTAAATATACTTTAAAAGCAGTAACATAAAACTATGCATATATTACATCTATAAAGATATATAGATATATAGATATACATGCATGTGTGCTTATGTATACATACCTACAACCACAAATACATTATAAGTTGCTTCAATAACACACTATCCCAGTATTTGATAAATTCACTAAAAATAAACTGCTTTTATTCTATTTCTCAAAACTTTACTAGTGTTCCAAGAGATTCAAATTATTGTTACTGATTTTGTCAGCAAATCAGTCTACTAATAAAGAGTCAATTAAAAGTAGAAATAATTTCATATATTATTTTTAATTAATGTACAAATTAAGTCAGAACACAAAATACTTATACTGCCAGGAAGCTTGGTATTCTCTGACATCTATTCTAAAAAAATTGTCATTGACCCCAGTTTGTAGTTCTGAAATAAGCTACACAGGGAGTACAGTTCATATCTATATTTCTATTACTTTTGAATCCCCAAAGAAAATGAAATGGAAGCTGCCAGTTTTGCTGATAGGGGATTGCTTTCACATTTTCTTAAGTTTTGCAGTTCCACTTCAGTTGAAGAGCATTAGTTATTGGTTAAAAGAGGGTTTTCAGAGTTATGGATTTTAGCACTTTGTTGACGGAAGGTTTTGATGCTCAGCAAACTTGGCTAAAACCTAGAAAGTGACAGATGCATGAAAAGTTGAAAAATAGGACACACCACTGTGAGCTCAGCTGATAAACTTCCACCAGACACTTACTATTTTTTAAAGTGCTGATGCCAAGTGAAAAGTGGAAAAACTGATCACAAACTAATTTCTGGTGTTTCGCTTTTATCATAATAAGTGATTAGGTTGAGATAAATATTAATGTAGCTGTACAGTGTATGCTGTGAATCTATCAAGACTTAACAAAAATTATCCAAATGTTTGGTATGTTAAATATTTTCTTTATATACTTAATATGATACATAAATACAATTGAATCAGATAAAAGAACAAATGTTGTTAAAATATTTACAAAAAAAAAATAACATCCTTTTAGACAATTTTCACAATGTCAAACCACCCAAGATTACATTATCTTCCTATTTGAAGGTACAGCTTGTCTACTCAGGAAAATTTTAGCTTAGTGAGACTTTTCAACATTGATTGCTAATTTTGGATCAGGTACTTGCTTTCTGATTTAGGTCAAATTAAATTATATTAACTGCCATGTTTTGTTGATTAAATTATATTAGCTACCATGTTTTGTCACTGTTTTCTCATCTTTAAACTTAGGATGACAGTGCCTCCCTCGACATGGTAGCTGAGAGACGATACTTGTAACATGCTTGCTGTGGGCCCAGAGAAGCACTCAACATGTCTGCAGAGCAGCCAAAGTGGAGAGTGTGCTTAGGACCCAGTTCCAAAATAGGGCTATGAAATAGTTCAAGGATAGACTGGCAGGGCTGGCCAGACAGCTCAGTGGACTAAAGCGCCTGC
>NW_004524663.1:7470144-7490358 GCF_000260255.1 Octodon degus | reverse complement strand
TTTTTTTTTTTTTTTTTAGTACAGTTCTCAGTGGTGTGGACCTTGGATAGTTGAACAGGAATTTTCTGCTACCCGATTGCTAAGAAACCTCACTGCTCACAGACGCATTCTCTTCGTGCAAGCAAGGCATACGATCAGGTGTAAATGCAAAAATATCCTGTGCGATGAAAGTTTGAAATTTAACTCTGTCACCAATAAGGCAGAGAGGTTAAAAATAGCCACTCAATGCAATAAACAAATGCGTGTCCTTAATGCCTTCCTTATGCTCCGACGTTACACATACAAAGGCGTGCATGCCTACAGAACGACGAGAAAGAAGACAATGCTATCTCTCCAAAACATGACTGACCTGGGTCGCTCTGGTTTTCTCAAAGCACCAACCTCTATCAGGTGAAGCAGGATGGTGCAAACAGAGACAACCTAACAAAACTCCCTTAAAAGTTACATAAACAAAGAGGGGAGCAACCCAGTACGGGCTTTGCACCCATGTGCTACTAAAATTACATAACACTCGGTGCAGACGTTGAATAAGGAATGGATTCGACACAACCCCCCCCCCCCCCCCCCCCCCCCGCCCCGACTCCTTTCCCATAAAACATCCAAATGCCTGACAAGAGCGAACCGATGATTCGGAATATTTATTTTCTTGCTGAAGTAAATCCTGGGGGACTTGGAGGCACGTTTAGGCCCGAAGTTTGTGCAAAAACCGCAGGACGCCAAGATTCACACTCTCAGGACCTGGAGAAGAAAGAACTGACAAGCGACAGCAGCCCAGCGAGGCCTTCTCCCCGCTCGCGGTGCCTCCTGCTGGAAAGTTTTCCACGCAATCGATCGGAGGACGAGACGCCCTCTCCCCCCGCCGGCCTGACTTTGCAGGAAAGGCGAGCCGGAGCCCGGAGGGGGCCGGCAGGGAAAGAGCTAGAAGGCTCCGCGCACGGCGGGAGGCGGCGGCGCAGGCTCCTTACCTGGGGGACGCGGGACAGAAAGGGCGCTGGCCCGGCGGGGCGCGGCAGGGAGTGGGTCTGCACACCCGACCTAGGCCAGCGTCCGAGCCCGCGGCCCGGCCCCCGCCGCCGCTTCCTCCCTCGCGCGCGTCATGTCACGGCGATCAAACATGTCTGTGTGCGCTCCGCCGTTGTGACTTCCTGATTCTCCGCCGCTCGCGCGAGCACACACACTCCCAGCCGCACGCACACGCCGCCCCCGCCGGGCCTCGCCACAGAGCCTGGCAGTGTCCTCCCGGGGCTCCCGGGAAGGGCGCGGGCGCGGGCCGCTGCCAGCGCTGCTCCCGACGCGCGGGTCCCAGCGCGCACAGCACTCTCGCGCAGCCGGAGGGCACCGAGCCGCCGCGGAGCTCGCCGCCCGTTCCCACCCCTCCACCCCACTTCGCGGCCTTGCCAAACTTTTTTTTTCTGCCTGACCCACGTCCAACTTCCCTCCACACACCCCCGCCCCCCAGCAGCCGGGCGCTCACCACCATCCGCAGCAAAGGCAACCCGGATAAAAATAATGCGATCCAGGCGGCGGAGGCGGGGGAGAGCGCAGACACTGGCGGGAGGCGATTTCCCCGCGTGTACCGGAAACCGGCCCGAGTGCCCGGGCCAGGGCGCGGGTGTCCCCTGGAGTCCGCACCGCTGCGCCCCGCCCCGCGAGTGCAACTGCATCCAGGCTGCGAGGTCTGGGGCACCCCCGTGGAACCCCCGGGGCACCCCAGTGGCACTGTGCTCGGTGTGCACCCCGTGGCCAGAGGGCGCCGAGGGCTGGCGCGCTGGACCGGTTATTTGTGGAAATGCATCGCGACACCTTTGCAGATGGCATGGCCGTGTTTTGTAACGCGAACCGGAGGGAAGGTGGCAGGGTAGGGAGAGAGAGCAGGGGAAGGGGTAAACCAGATTGGGATGGGAATAAAGCAAACTCGAAAGCTAGGTGAGAGGGAAGGGGTGCGTGTCATCGTCGGGGGGAGGCTCCCGCTTGGTCTCCCCGCCTCCCGCCCTCGCTAACCCCCATCCCCTCGCCACCGCAGCCCTCCCTCTTCCCCTTCGCCTGCGAACGCCACCGCCGCTGCCCGGGCGCGCGCGGGTCCTGTTTGTGACAGTCAGGCAGAGAGGATTATCCGGATCATGGCCTCCCGGCCGGCCCGCAATCACTAGGGCTCTCCTGGGTCCCAGCGCGCCCCTAGCACCCACACGGTGGCGGGCGCCCCACGGCCGCAGCTACCGGGCGCAGGCAGGGGAGGACTCGAAGCAAAAGAAAACAAACCCGGAGAGGGGAGGGCAGGGCAGGGCAGTGCAGGGCAGGGGAGCCCAGCGGGCACCTCCGACCTCTTTCCCCGGCCGCCTCCCACTGCTGCGTCCGGAGCCCGACACCCCGAACTTTGACACCCGCGCTGTCACCCGTGAACAGAGACAGAGACGCCGGGGACTCAGCCCCCGGGACAACCCCGGTACATAAAGGCCCGCCCAGCAGTCAGCGTGCCCCTGCCCGCCCAGGGGACGCGGAGAGTGGAGGTGACACCTCCGATCCTACACACGCGGGCCCCGCGATAGACCGCCACCGCCTCGGCGCGCCAGCTAGGCTCCGACTCTCCCGCAGCGATCCGCTCGCGTCCCTGCAGCCGAGCCCGTTAAACAGGTCCCCGGGAAGCGGGTGGCAGCCGCGTTCCTTGGCGCCCGGCCGCCCGCCCGGGCTTCTCGCCCTGCTTTCCCGTTCTCCTTCCAACTCTTCCGGGAGGACGTCTCGGGATGAACTGTCGCGCTTCCATTCTCCTCCCGGGTCCCCAGCCCTTTCTCCCCCCACACCCCGCTGCCACCCGCCCTCCCCACTTGGGCTTATTTAAGGGGGCTGGGGGTGCAACCTGGCGAAGCGTGTGTTGCAACCTCGAGTTGGCAGCGCACCGCTGCCTCCCCAGGGGCAAGGCTGTGGTTTTCTGGGATCCCTCCCCCTACCCCCCTTGAAGTAGTAATTATTACTGTCATTATTAGAACTGCGAGGGTCGGTGCAAACTTTGCGGTTTCTTCCAGCGGCGCCCGGGAGCTGTCTTTAGAGCCTTCCACCTGAGGCCGGCGGGGAGGAGGCGGGCTTTGTTGTGGTGGTGGTGGTTGTGGTTGTTGTGGTGCTGGCGGCTGTTGGCCCGCCTGTTTGTTTTGGTCTCCGTGCATGCACAATAAATAATAATTAGGGGAATAACGAATAATCCCCGCGCAGGCGGGCGGGCCGGGGGTTCCTGCCGCGGCTGCAGCGGCGAGGCCGCAGGGAGGGAGAGAGGAGAAGGGAGTTGTAAGTTATATTTACCTTGCTCGCGAGCAGTGTGCTGGCTGAATCTCTTCCCTCTCTGAGTCACCCAGAGTACAGAAACAGAGGGAGAGAGACTAGATTATGAATATGACTTCATTGATGACAGCCGTCCCCTCCTCTTCCTAAACTCGGCTCCGCCCCGCGTCCCGCCCCCGCGGCCTCCAAGGGCGCCGGAAGCCGCGCCGCAGTTGGCCAAGCGCGCCGCCCCTCCCCGCCCTCCCGGGCGCGGGTTGGTGGGACGCGCCTGTCACTCGCCGGGCCCAGCGACTCCCGGGGCGCGGGCCGTGGGGCGGGCGCAGGGGGTGTGCGAGAATTTGCAGCGCGGCGGCCAGGCTGCGTGCGTGGATCTGCGTGCGGCTGCGAGGCGCCGGCTCCGGGCAGCCTTTGCGCCCCGAGGGGGGCAGCTGCGCAGGACGCGGCGGGACCCGAACCCCGCTCTCCTGGGAGCCCCGGTGGTCTCCTTCCTGGGGCGCTGTGGGGCGATCGGGGAGGTTGGGCGGAGGAGACAGCCGGCGCAGCTTGAGGGAAGGCAGCCGTAGTAATAGCTCGTAGTAGTTTGGGGAGACGTGGAGAAGGTGCTGGAATTTAGCGGTGCCTCCGCCTGCCACTGCGAGCTAGCAGAGAGAGGGAGGGGACGCCGAGGCCGGGGGGGTGGGGGGGCGCACCCGAGCTGTCTGTGGCACGCTGTGGACTAGGAGAAAAACGGGCTCTATCAGGCCAGCTGAAACTTTTTCGCCGCCCCCTTCCCCCAACGCTGTCATTATAAATCTGCCTCCTCCCCTCCACCCCATAAAAAGGGAGGCGGGCACAAAGAACATTCCTGCCAAATCTGCCTCCTCTCTGAAGGACTGAGCTTTCAAATGCCAGTGCAAGAGAAACAGCTGAGAGGACGAGCGTCTTATAAATAAATAAACCCGCCCTGACTCTTCTGTTTATTTTGTGGACTAGACACTGAACTTTAACCTTCACTCACCTGTCATCTCGGGTAAAATATGTACAAAATATGGAAAAAAACAGTCTCGTGGGGGCAGGGCGGGGGGTGAGGGAGTCACTGAGACATGAGATCTGCTTTTGATTTAAGAAGAAAATAAATCTTATATTCCCCACAGGTTATAGTCTCTTCTCTCTCCCCCTGCATTTAAGACCAATTAAGGATGCAAACTAATCTGTCAGCAGGTCGTGGTTTTGAGACTTCAGTTTTTCTTGAAATACAGTACATTGATTGGGCCCAAAGGTCAGTGTTTGGTGAGACAATTTTATATTTAGTTTTATGAAGTGTGAAAGAAAGGTAGGAGATTTTAAATCAGGGACCTATTATTTTAGATTCAGATTAATGTAGGTGCTTGACTCTTAAAATTGTTCCTGCATGGTAGTGTTATGAAAAGTATGATTTATCCCTTATTTTGAAATGTAATGGCTTAAATTAGTAATTCAAAGCGCAGTGTGACTACTGGTTGAGGATTTCCCCCCCAAAAGTAAAATTCTATTTTAAGACCACGTTTGTACTTTTGCAGAATTGACAACAGGAGCCTGGGGTGGGCCTACAGCTGCCGGCCAGGTAAATGGAAGACCAGAGACAATTCAAAGAGTGTGATCCTTAACAATTGTTTACAGCACCCACCCATAGGGCACCTCTTTCACCATGATTATGATAGTTAAGGATCACCCACCCTACAGCTTCCTAAGGCTTTGTTACTGGCTTCATTACCTTCAGTGTTTTCTGTCTCTCAAAGTGAACCTCAAGACAACAAAAAATAACACACCTAAAGAAATAAACTGTAGTATACTGTGAAGAATCTGTTGTAAAATCCTGCTTTTCCTGCCTGAGGATATGCCAGTATAACTTTAACTGGAAAATATATAGTGAGAAATTATAAACAAAATTAGTTTAGTGAATATATAACACAAATACTAGCTTCTAACTGCCTAATAAATTGTTGCTAATAATATAGCCAGAAATCTAGTTGTCTGTAATAAGGGCCTTTAACCTAATGACAATGTTTATTTCACTAATAAGTGTTAGGTTTTAATTTTTGAGGGCCTCGTCTGTGTTTCTAGCGTGGCAAACTCACCTGACAAATTTTTAAATTGATAATTTCACCTTTGTTTCCTCATAAATAAGTGTCCTTTAGTCCCTGCACCTGATATGCTAAACTCCAGAAAGAATAATCTTTATAAGTAAGAAGAGACTATTCACTCCTCTTGGCATTTTATCAGAGTGAAAGTAGAAGAAACATTTCCTTTGCTAAAGAATGTGTACGTTCTTTAGCTCATATAAAATTTTGATGCAGTACTTGGAAGAGTTGGTATCTACACATTATATATACAACTATGGGAATGAAAAAATCTACCACTGAGAGCAGAGATTAAATATAGATACTGCATCTGCCTTGCACGTCACATTGGTCTAAGAATGCCTCACCCCATTCAAGTCTTTCCTCTGAAGAATCATCTTGTTTGTAGCCTATACTGCCGCAAGTAGAACTTTTATAAAATAAGTCTAAACTCAGGAGAAATGAAAAGGCAGCACCATTAGCTCCGTCTGGAAAGAAAAGTGTAGAACATATAGCATGCGCACCATCTCGGAAGTAAAGCAGAATTCAACAATTGGAGCTAAGGAAGAAAATGTTGGGTTCTTTTGTTTTGCAGAAAACCACACAAAAGCAAATATGGTTGGAGGCTGAGAGGACTGCAGGAGGCCCACAGACTGCTCTGTTCCCTTGAAGCTTTTCTTTTTGGACTTTGATGAGTCATAATATGTTCTCTGAACTTGCTCTTCTCTTTCTAGTTTTGTATCAAGGGGTGAAGGTGGCTTTTTTGTGTCTCCAGGACCATTTCTTTTGCTTGTTATGTAAGTTTTCTTTGGTTGACACTATACAGAATAGATACTGTGCTTGAAAATTGATATCTAGCTATAAAACCCTCATGAAGAAAAATCCTATGCCTAAAGTTAGAGAGTATCAAATCTGAACAGACAACTGTTAAAGCAGACTATAATGTTGCCAGGCTTCAAACAGGGGGCACGTTAAGACCGCTTAGGGGAGTAGTTCATCTGCAAGAATGGGAGCTAAACTTTGACAAATTAAATTGGCTAACATTTAATTTAGTAAAGAGTTTAGAATTAGCAAGTAAATTTATCATAGGAATAAACACTCATTTCTTTGTTTTTTGTCCCAGTGAATATTTCCAATAAATTTTGGTCCCCACAATGATTCCTCCAAAATATTACCCTGGCTCTCTCTGTGATTGTGGTAGATGGCTAACTGCTGGTCAACTTGTTACACCCAGCTGAATTAACTAGCATGGTGCTGGGTGAGGGAGGCCCACCTGAGGGTTGTTGCCAGCAGCACAAAGGCAGAACAGGAGAAGCTGCCAAAACAGTTAGGGATGCTGTTTGGGGAGGCTGTTGGAAGCTGCTGGTTCTCTTGGGCTATTCTGCTGGAGGACCTTGTCATGCTGATGGACTTTGGGGGAGCTCTGGTCCTCACCTTGAGCATCACTTTCTGGCTGTGGAGGGGAAGATAGTGCGTTGCTCAGCCTCATGGAGAAGCTTGTCAGGTTGGCTTTCCTGATAGGAACTCAGCTTCCCTCATCGCTGGAGGAGCTGTGGACCTCACTGTTGCTGAGGATGGCTGAGGGACTTTTGGGGGAACTCTGGTGCTTACCTTGAGTGTTGTTTCCTAGCTCCAGTTCGGATCTTTCAGCCTGCTAGCACAGATCCTTCATCCAGCTGGCACAGACTTCCTAGTTTCCACCACTGACTTTTGGGTCTTTCAGCACAGATCTGAGAGTTGGACCAGCATGAGACTTTGTTGTGAGCTGTAGGCCTCCAGTTGGACTTGTGGGAGGCATCATTATGAGCTCTCTGTTTTCATCTGGACTCATTCAAGATATTAGGATCTAGGCCTTCAGCTGGAGTCTTTAGTATTTATGTGTGTGGACAGATTTCCTGCACTTCTTCTGTATGATTCTTGGGTGATTCATTATAAAATATTTTTTATTATAAAATATTAAAAAAATGTGACCTGTATTATATTGTTCCCCTTGCAAGAACCCCTAACCACAACAGTGATCATAGCATTATCTGCATTAAAATCCTTTGTTTATTCTCAGTCCATCTTGTGGTCCATTTTAGAGTTCATAACATCCAAGGCAATACATGGGCAATCTCTTCCAGTCTTATTGACCTCCAAGAAACACCTGCACTCTGGGAAATCTGGTCTACCTGCTAGTTTGTATTGGGCTATGTGGGTCATCTTTCTGTCTGGTACAAATGCCACATCCTCCAAGGCTTCCCTGTGACCTAGCATCCTTCTAGCAGTCCTTCTTGCTTCTCACAGGCAGAAGTTTCTGCTTGTCCTCCTCTGCTCCCATAGCAACCAGTGTAATCCTCCATTAGAGGTGATTATTTGTTAACATCTTCTATAAGCAGGTTAGTGCCTGGAGGGTATGGAACAAGTTCAAATCCTCTTTGACACCTCAGCAATTAGCTGGATGCTCAGTACGTTGTATGTTGTTCAGAGAGAGAGAGAGAGAGAGAGAGAGAGAGAGAGAGAGAGAGAGAGAGAGAGAGACTTTGTGAAATGAAAAGATGAGAGATAATAAAGTTACCTGACATTCAGAATTTATCAGGTCTTTACTATTAAACATCACCTTAATGAATAAGATTACTAAATGCTCAGTTTAAAGGGCTTGGGAAATGTTTTTAGTTTTCATTGAGGAGATTAGAAAAATCCACAGCTCTTGTAATCATATAAGGATCATTCATAAGTTTTGCTTATTTTCAATTAGTCTAGGAGTAACATGAGGACAAGTGGGGCATTTGTATAATAGAGTAGTTATAATAGCAGCTCTTTTTTATTTTGACTTTAAATCACAGGCTAAAAGTTGTGCAGACACCCTTTCACATGTTGTTTCAGGGAAGCAGAGGCAGTAAATAATTCACTGAGGTGGAGTGAGCAAAAACTCTTACAATATGGGAAGGACATTAGAAATTCTCTTTTTTCTTTAATGATAAAAATGTAATGATACAATAGCAAAATATATGCACTTGGTATATGTTTATTATTGACTGTGTTTATATGTGACAGTCATTGACCTTAGAGTCCTGATGTGGTCCCTGAGTAGCGTGCTCATGCGCCATGCACAGGACCTGGACACCACTGAGAGGAGTGGACTGCCAAGGGCAGAAGGCAGAGCCCGGTCCATCCTCTGCTCTTTTAGAGGCGAGTACATCTTTTTAAGCAGTAACACTGCCTCAAGTTTACAGATTGCAAGTTAAGTTGATTCTCTATATTACTGTATCTAGTTTTAAGCAATCAACTCTTATTTATGAAGCTAGTTACTTAAAAGGATGTCTGAAAAGAAATGAAAGATGGAGATAGAATGATAATATAAGCACAGGTGAAAATCAGGACCAAAGTTGTCTTTTTAACCTCTAAGAATTCTTTGGCAGCCATATCAAAAAGTAGAACAATAGAGTCCAATTAGATCTAACAAGAAATACAAATATCTACAATTAGCCAAGACTGTTCGAGGTTTGGATTTACATTAACTATCAGGAATGATGAATTCTGACCTAAGCCTACATTTGCCTCCACAGATTCATCGTGATCAGCAAGATGAATAAAATTTTTCTGTCTGCATGCCATTCTTGCATTATTTCTGTTTTGCATCGTATAATACACCTGATGTATTAACATGGAATACATGTACTATGAATGAATAACATACATAAAACATGCTTTAATTTTTTACTTTTTAGATGCAAGAATATGAGAAAAACAACTTGAGTGTACTTAAATGAATCAGAATTTTTAACTGAGTTTGTTAGAAGTACCTATTAAGAGTGATATATTTTATTCTTACAAAAATTGTCCCATAATTTTTTTTTTTTTTTTGTGGAACCGGGGATTGAACTCAGGCCCCTTGCGCTTGCCAGGGAACTGCTTATTCCACTGAGCCATCTCCCCAATCCTAATTTTTTTTATTAATACAAGGCTCTTAATCCATTGTGAAGAGTTTGTGGAGGTGGAATTTAAATGATTTTCAGAGTATTTTAGAATTACTGAAAGCTGTTCAACATTATCTGATCATGTTAATATTCACATTTTATATGGTAAGTCCATACATTTCACTAGACTATCAAGAAGATCTTCTCCAGAGGGTTTAGAAATTACTGACAAAGACCTAATGATCTAAGATAATTTTCTCTTATGGTACCAGAGATCGAACTCTGGATCTTGTGCTTGCCAGGCAGGTGCTTATAGCACTGAGCTATCTCCCTGGCACCTCTAAGATAATTTTCTAATCAGTAATCAATTCTATGATTATTTTGACACCAAGTGTACACATGTCATGCATCCAAACACATTTGTTCTTATTTATTTTATTTTATTTTATTTTATTTTTTGGCGGAACTGGGGATTGAACTCAGACCCTTGCGCTTGCCAGGGAAGCACTTATTCTATTAAGCCATCTCCCCAGTCCCCATTTGTTCTTATAAATATCCTATAGAACGCAGTATTTCTCTAGATAATTCAAAATGCATCCTATCTCCCCAGTGGATGTCTTCATTTGTTGCCACAAATGAGCTTCCTGAGCATAATTTGAGTCTGAGAGATTTCCCCAATAATATCATTATATATTGTTGACTAGACAAAAGAAAATTATTAAGTGTTGTCATCAAGATGTTTTGGAGACTTTGACACGTCCTTAGACAATTGCACATTAAAAAATCAGAACATGACCTCAGGTTCTAAAAATCTTTTGTTATGAATTGTTCAAATATATTAAGTTTTGTTTGGAAATGCACTGACTGCCTTTGGAGTTGAGCTGTGGTTCTGAACCTGTGTGATGCTGTAGTTTACTCCGAGCCTCTCAACCACCTATGCTGTTTTACTTTATCAAAGCATTTTACTTCTTGGTTATCTTCTGCTGTTTCCAGGTTTCTTCCTTTCTGCTGCTATTCATTGCCTTTAGTTTGCGACCTTTCCAGCCTGATTGTTACATCACTCACTGGATTCTTTCTTCAAGTTCCATACACAAAAGCAAAATCTGCTATTGTCTTATTTCTTTTTCTCTATCTCATATCCTAAATTTAAAAGATAAGTAGCAAATAATCCAGGAATACATAAAAACAGAAATGACTAATGAAATTACTTTTGATGCCTTTAAAGAAATTGAGATAAACTATCTGCTTTGGGGGGAAAAAAACTCTCTACAGGTAGAGATGAAATCCATTCCACAACAATGTGGTTTTATTTTAGTTTTCAATGATATTACCAGCCAGAGAGTGATAAATATATAAAACAAGTACAAGAACTTTAGGGAAGGTTGAGAGTATCTGGATTCTGCATGGGGCGAGGTTTAATGCAGAGCAGGAAGCTTTTATCTGTCTTGCAGATAAAGTCAGAACAGTTGCTGATTTCAGTGAGTGTTGGCCATAAAGAAAGTGCTCCCGGGGCCGGGGAGTTGGCTCAGTGGAATAAGCGCTTCCCTGGCAAGCACAAGAGCCGGAGTTCAATCCCTGGTTCTGCTAAAAAAAGAAAGAAAGAAAGAAAGAAAGAAAGAAAGAAAGAAAGAAAGTGCTCCCATTTGTTCTGGAATTGTACACATTCGACTGCTCCTCTTTCCAGAGATACTGTGATATCTGTTGGAATTTTACTATTATGAAGAGTATTTGTGGCCTGTTGCTAATAAACTGTCCTTAAATATGAAGAAAGCATACAGGAGATGTGCTGCCATGATAAAAGAACATCATAACATACATTTTTGTTATTTCATACTTAGGACTTAGAGTTTGGGAATATGCCTGATTTATTTATTTATTTATTTTGGTAGTAGGGATTAAATTCAGGGTGTTTACACTGAGCTGTAAATCCCTTGCCCTTTTATTTTTTTCATAATTTTATTGATAAACAAATAGCAATGAGACAGTTTCAAATCAAATCGCTTGGACAGTTTCAATAATTAACACACTGCATACATTCTTCTTAGTGGTTAATTGCTGTACAAGATGCAGACTTGAGATCCTATTTACAAACACCATTAGAACAAATCATTCTATTCATTAAGAGAATGTAACTATATATCTATCCTAACCACTTTGAATACACAAACACAAAATGGACATTCATCTGTATACCCTTTTTTTGCTAAGTTCTATTATTTGAATATTATAGGTGTGCAAACTCAGCAAAATATTCTAAAAGAGTCCAGTAGCCCACAATAGCACTGGGACTTCTGTTTAACTGGCAATGTCAGAAATTGTTGACCTGAGTCCCCCGCAGCTCAATATAACAGCATGGCTTTACTTCCTATATTTCGTCTTCATACTTTTCTACTGGATGGTTAAGACCAAGGTAAAGCAGGACCTGTGCAACAAGAGTTGTAGCTTTTGTTGCCCTTTTATTTTGAGGCAGGTTCTCTATCCTGTCTCAGCTTTCCATAGCTGTCCAAGTCTTAAAGAGTTTGGCACCTCACACTTTCTATGTATTTTTTTTTCTTTATTTTATTAAAATGCACTAAAAATTATCTACCTACCAGTGAAATGTCTTATTTAATATCCCAGTTTTACCATGTGACTTATGAAATGACATTACTAACTATAGCCACCATTACCTGAAATTCTGTAATTCCTGTGGTATAGATCAATATTTATTATTTTCCTAAGAATGTAAGACTAGAACATTGAACCATGAGTTCTTAATGCTAACATATTGTAAGCAGAAGCTATTGATCAATTGAGAAAACAAGTAGTTAAAACATAACTTAATAATCTAGATAAATGGCTACTTACATTTTCCAATAGGCTTCAAATGCAAATATCACTGATACCTAAGGTATCCCACACAATGTAGCAACTTCTTACTTTGACTAGTAACTTTGCAACTTTTTATAAGACCAGCACTTAAAACATGCATATCAATTTTAAGATCTCTCCTTCTGTGCACAAAATAAACATAGTATACTAGAACAAATGGTTCAATGGATTGCCCACAGCCTTGCACCAAGATTAGAATCTTGCTGTCCTGAATTGCACTTGGTACATCTTTTACTATCCCAGACTGTGTCTCTTAAAAGAATAAAAAAATAAGTGTCCAACTTCTGTAGGTCAATAATAACCATCAATGCCCAACTGATGAAATTGGTCAGGCCACCTATGCACACTATCAAATGGATTTATAGGAGCAAATATATTTTTTTGCATATATTGTGGAGATCAATATCTGCCCCAAGGCTGGGGTCTGGGCAGAAAGGAGGAGGAAGCTGGTTGTTGAACATGTTTTAGAATACCAGAGTTAGCATCCCTTCTGTATAGGACTGTTACTATTATGAAGAGTATTTGTGGCCTGTTGCTACTAAACTGTTCTTAAATATGCAGAAAGCATGCAGGAGACGTGCTGACATTATAAAAGAACATCATAACATACATTTTTGGATACAAAGTCTCACTATGTAACATAGTCTGGCCTTGAACTTGCTTAAGCAGCGCAGGCTGGCCTCCAACTCATAGTGATCCTGCTGCCTCGGCCTCCAGAGTGCTGGGATAATAGCATGTGCCACTCTGCCTGGCATGGCTTTCTAACTATTCTACCAACTACTCTCACTGAGAAATGTATAGCATGGCCTAGTGTACACATGCGTACTTACATAGAAGACTGTGTTAGAGTCCAGCCAAGAAAATAAAAGGAATTTAATTCAGGAATTTTTTGTACTGATGGTGGAACACTAAGAAATCACATAATGAACTCAGCAACATGAGTAAGAAATCAATGCTTCTCCTACTGTGGGAAGCCAAGGGATGAGGAAGAACTTGCATGGCTCAGAGATCAGAGTCTCCTAGTAGAATTCAAATGATGGTGGAGATACAGCTCTTGCTTGAGGGGAAGAAAGAGGGAAATACCTTGTCTTTATTTTTTTTAAATTTTACTGACTTGTAGAACTGTACACATTTATGGGGAACCATGTGATATTCTGATACAATATATAATTATAGAATATTTAAATAAGGGTAAGCATATCTGTGTCTTCACATATTTACAGTTTCGTTGTGGTCTTAAGAATATCCCAAATCCTTTCCTGTGGCTTAGTTGAAATGCACAGGACATCAGGCTTATCTGTTGTCACTGCACTATACAGTAGTGCTGGAGACGTGATTTATTCTAACTGTAACTTAGCGCCTGTTAGCTAGGGTCCCCCTCCCTCCTTTCTTGCTACTCTCTCTACCCTCTGGTGACTACTATTCTCTTCCCAACTTCTGTATGACTCTTTCAGAATCTATGTATGAGTGTGAGCATGTTCAGGACACCTTGTCCTTTCCCTTCCTCCTGTCCTCTTGGAGTCTCGACTCTACTGTCCTTTCGCAGTCCCGCCTCCCATGGGCTGAATTTGGGTGACAGAGGAACATGGAAAGTGCCCTCAAAGGTTGGTCTCCTCTTATACAGCTGAGTGAAAGAATGAGGCATGAAGCTGAAAGCCAACAGACACTAAGTAAATTGAAGTTTCCCAGAAGAGTGCTTAGCTTACTAAGTGCAGTGTCTTTTGAAGTTCATAATTTTGATTCTTTTTTTTTTAACTTAGACACACCCCTTAGTGACTCATAATTCAACAATGGATGGAAAAATACTTTTTGGACCAGTGGGAGACACATTTCAAGAACTTTTAGCCCTTATCTAAGTATTCTGCTTTTAGGACAGGTTATTAAAACATGGTCTTATGACCAAGAGTTTATGGGCTATTTTTTATGAATCTTAATGAAAATTTCCACCTGAATCTCATATTTGGACTGTTCATTGATACCAAATAATGGCAATGATGACAATGAAATACACACAGCAATCTCAGTTCTTCTTTTTCCAGAATGAGCAAAAGAGATAGATTATAAATATTTATTAATTTTTCTATTTATTTCTGCACAGACATACTATCACACACTAGGTTATGACTTTATAATAGAAATGTTCTTTGTAAGTCATTTTAGCAAAGACACTGGTAGTACACAAATCAGGATATATATATATATATATATCTCCCCCAAATGTAGGAAGCTATTTAGTGTAAAATTAACCTAAAATTTAGAGCCAATTAATATATACAAATATCCTGTGATAATGAGGGTGGCAGTGTGGGTATATTACAGAGCAAATTCACTACAATCTTTCTCAAATGTGGCTAAATTTTCCAACAGATTTACATGTATTCTAGTCCAACTGAATAGACACAATGAAAGAAGAAAGGGAAGGAAAAAATAAAGAAGGACAAAGAAAGGGAGAAAAGATGTGAGGAAGGGAAGAGAAGGTGAAAATGAAGGAAAAATAATCAAGACCTACTTAACATTTATGTATACAGTAGTATATTTCATCCATGTTATAATTGCATTAAGTGTAAACCACTCTTAGATTGTAGCATTCTATCATGCAGCATCTTTGGCACTCAGTGCAAACAGTAGTAGAGTCCACATTGGTATGCTGGGCTTTGTTCATGCAGTCAGAGCATTTCAGCTCTGATCTGAGACGCAAGGCAAAAACATGGGCTCCCAATTAGGATCAAACTTTAACTCTGCAACTCCTCCTTGTTCCGTCATGTTCAAGATACATGCCTAGGCCCTAGTTTGCCTTCCTGTGGAAGAGGGATGTTAACATTGATGTTCTAGAACATGTTCAACAACCAGCTTCCTCCACCCTTCTGCCAGACCCCAGCCTTGGGACAGATATTGATTTCCACAATACATGCACTCCTATATTTACTGATGTTTTTTTTTTTCCAGAACTGGGAATTGAACTCAGGCCCTTGCGTTTGCCAGGGAAGTACTTATTCTACTGAGCCTTCTCCCTGGCCCCTAATTACTGATTTCAATCTACCAACAAGCTCACCAAGTTCCTGAAAATTTAGCAATCAGCTCTTCCATGATTCCTGCACTCAGGGTTGTAAAAATTGAATGAGTTAATTTATGCAAAGCAGTTAGAACAGGCCCTGGCACATCATGTGCATAGTTTGAGGAATATTATCTATTTTTTATACTATGTTAGTTTGCTTTCTTCTATGGAAATGGGAGATAGAAATAGTATATTGAAGAAAGCAGTTGCCGTGAATGTAGTTCACTTCAACCTTTTCCTAATCATATAATTTACGTTCACTTTTGCCAAGCAGCCCCATTCACTTATTTGAATTTCCTTTCCTTTGCTTTAATTCATCTTTTTTGGAGCATTCTAAGAATCAGAACACTGGCTTACAGCCACATACCAGGAAAGAAAAGGGGTTATAAAAAGTAAGGATTATCCCAACTGAATAATTTTTCCTTCATAATCGTTTTAAGAAAGGTTTAAGTACTAACTCAAGTAGATACAAAAGTTTGTTTGGACATGATTACTTATGGCCCATTTGCAGGAGAAAATGAATTGTACCCTATCTAGCTTCTTTTCAAAATAATTTTATTCCCAAGTATTCTTACTAACACAAAATAGGTAAGAGTTTTTATTAAAAAGAATCCCAAAATATATTACTGTGAGCAGGGTGACTTTCTGCTTTTTGATTTCTATGGGTATTTCATGACTTTTACTTATAAAATATCTGTGTACAAATGTTGTATGTTCCTGAGTGTCTCATCAGAACTAACACTTATGCAAAAAATATTTGCTGTGTGTGGTAAACATGGCATTTTTCAACCTTTAAGCCCCCAGGTGGCCAACTGGCAGCTCTCTTCATCATCTGAAACCCTTAGACCTGGTCATTTTTCTGCACAATGTTTTGCTCTTTCTTGCTTAGTTGCTTTGTCATTCCTTTCTTTCACAACTGGTGCATTCCTCTTTTCTCTCTCACTCATGAAATGTTTTCTAACTCTGTTCTTACGAGCTGTATTCACTTCACAGACACTGTTCACAGTTGCTCCTTTTTTCCTGCTGCTATTGCACAATTTGTTACTTCTCCCCTGAATTCCACATCCAACAGCCTGCAGATGATAGGAAAACAGATGATGAAGACTGATGTTGAAGGAATGCAGGCCAGGGTGGAAAGCTGGGGCTGTCATTCGACACAAGTGCCTGCCTCAAATCTCTCTATGTAGAACTCGAAGCCTCTCTCAACCTTTGGCTACTCTTTTCCCCTTTTCCTTTTTTTTCTCACTCTGAATATGGCTACTGCTGTAGACATGCCTGCAACTGAAATCATACTGTATTTGCCCTTTTGTGCTTTCAACTATTGTAGGTATCTACCCAGAAGTGTAATTCTTGGATCACATGGTAATTTTTATTTAATTTTTAAAGAATCTATCATATTTTCCACAATGGCTTCATGATCTTCCTCTCTACCAACAATTCACAAAAATTCTGAATTCTCCACAATCTTCCCAGCACTTGTTTTCTGTCTACTTTTTATAGTAATCATCCAAATAGGAAAGCAGTTGTATTGTCTCTCATTTCTGTACAACTGTTCTTTGTTGAAGTGTGCTTTTAAACAAAAACCTAGGCATATCAAATTTCTTACTTAGTTCAATAGCTCTTATTTCTCAAAATTCTTTGAACTGTGCATTACCATTACTTTTATTTTTGTACCAAGTACAGGACTTTGTTTCCAACACTAGTCCAGAGACTATAGCATCTAAATTCTGAGGCCATGGCATCCTCACTCTTCTATGCTAAAAGCCATCCTGCAGGAACTTTCAGGTCTGGCAAAATGCTCTGCTTAGCCTGGGGGCAGTAGGCTATTTCTTCCAGCACTATAATTTAACCTGGTTGCAACTGCCTTTCTCTTTCTTCTCTTTCTTTCTTTCTTTCTTTCTTTCTTTCTTTCTTTCTTTCTTTCTTTCTTTCTTTCTTTCTCTTTCTTTCTTTCTTTCTCTTTCTTTCTTTCTTTCTTTCTTCTTTCTTTCTTTCTTTGTATTTTAGGGAAGGGTCTACAGGGTGTTCAGGGTCTCACTACTAGATAGGACTCACAGTGATCCGCCTGTTTACAGCCTCCCAAGAGCTGGGATTACAAGCACATGCCACCACACCCAGTCTCAATTGCCGCCTCAGTGTGTCCCAGGGGCAGGGTGGGACAGCAGGCCCCAGGATCCAACCCCTGGTCCCAGTGCCTGATTGTGGGAGCTTTAATCCCCTGAGCTATTTGGCTGGCCCTAACCCTTCTGTTTCTATCAGCTTTACTAAGATATTGTTCATACTTAAGTGCAAAATCTGATCAGTTGTGATAAATCTGTACAATACCAGAACAACTACCACAATCATTCTACGAAACATTTTAAGGGATTCCTACTTGATCTCTGACTTAATTCAACCAAACAAAATTGTAATAGACACACATACCATTAACAGTAGCATAAACTTTGTTCATAAGTTATAAACAGCGCCACTCCCACATCCATATCCTTGCTTATAGTCTCATTTTGGTTAGTCTTACTATTGGCAAAAGATTACTCAGAGTATAAAAGAGAGATAGGGAAGCTGTGGAGAGGAACCGATAGGATGAGGAAATAACTTTATTCTAAGTTAAGATATTTAAATAAAAATAATACTAGACTATTATGAAGATGGCATTTTCTTGTATCGCTAGTAAATGACCATCTGACTGTGGCCTGAACAGTTTTTTGTCATTAAAGAGCTTTTCCTCTTGTAGTGTGGCTTTAGATTTACAGGTAGGTTGGCTTTTTTGCTTCTTTTCTTTTTGTTTCTTAGTGGTGCAGCTCTTGGAACTGTGGTCACTTACTTCATCATGATAACTTATGTTGAGATGTCATTTCTCAATAGAGATATACTTATGCTGATCATATCAGATTTACTTATTTTCAGAGTTTTCCTTTTTCCTCAACAAACAGATTATTGAGCATTTACTCTGTACAGAGTATTCATTTACTCTTCAGGATTTTCATTTAGATCCCACAAATCCTTTACTAAGCATAGGGTAAAACTTCATATCTTACTTTGCTTAGAGTTAACCATAACTGAGTTCTTTTCTTCTTCCCATATTAGCTCTGATGGTCTTTTTCTATAGCTAGTCCACAGTTGTATGTAGCATTTGTTAATATTGTCCCCCTAGACGAATTACACTGCATTCTATAATTCAAGCGTTGCTTGGAATTTGTCAGATCTTTTCCCAGGATTACTCTGAGCATATGGTTTGGTTTAGACATAAAATGTCCACTCCAAAGTCTCACTGCTTGGAGGTGGGGCCTAGTCAGAAAGGATGAGTCATTGGATGAAACCTGGAAGCATATAATCTTGTCCCAGCTCCTCCTCTTCCCTTTCTCTGCTTCCTGCTACCTTGGAGTAAGTAGCTTTCCTTACCACACCCAGTCTGCCGCACTAGTTTTTCTTTGGAGCCCGCCGACTACGGAATGAGCCCACTAAATTCACGAGACAAATGAACTCCCCCTTTAAGTTGTATGTGTTGGGTGTTCGGTCCCAGTGACAAGAAAATAAACAATGCAGATGCAGTATACTGTTAGCCTTCCTGTATTTTTACATTTGCTTGAATTGTTCTAATAGGATCTCCTTCAGTTGCCTCAGAATACATATTTAAAGTATTCTGTCTTTGTGAAAGGGGGAGAAACTGCTCAAAAGGAGACAACACGGTGTGCCATGCAGACCCTGCCCCTGGGGTGCACTGATGAGAGCTACTGAGATGGAGCGTGGCACAGCGCACCTGTAATCCTAGCATTTGGGAGGTTGACAATCACTACAAATCCGATCTGCGTAGTGAGAACCACAGACCCTGTAGACCCTGAACTAAATACATTAAAAAAAAATAGGAAAGAGCAAATGCGATGAGAGAAAGGAAAAAAGCAAGAAAGAGGAAAAAATACACACACACACACAACCAATTTTGCAGGCTTATATCTGGTAATCTGAACAACTTTGTTGCTTTTATTTTTTTAGTTTCTCAAGTGTATTTGTCACAGGCTCTCATTATCCAGCTCCCCTGCTTTCAGCCTGCACAGTGCTGAGATTACAGGCATGTGTCGCCATGCCCAGTCTCAGCGGCAGGCTCAGTGCACCCAGGGGTGGGGCTGGCTCAGCATGCGGCACCAGGGATCAAAACCTGGTCCCTGTGCTTGCCTAAGCAGGCGCTTAACCCACTGAGCTATCCTGCAAGCCCCTGAACAACTACTCTGAAGACAACAATATACAATATAACAATTGTTGCACACCTATCATCTTGTTTTTTAAACTTCTGTAGTGTTTCTAATATATTTATTATTTTTTAGTTTTTTTGTTTTAATTAAAAAAAAGTATTCTGTCTTGAATCTCTCAGTCTACACTCAATTCTATACTTACACTTTTAGTTTCAATTTTGGAAACTAATTCTAACACTAAAATAGTGTTTTACTTATAAAGTTCATTCTAGTAATTGGATCTATAATTCCCAACCTTCCTTAAAATCCAAAAAGCTTTCTGCATCTATTAAGTGTCCATTAGTATTTAAAATTTCAGAAATTCAGAATTAAAAAAAAATTATGGAAGTCTTTTCTAAGAAAGAATAGATAAGTTGAACATGAAAATTTTAAAATTTATGCTTCAAAGATACTGTTTAGAAAATGAGAAGGTATTCTACAGAATAAAAGAAATAGTTGCAATGTCTTGTATCTAGGCTACATAAAGAACTCTTACAACTCAACAACCAGAATGCAGACTACCCAATTAAAAATTAGGCACAAGGGCTGGCCAAATAGCTCAGCAGATTAAAGCACCTGTAAGCAGGTACAGGCGGCTGGGGGTTCGATTCCTGGGCCTGCTGGGCTGACCCTAACCCTTCAGATGCACTGAGACAGTAATTTAGACTGGGCATGGTGGCATGTGCCTATAATCCCAGCTCTTGGGAGGCTGTAAACAGGCAAATCACTATGAGTCTGATCTAATAGTGAGACCCTGAACACCCTGTAAACCCTTCCCTAAAATACAATAAATAAATAAATATATAAATAAA
>NW_004524663.1:7463768-7469508 GCF_000260255.1 Octodon degus | reverse complement strand
TTTTGCAGTGGTAGAGACCAAACCTATGGCTTCTTGTATGCTAGGTAAGTGCTGTCATTGAGTTGTATCACACCCATTAATATTTTTAGAAATAGAAAATAACAAGTGTTCATAAAGATGTGGAGAAACAATTCAAAGTCTCATACATTGCTGGTGGGAATTCAAAGTGATTCAACCACTGTAGAAAGCAGATCAATAATAGTTTCTCAATCAGCTAAGTATAAATGTATCATATAACCCAGTACTCCTATTTCTAGGAATGTATCAAGCACAATTGGGCAAAAACTTTTACATGCATGTTTATAGAACCAATATACATCATAGCCAAATAGTCGGTGCAACTTAAATACTCATCAACAGGTGAATGGATAAACGAGATATGATTTATCATGATATATCAGTACAGTTGCACACTATTTATCTAAAAATTATATACATATATGTATACATATGCATATATATGATTGATAGTATTATGATAACTGAAAGAACTGGGACACAGTAGACCACATACTATATCATTCCATTTTTTATGAAATACTTACTAGTGTGAGGAATTTTCTGCATGGAGAAGTAGTGATCACTGGAAACCTGGGAGAGGAAGGAGTAAAAATGATGGCTTCATAGGTATGGGACTTCCTTTGGTATTTTGAAAATGTTTTCAAACTAGATGGCAATGATGAGTGTACTAAATATTGTGGATGTACTAAATGCAGGTGAATTATACACTTTAAAATAGTTAAAGTGCTAAATTCTATGTTAAATGACTAACAGATATGTGTATTTGTTCACTGTCAATGTGTCAAACATAGTGCATGTAAAGTTGACAAAGATACTACTTGTCTATCTCTGGGCTTTAAGCTTCTCAAGAGACTGACAAAATAATATAGAAGGAAGTTATGTTCTCTAACACATGGGCTGCTAAAAACTACCCCTGCCCAGAATGATGGCCGTGAAGATGGTACAAGGCTTCCCCAAAAAAACAATTTAGTAAGAATCTTGGAATATGGACTGAATGATGGGTTCATCAAGCATTTTTGAGCCCTCCTTTTGTGACAGATACTGGACTAGGTCAGGAATTCAGTGATGGACAGACATTAGTCATGAAACTTGCTTCTGGGATGGAGACAGACATTAAATTATTAACCATCCATAGACAGAGATGAAAGTTATGAAGAAAAGCAACACTTTTCTATGAAAGCACAAAATAAATTTCACCTACACCAGGGATCAGGAGAGGCTTCCATTTGAGAACTTTCTTCCTTGTTGAGCTGAGATCTACAGAACAGCCATGAAATGAGGGCAGTCTCAGAAGACAGGCTAGCATGTGCCCAGCCTGTGACAGGAGGAAGTATGACAATCAAGGGTATGAAAAAGGTTAATAATATTATTATTATTTTTGTATTTTAGGGAAGGGTCTACAGGGTCTCACTGCGTAGATTGGACTCAGTGATCCTCCTATTTGCAACCTCCCAAATCCTGGGATTACAGGTGCGCACCACCACGCACAGTCTCAATCGCCATCTCAGCTCATTCCCAGGGGTGGGGCTGGCATGGCAGGCCCAGGGATCAAACTCCTGGGGCCTGTGTCTGCCTAAGCAGATACTTTAATCTGCTGAGATATTTGGCCAGCCCTTAGCTATTTGGCTAGCCCTTTATTACTTTTTGAGCAAACTTTGTAAAAAGGAGATGAGGCTGGAGAGTTAAGAAAAGGCTCCTACATCCTCCTATATAAGCCTGATAAGCTTTCTGTTCTTTATTTCATTGGTGGTAGGAAGTGGGTGGAGTAGAGGTGTGTGATGATTTCCTTCAGGCTGGCACTCAAAACTGGGCTGGATGGGAAAGAGTGGGCTTGGCACCTAGTGGAGGTTAGCTAGGAAACGATTGTATCATTAAGGGAATAAAGGCACTTGAAAGATGGTGACAAAGAGAAATATTGAAGGAGAACTATAGGAGTAGAATTATGAGTGATAAGAAGACTGGCTCTGGTGGACGTGTACAGAGGTGTGGAGGCATGAAAGCATGAAGCAGAAGGTAGTGGGCATACATTCAGATCACGAAGGCAGAATCCATGCAAAGGCCATGGGAGGGAATTGGAGAGGTCTGCAGCAATTCACTCACCGCGGAGCTCATTGGTGAATAGGGATCTGATCTTGGTAGGCATGGGACACTGTCAAGTAATTTAAGAAGAGAAATACAGTGGCTTGGTTCAGACTTTACAAAAACCATTCATGTCAGAGAATAGATTTAGGAAAAAGAAAGGGAAGCTATCTTTGAATATAACCAAGAATAATGGGGAATATGTTGCTGTCACTGCTCCACATGGGAGTTAATAAAGATTTGGGCCACACTGTCATAAAGGTGGGGCAGTGTAATACATCGAAGACAGTTTCTGAGAGAGGATCAGAAACAATTTCACTTCTGATTTGCTGATCCTATGACACATACACAACTACACTACTTCCTTCCCTACTGCCTGATGAATCCTTGATAGTTTAATGGTTATGGCACTAAATGATGAAAAGACACCATGGGAACAGAATATCTGATTGTTTAGTTTCAGAAGTGGCCTCCCATTTTGATATGATGTCACTCAATCCAAGCCACTAACTCGTGTCAGTCTCTATTTTATGCCCTACTCCTACTGACACACTTGTCTTCAAGAAGGGGCTTAATGAATCCTTGAATAAATGAGGACCTGTATTAAATGGGTTATTCAAAGCCCTGCTGTCATACTATTATATACTATCACCACCATATGGTAGTTTTTTTTTTATGTATTTAGTACAGGGTATATAAGGTCTCACTACAGAGATCAGACTTATAGTGATCCTCTTGTTTTCAACCTCCCAAGCACTGGTATTACAGGTGTGTACCACCATGCCCAGTCTCAGTTGCTGTCTCAGTAAGCCCCAGGGGCAGGGCTGGCATGGCAGGCCAGGGATCAAACCCTGGTCCCTGAGCATGCCTAGACAAGTGCTTTAATCTGCTGAGCTATCTGGCCAGCCTGGTAGTTTTGACTGGTATTCTATTGCCAGGCATGCTATTGTGTACAGTTTGTAAACTAATACGTGATTTATACAAGTCCAAAAAATTATCTCAGGCTCAAAATACCTGGGGAAAGCCTGTCTCAGCAACATCCCAATAAATTGGAGGCAAATGTTTCTCTGAACTTGTTTTCAAGTTGTGTCATCTCTATTTCAAGGATTCCATTTAAAAAAAAGAATAAATAATTCCTTTTTTCTCCCAATATTAACCTATCAGACTTGTCTGAAATAAATTCTATCAATCAGGTTTCTGTTCTTCAATGCTATAAACAAATGCCACTGGAAAATCTGGTTCAGAGGCTTCTTGTTTAGGAATCTTTAGCCTCAGGAAACTTTAGTTAATGATATAATACCTGAGAAGCAAAGCTTCAACACAATGAGAATGGAGAAAACATTTAAAATCAAAAATCAAAGATTAGCATCTTACCTTATCAGGGATTAAAGCTTACCAATGATTTTACCAAACAAAAGTTAGATAAAGGCCTCAAAGGAATTAAGAAAAAAGAAATTTGAAGTTATTTGAAGTATGAATAGGAGCCTCTAAATATGTGTATATGCCTATAAAACTTATACACAATTTCTTTGCTAGTTTCCTCAGTTATTTATGACATAAAAGTAGAGAAGGCACGGCATTTAAAAATGTTTAATTTGTACAATCCAAGAGACACAGCCTATCCTCTTCTCATGGAAAAAGTTGGTAGACCTGTGTATTTCTCATTTCTCTCCATGACCAAAGGCTTCCTTGAAATCAACTACTGCTGATTTGTAGGTGCAAATGAGATAGTATGTTAGGGATAAATGGTACGAGATGATTAAGAAGGGAAAATGATGGTCCAGTAATACAAAGGTGACATAGAATTTTGTAGGAACGGAATTCTTTCTCTCTCTCTCTCTGCAAGTCCACCCTGTTCTTTTGTGTCCTTTGCTGTGTCTGAAGGAACTGACCTTGGACCGCTTGGTATCCAACTTTGTCTTTTCTTCCATTTGCTACAAGTAGGAATGTTGCCACATCCAGTAACTCTGGAAATGCTAGGACAGTGAAGACAAAGCATGCATCTCTTCTGATTGAACTGACTGGCAGCGTGCCTCTCCCTCAGGCCGTGGTCCTGCTGGTGTTCGTTTGTGCACCCACAGGTGTGCTCTTAGCTTCTGTGGCTTCTTCTCCTTTGGTTGGGTCCTGCTCCTTCCCTTCACCCCGTGGGCCCACAGGTACCAGGGCTTCTTCATTCTCCTTAGCCTTGTGCTTGAGCACCATGACTTCCTTGAACCTTGCCTGTAGGTTTGCAAATGTCTTCTCATTAATAAACCTCAAATCCCTTTTGAATGTCTCAACTGCTTTTTTCTTAGAGCACTGACTGATAGAATTGTCTTCTAGTATAAATGGAATACTAAGGGCTGACAAAGCAATCTTGGAAAATCCCAAGGAGACAGGATAGCACTTTTGGCTGACCTCTTTCCTTGGCCTTAGTAATAGAAAATGGGTGTTTAGATGTAATCTGTGTTTACCTATTGATGGGCTGATGTGTCCTTCTTAACACTTACTCTCCTTTGGTAAGCCTATCTCGCCAATTAAATATAAAGAGAATTATGAAACTGCTTTATGAGTTAAGGTTTGAACACATTAAGTTTGATATTCTTCAAGGGTAGCTTAGTAGTAGAAATACTTTCTAGCTGTCCCAAGATGAGACTGTTTGCCTCTAATGGCTGTGAGCTCTCTATCATAGCAGGCATCCAAGCTGAATAAGCAATGGAGGGGTATTGAACTTGCTGATTTTTAAAGTATTCTTGAGTGTCTACTCTTAGGATTCTAAGCTTTATGTCCTAAGACCTTAATATTTATTATGGAAGTGATGATTATTCAGTTCAGTAGTCTAACAAAATACTGCACAAAAATAAACAATAGACTTTAAGCATTCAGTTTTAAGGAAAATTTTGTCTTCTGTAGGATATGATGGGAATTCTTTTCTCTGAACAGGTAAATCTCTGATTCACTTCCAGCTCTCAATGAAAACTTGTCTCGCAGTAATAACTACTCAATATTTTTATGCCTTGTTTTTTATTCCAACAATTTTCTTTGTAGTTCAAAAGATAGATACTCAATAAGTGCTTTACATTCATTATTAAACTATACTTCCAGCCACATCAGTTTGTGGTACGTGGGCAATGAGAATGTGTTTAGGAATTATCTTTTTAATTTAAGCACCACAAACTAACGATCAACACATCTGCTCTAGCACCTCGCAGCTTTATGTGGTGTGGTAAGTGCATTGTGTCTCAGATGCTTCTTAGACAATTGATATTTCAAGATTTTGTAGGTAAATTCTACTCATCCAGTGCTGTCTTCTAACTATTCTTCACCTGGAACAGCAAAACAGCGATAGAAACTAGGCACCATAATCTTCACTAATAAAAGGAGGACTATGTAAAGGGCGGAAAACTTATACTGTAAGTAATCTTTCCATTGACTCATACAGACATTTTACTCTGGTCAGGAAAAATTATTAAAAATATTAAAATCAAATTATACATAGCAACATAGGCACACTACATGACCAAGTCAAATCATCTCTAAGTATGATTATGAACTAAGAGAGTGGGAGAACCTTCCATGTTGGTGTAATCTGAGAATTAGAGAAACATGCAATCTGAATTCAGAGGATAGGTATAGGAAACTTGACCAAAAAAAAAAAAAA
>NW_004524663.1:7457481-7463668 GCF_000260255.1 Octodon degus | reverse complement strand
ACACAGTGAAAAAAAAAAAAAAAAAAAGAAAGCAAAGAGAAACAACAAAATTCTAGCTCCTTCACATCCAAGTACATCACTTCAAACAAGCTCCTCAGCCACTCTATACCTCAGTTTCCTCATCTGCAAAATGGGGTTTATGACAGAGCTTCCAGTTGTGAGGCTTCACTGAGATAATCTAATTAGGGTGCTCATCACAGCCCCTATTGCAGAGCACAGAATACATTGAGTTCTTTTTATTACAAGACTACTCAACAGAATCCCAGTAGGTAGCTAATTTGCCCAGAGCCATAAACCTGGCCAGTGACAAAGAAGAGAATGAAGCCCAGGTTCTGTCCAGTGCATTTTTGTTATAAACAAATCATCACTTAATTATGTTTGAACTATGGCTGATAAGAGTATCAGCTAAAAGGGAGGATGAGGGCTGGATATCATCTTGTTTGCAATCTTCTGATGCTCTTCTTCCAGGAAAAGGGCACACCACAAGAACCTGTACAGAAGTGTCAAATTCCTCTAGAATGTTCTTACCTTCCTCTTGTGTATGAAACTGTGTCATGTTTAAACACCTTATGAGATGGTTCATTTGGGTTTTGAGTGACCAGATCCCCTCAGCTAGGTACACTACCATGACTAACTCCATAGGGAGGCCCCAGTACAGCTGGTACTGGCTGGATGAACGTGGAGGTGAACATCAAGGGCCAAAGGAGAGCCTGTTACCATCTACTGTGGAGTGGCCATGCCTTGGGGCACGCACACTCTCAGCTCTTCTGCATTGATGGGAAATTAGCGTTTCTAGTCACTATCCAGAAAACGTTCTCCTGGTCACATGTTGTAGGCAGGAGCACCTGGGACTTACTGCCAGGTACCATGACTGGTGACTTCATGCATTTATTACAGTGCATTAAGGCTGAATGAATGTGGGCCATCAAGATGTAAGTAATAGTGAAACTTTAACAAGATGGGGCTTAAAGTTAACCTTCAGTCTCTTCCCTGCTCAGATCTCTTCAGTTAGGAGTATTTACTGTTCCTTGTCCTTTACAGTCATTTCTCACTGGCTTCAGTAAATTCCAGTGTGTACAGGTTGACCCCAAATCTTTATCATGTCCTTGTAACTCATCTTCCTGATGGAGCTTTATTGGGACAAAAGTAGAGCCTCCTTGGGCTTAGAAACTGCTTTTCTGGTTAATGAGGACAGCACAGCTCTATTTCTAATTATGGTTGTCCCCTTTATAATGCCATGTTTCTGGAAGAGATTGGAAAGTTTGTATCTTTAAACGCCAACCCAGCAAAACAGTTGCAGCATATATTAAATTCTAAGTAATTGTAATACTTTATTTAATTATTTAAGACTAGGAAAGAGACTTGGACACACACCCTCTAGGCTACTAGCGAATATGATTGGGGGATATTCTGTGTTGATAAGGCAAGATTCAGTTGAGAGAAGTGCAGTTTAGTGAACTTTGCATAAATGCATATCATGAAGAAAGCCAAGGAGATGGGGTTTCTCATTGCATCATCAGAAATTTATTTAATCTTCTTTCTTAAAGAATAAGATGCTGTTTTTCCTGCTTCTGTATTTAGAGGGTCTTGCTTCAATCAGATATCTACATTTTACAGAATTAGTAGTAACTAATGTCTTTCTTTGGTTTTGCTTTTCAGTACCAGAGATTGAACTCAGGACCTTGTGCTTGCCAGGCAAGCATTTATTCCACCGAGCTATCTCCCTATCCCCCTGATGTTCATTTTTTCAAAGTAAATTGCCCCACAGCACTGTTGACTTTTGAACTCTTTTGGGGAAGCTTCTGCATATTTGATTTGTGCCCCTCTAGTTGGGTCCTCTCTGTTTTGATTTCAGTGTAGTTACTTATCTTTACCCGTAAAACCAGAAGGAGTTTCCTAACCATATTTCCCTTTGGAAAATATGACCAGTAGCACCTGGCATACCATCACGGTGATGATGATCGACAAAAGGTAGAAACATATCCTGCCCTTACTTTGGATGGTCTTCCATGGCAATTCATGTAAGATTGACTTCAAGAAAGAGAAAGGTATGGTATGACAATCTGGCTTGATGCCCAGCATTTTCACATACGTCACCTCCGAATCTCATATTCCGCATATGTAAAAAGGGATATCAAAACGAACCCCTTAGATTTCTCTAAGAATACTGAGCTAACACAGGAAGAGAACTGAACTTTGGATCAAGTAAGTGACTGCGATGTATTAAATGTCTTCCTGTTTCCCTCCAAGGTGGTCATATATTTTACTTAAGAGTTTGCTTAGGAAAGAAGCTTTCGAAGATTGCTAAAAAATTCAAGGATTGTTAATATAGTAAAATATGTTCATTGCTAAATAACTGGAAAAGCCTGGAGAAAACTCTAAATATGCAACTTATTTCATTAAATGAACCTTAGGCCTTTCAGGCCAGCAGTAGCACAAGCAGCCTACATAAGAAATACATAATCAAGAGGAAGATTAACATTTGCCTACTTCCCACCAGGGAAGGACATAAGGCCTTGTGTAGATGCTCCTTAAGAAATCTGCCTTGAGCAAGGCCCTAGGTTCCATTCCTAGCATGAAAAAAAAAAAAAAAAAAAAAAAAAAAAGTGAGTCAGGTGATGTCAGATTCAAAACAACTGATGCATTCGCTTCTTTCAATAGCATCCAAAAAGGAAGCATAGTGTAGGGGAAAGAACGTTGGCCTTTGGCTACCAGTCCCATTGCCTACTGGTCAATTAAGTATCTTGGGAAACCAGTTGTACTTTTAAATACATTGCATAAGAAAGACAAATTTGGATTCCCTCACAGGGCTATTGGAAGGAGAGATTCTCAAACTTTAATGGACTTACAAAGTGTCTGAAGATCTTATTTACATGTAGAGCCTATAAACTTGGAGTAGATCCTGAGATCCTGCATTGCAACACCCAGGAATTTCTAATTGTTGGTCTGAGGACCAGATTTTAAAAAGGAAGGGTTTAGAGAATGGTTTAAGATATTAGACATATAACAAGGACTTGTAAAATCTTGTAAAAACAGGCAGAAACCAGTCCCAATAGTAGCAGCAATGTTAGTATGTTCTACTTAGACATTTTCTTTAATAAGTAACACTATGGGTTTTTGCATCTTTTCATTCTATATCATCCTTTTCAATGATCCCAACAGTATCTGTATCAAAATTAATTTTTATTTAGCATGATTAAGACAAGGGTCTATGGAATGTGTCATGTTTAAGAAGGAGGGATAAAGAAAGGAGGAAGGAAAATGAAAAAGGAGAAAGGAAAATTAAAAATAAAAGTGTTTATGGAAAAAATGGAGGTCTCCCATGGATATTTCCAAAGGTGGTCTTAGAGGTAAGAAGATGTGATGGGAAAGAGGTCGGGAGTTCATGAGAATACTGCATTGAGCTTGAAACAGTAGTATGTGGATACAAAATATTTGAAGTTTTTCATTGACTGTAAGAAAGTTAGGCATACTACTATGAATACCTATGGCTTATACATTTCTAGAACTATCTGTGACATATTATCTGTCCACATAGCTATATCTTCTAATAGGCCTCTAGAAACAAGATGCAGACATGAAGACATTATTTTTGTCAAAAACACTATCTTTTTTGATCTAACCCAAACACCATGGATCTTATCTGTGAGGAGTGTTTATTGAACACTGACTGTACGCACGACATGACCCTAAGTGAAATCTTGTTTTGTACGACTTTGGGGTTGTGCACTGCATGGCCAAACTGGTACACAGGCTCAAGGGCTGGCCAGCTTTGCTTCTCATCGGGTTTTGGCAAGCGACCCTTCCTTCTAGGTTTTGAAAAGCCCTTCATAGGTAATTCTGAGTTCCTCTCTACTAACCTCTGGACTAACAAGATGAAACAAAAGACAGGCATTTAAAGATAAAGCTCTCTTAGGATTCCTATGCAAATATCACCTCTGTGTGTCCTGCGGTTTCAGATGGCACCCCCTTCTACAGTTACTCCTGGTCCTTACTTCTGCTCCTTTTATTTTTTAGTGCCTATAGCCACTTTAGATTCTCCAGAGTTTTCTTACCCATTTTGTGCTTATCTATCCTTTCCATGCAGAGGAATTTTCATGGCATTGTCCACTGCTGGTATCCCAACAACTGCAATTGCTCTTGCACATAACAAGTGCTCATGAAGTATTTATGACACAAATAAATTCATAGTGAGGATGTGTAGTAGATTTTTTTAATGTTCACAATCTTTTCTTTTCAAATAAATGCTTAAAAATATTCTCTCTCTCTCTCTCTCTCTCTCTCTCTCTCTTTTCCAGAACTGGGGATTGAACTCAGACCTTACGCTTGCCAGGGAAGCACTTATTCCACTGAGCCATCTCCCCAGCCCCAATATTCTCTTAAATAGAAAAAGAACTATGAGAAGAGATGAGCACTGGTACCAGAGTACTGGTTCCTTGCTCTGAGAGAGTGTTCCTCAACTTTTTCAAACCACATCTAAGTTTTTATTAAAGTTCTTTTCCTTCAAAGCAATAGCTATATCCCACTAAGTTGACACCCAATACAATATATTACCCATAGCTTTTTTATTTCAAAGAAAATTTTTTTAAAAACATTAAAAAAGATACCAAATTTACCATTAAAAGGATTCCAAAACAGGACGATAGGAATCAACAATGGTTGTTATACTGCCTGTTGCTATTTTCAAAGTAGTTGTTCAGATTATCAGATATAAGCATCATTGCCCACAACTTAATGAATATTTACTGAGCCGTGAATAGGACAACTTCTTCCTGTACAATTCCATAAGTGAGGTACTTACGGGGCCACAGAGAGGGCTTGCTGGAGAATTTCTTCCCTGGGAACTTCCTGGCGAGTACAAAGCCATTCCTGAGTGCAAAAAATCTCTTTTTCCTTGTCTTAGTGACCAAAGAGCCACAGAAGCAGAGCAAGGGAATATGACTAATCTTTCCCCAGGCAGGCAAAAAGAAAGTGCCTGAGCTTCTTGTCCACAAACAAACTGGATCAAGGAGGAACGTACAGCTTCTCCTGTGGTGGATGAGGTTGGTCATAAATGCCAGTCCCTAACTCAAGGTTTCAGGGACTGGGCCAGTTAGGGTCCCAGTCTACTTGGGGTGCTTTGAAACTATAAGCCTTTAGTTAACGCCAAGGTCATTTAGATGTGACTGAGACCACCAAGGTTTAATATCTTAACCCTGTAAGGGTGGCATTAATGGTGTTTAATAGAGGACAGTGTCTCAGGGACCTGACCTTGGGAGTGGCTCAGTAGGAGCTGGACTCTCTGGCTTGTGAATCCTATTTTCAGTCTCCACGCAGTTTTAAGACTTAGCCCGATTTCCAGACCATCCCCTACCTAATCTTGAAAATGGCTTTATTTCATGCTGTGCAGCAGAAGGTAAGAGAGTTTCTATGGGAAAGTGATGGTACTGAAGATATTATGAACATTAAAAAAAATGTCTGCGTATGGCTTAAAGCTGCTCAGCCATTTCCATCTGAGCCATGCCTCATGGAGTGTATGCAAGTTCAGAGCTCTCTTTGAAATCAGTGGCAGTTACAAGCTTGGAGCAACTCTGCGGGACACTGAGCAGTAAAATGAACCCCTCTCAAGACTGACCGCTGCAGCTGGGCTTTTCCTGTGCCATCCAATCCTGATTCCTCTGGAGTTCTGTGGGGTGGGAGTGGCCAGATAATGCACACTCCCCTCTGATTTTCAACATTACCCTTGAAAACTGGGAGGGGTCCAGGGAAGTTAGTCTTGCCCTTACTGTGAAGATGTGGCCCCTTTTAATATCAACCTCTAGTGGGATAAACCAGCCCATGCACACAAACCTCCTGTTAAAACAAAAAAACAACAGAGCTGTCTTTCATCCCAGTAAGCATACTGACCCCTGAAGCAACATCAATAGGAAGAAAATAAAGAAAACAAAGTAAAAACAAAGCTATTGCCTGTCAGAGAAAAGGGAGGTTTATTTGCATTTAGGAGATTTTTTTCAGAGTACTTCTTTATTTAGAAATACAGAATAAAATCTGGGGTATTTCTCATGTGCAATTTAAGTTGATATCCTGAAACAGAGATGAGATTTCTTTTTCTCTTCTTCTTCTTCTTCTTCTTCTTCTTCTTCTTCTTCTTCTTCTTCTTCTTCTTCTTCTTCTTCTTCTTCTTCTTCTTCTCCTTCTCCTTCTCCTT
>NW_004524663.1:7440927-7457266 GCF_000260255.1 Octodon degus | reverse complement strand
CCTCCTCCTCCTTCTCTTCCTTCTTTCTCATCTTCCTCCTCCTTCTCCTCCTCCTCTTCCTTCTTCTTCTGTGGTACCAGGGATCAAACTCAGGACCTTGTGCTTGCCAGGCAAACACTTCCACTGAGCTGTCTTCCTGGCCCCTCAGAGATGTGATTTTTTAAAGAAGGTATTCTCCAAAGTCAATTAGAACCTTTGTTTTTGTTTTTGAATAAATATTCCTAAATCACTGGTATGTATATTTCAAATAACTAAGTTCAATAAGTATGTTCAGGTTGGTTACCTTTAAGTGTATTTGAAAAGACTGAATTAATTGGCTTAATATTTTAAGTACAAGTTTGAAGGACTATTTAGTTGCTAACACCAGAACTTGACACAGATTTAACTGCATTTTGCTGAAGCTCTTCTCCAGTATTCAAGATCTTTTTGTTATTTCATTGTGAAAGTGATACTGTTCACTCTGCTTAGCAAATTCAAGAACTGAGGTGCAGACGTTCTCACAGCAAAGCTAGGAAGTGGCAGAGCTGGTGTCGAAATCCAGGCCTGGTGACCCTCTAATTTTGCAGTAATTCCACTGCAATACTCTAGCTACTTCTCACACTATAATAATCAGTTCCTTTCTGCAATGAAAGTAACATGTTATCTGTTTACAATGTGAGTAAATGCCGTGTGCAGGCTCAGCCCTCAGAGGGGCCAATGAAGGATTGTGAGGAAAGTCAGTGCCTGGAGAAATGGACTTCAAGGAAACGTGTATTTCTAGTTAAAAGAGATAATAAGAAAATTCCTAGTCCATTCTCCTATTTTGAAACTGTACCTAAATCAGAGACAAAGATAAAATGGTCTTTACAGTCACTGATTGGCATAAGAACTCTTCCAGTTTACCTTCATGTAGTTTATCATGCCAAAACTATGGGAGGTGGATATCAGATTTTTTTAAAAAATAAATGAAGTGCAGATAAAGAGCAAGTGGAATAATAATATTAAATGGAGATGAGAGTTAAACTGGCACATGCAGAGGCAAACCACAGTGATCCACAAAACCCAAAGTGATTTTAGTATAACAATAAAAACAATAGCTAATATGTACTGAAGGTTTATGATTTTTCAGACTCAGTGCTAAACATTTTTACAATGGTTGTTTCACTGAGTTCTTAGTGAAGCGTTACAAAGCAGGCACTATTATTTGTGCTAATGCATAGAAGAGAAACGGAGGCATATAGAAGCCAACAGGTTCAAGGTCAGTCACCTACCGGGTGACAAATGCTGGATTGGAACTTTAATGCCTTCTGCTTTCAGGTCCAGGTGCTTCACCACCCCTAACTCCGAACCATGTACACAAGGCTTACTGGCATAACTCATGAAAATGTAACTGCCTCCTGGCATCTGGGTCTAAGGGAAACGCTTCTTTGTGCCCTCATGAGAGGCGCCCTCTTGGCACAGAAGGTAATTCCTCTCCTGCTGCTATCTGCAGCGCTAACAGTGTGCAGAGTACCGTGTCTGTTTCAAGTTGGGTTCTTCAGTACGAGTCAAGGTCCAGTGCCAGAGTGCAGCTCGACAAAAGTGAATAATAGTAAATAGGACCCCAATAATGCGGGTTAAGTATTTAGTTTGGATGGTTTACCTTGATCTTGAGATGTAATCTAAACTATCTGCAGAGATGAATGGACGTCACGTCCTTCAGGCAATCCTCTATGGAGCCTCCTTCGCTGTAAACACTCCTTGAGCACTGCTCTGCTGGAGGGAAAAGAAAAATCACAACCATATAGAATGGGGACCATAAATCTGGAGTGAATCTAATCTCAGTTGTGCCTTTAATGTTACTCAGCAGTCCCATTACATGTGCTTCTCCCATTTCCCTCAGCTACTATTCCAAACTTTTGCCACTCTTCAAAACTTTCAATCTTCTCTCTTTGGGATGACCTTGCTTGCAATTTAGGGACTGGCAGAGATCAGGAGTGGCTTTTCATTTTGCACACCCCTACTCCACTTTCCCATAAGCCACCTGTTCTGGTGGCTGCTCTTTCCTCCGCCAGCAAAAGAGACTTTTCCCATCATGGGCAACTGCACCCATTGAACTATGGGTATTATTCCTCCTTGCCTCATTAGGATATTGGATTTAATCATATCTTTATTATTATTTTTTAAACTTCAGTCCTCCTTTAGTTATTTTGTCATTGGCATGAGGATATGTTCATCCTTTTTCCTTAAAAAAATAAACAGCAAGGACCAGCCAGATAGCTCAGTGGACTAAAGTGCCTGCTTAGGCAGAGTGCAGTTGCTGGGGTTCAATCCCCCAGCCTGCTGTGCTAGCGCTGTCCCCAGGGTGCACTGAGACAGCGACTGAGCCTGGGCATGGTCGTGCAAACCTATAATCCCAGTGCTGGGGAGGCTGGGAACAGAACGATCATTATGAGTCTGATCTGTGTAGTGTAGACCCTGTAGACCCTGTCTGAAATACATAATAAATAAATAGCAAATAAACAAAAAATTTTAATGATGCTCATGCTTTTTCCTCTGATAACTATTTTTAGAAAGTGTGACCTGAATTTGTTACCTATGATTTTATGCTATCCATTCACTCTTTGACCCATCCCTATTTGGCTCTGCCCTCTCCACATCATATTGTTCTGACTAGTTTTCCATTTTGGACCTCTGGCTTTGACTTCTGTGACACATCTTTCCTCTGTCACTGTCCTTGCTTACCTCCTTCAGGACTGACTGCTCCATCTCCATTGTTACAGTGTGGTTTCTATTCCTTTACCATTGTCTTAAATGTCAATGTCTTCCTTGCCCACTTGGAGGAATCTTGACTCTGCCAATACTTTGTATCTAGTTTTCTATCCTGCCCTCTTATCCCACGTCTCCGACTTTTCTTCTAAATAGTTCCACCTTTGTGCCCTATGGGGATTGCAAGCTCGGCACATTCAGCACGAACATGTGCATGGCTCCTTTGGTGCTCTTTCCACTCACCCACAAAACCTGTTCTTCTTCTCATATTTTTTAGGCATTTCTCTTTTTGTTTTGTTTCCTTTTTTCAAACAAGGTCTTGCTATGCAGTTCAGGCTGGCCTTGAATTCACTGTGTAGCCCAGGCTGTCCCTGAATGTACAGCAGTCCTCCTGCCTCAGCCTCTGGAGTGCTGGGATTACAGGCATGTGCCACTACACCTGGCCCTGTATCTAGGTATTTCATCATTTCCCTTTGACCTGGCCTAGAATCTCTTAAAATTTGAATTTTAATGGTCAACCTGCATTATAACTATTAATCTAACTGCCTTCTCTTGTTTTCAGTCTTTGAAAGAAAACCAAATTATTCATTTGGAGTCAAAATGAGAATCATAAGATAAAAGGATGCAAATAGCAGGAAAGGAAGGAACAAAGCAGATTGGCAATGGCTCTGAAAGTGAGAAATGTGCTTTATGGCAAGTGGTGTTCATTGGTCAAGACCAAAAATATCTATAATTTTTCTTTCAAATGTTCATCCTTCTGGCTAATTAGTGCTATAAAGAGTCCACACTATAACTAGCAAAGCTAAATAAGGTATGCCTTTTGTATTTGCTTCACAAAGTTGTTATAAAAATTAAGTGTGGTAACATAGGATCTCAATTTGCGAATCAAAAAACTCTATATAGGCGTGTACTGCTGCAGCACAGCTATTTCTTAGAGATTGTCAGTTTTGGGTCACTAGTTTCCACTGTGGCTACCTGGGCCAGCATCCAATAAGTTTTAGCAAACATTAGGCCCGGATTGGCACTGCAGAATCCCAAATATACCCACAAGAATCCCAAATATACCACCTGCAGAGATTTTATTTGCTTTAAAGGCCAAGGATCTTTTTTCTCATTTTAAAAAATGCAAAAGACTTTCTGTTTTTGAAACAATAAGTGGCACTGACATCTCTCCCGACTGAAAGCACTATTGTCTCACTTTAAGCACCACCTTATTATTAGGTGAGGATGTTGTTGGCAGGGATGAATAATTAGGTAACTCTTTGTGGGTACGTTTTATTCAGGTCCCTGGGGGAACATACAATTGTAACATCTCCTTGGATTATTTCACAAACATATGGCAAACGAAGCACCTGAGCCAGATGTACGAGCATATTACAGTATGTCTGTTTTAACTTAAAACTGTGAAACACATCAGATGGTGAAGTTATTTTGGTCCCGAACATCCATCATGGAAATATCTTTTCTTTATTGTCCATTTTACTTGGGCTGGAAACAATTAAGGATGAAATAGCTTGGAAATCATCACTTGCAGTAGAAGATTCCAGGTGAAGTTCAAGACTAATGGAGTAAATGGCCTAGACTTACATGGCCTTCAAGCATCTCCACGTAGCTTTTTAATGCCAAGACCAATGCCAAGACCTTAGCCAGCAGGTCTGGAATCTCAACTCACCCATGATGACCTTCAGTTCTTTCCTTATCTTGTGTGCTCACTGCTCTGTAGATGCAGATGGGTAATTTCATATACATTTTTAAAATAATAAGAATATATTCTTTATTGACTCAGTAGGGAGTTTTTGTTGTTTTTTATTATTATACCATTGGTATTTAGTTTACTAGAGTCCTGATCTGATAGGGATGGCTTGGAATCATGATGATCTGAGCAGGTATGTCCATCTCCTTTGCTATTGGGAACTCTATTTCAGAATGAATGAAATAATTTTTAATCTGTGTTTCTCACACTTCACAATTAAAAAATACAAAGGCCACTGAACTCCCAAGTGGGCAGGACTGCCGTTAGTCTAACAGAAAAATACACCGGCATGGGAATGTCTACTTTTCGTTCGATACATATATACAAATACCATTACCATTAATGAGTGTGCTGCCCGCTAGCCGAAGAGAACGTGGACTAAGTCACAGTGGAACCTATTACTCTACCACTTAAAAGTAGGTTGCATCACATTCTGGAGATTTCCTTGAGAATTAGAAACACATAATGTGAGAAGCCCGCCCAGAGTGTGGCAGCGGGGACGCTAGAGAAAAAGCGCCGACTTCCTGTAACCAGGACGGCAACAGAGTAAGGATATGGGGGTTGACTTATCCCCAGAGTTGGCAAGTGTTTCAGCCCACAATCGGGGTGGCCCACCGAGCCTTGAGCATCCGGGCTCTGTGCTGCATCGTAACAAGGAAACAAAATATTTATGAACTTTATTCTGACTCACAATCCTTTCCTCCTCTGAAAGAGCAATTCTCTACAGGAGGACGTGTGCGAATGTACAGCTCACGTGTGCTCTTAGGCAAAGCAGCGCTCCAGAGATGGGGTGCACCTGTGTTTCCTCGGTCACCCTGCTGTCACTGGGGTGCCTTTAAGCGCTCTCGCTGTGAGAAGTAGGAGGTGGGGGCAGAGGAGAGGGGGAGGGGACAGGATCCTACCAGGCCTCTTTCCTTTTTTTCCTTTTATTTCATCTCATTTTGAAAGCCTTGGGACATAGACTTAATTTTAGGGAAAGCTGTCAGGTTTATCCAGTCTAGAGATTACGATACCTCCCAACAGAAGATCGAGGCGGCCCTCTATTCCCTTATACTTTATCTATCTCTCGGGGCTCCAGCTATATTTATAAAACACACATCCCACGCTCCAGAGCTGCTGTGGTCAGGGCATTCGGAGCCACACGGCCTCAGGTAAACAACCCCACGAAGCTGCATCACGCAGAGGCCCCCTTTGTACAGCTGCTAACCAGCAACCTTTCGCCAGGACCTACCGGGCCATTAGTGTGTCAGTGACCCTCCACATCAGCAAGCCCAGCACTCTGATGAGGCTGAGAAATGGGCTTTTAGCATCCGAAAGAATTACAAAAAGCCAAGCAGAATGGCTAGCAGTGAAGGCAGAAAACAAAAAGGAGATTCAGATTCTGTGTCCTTACCTTCACTCCCCCCGCCCTGAAGATTTAAACTTCTGACAATCAGAGCAATAATATTCTGACCTTAAAGGGCAGAAGTTCTGTTGCCAGTGGCTGTATGAAGAACCATTCCTCAGCGGCACCAGTACCACCAGCCCCAGTGGCGGCGGCAGTGGCAGCAGCAGCCACAAAAACTGGAGTTCAGTCATACTGGCATCAGATTCTGCAAGGGGGAGGGTCTGGAGGAAGGGAATCTATTGGCCTAAAAAGCTGAAACATCTGCTGGAGTTATTAACAGCTTTTTGGCTGAGTTCAGCAGCAGGGCACCTTGTGGTTGATAGATTCTTCTCTCAGCAATTCAAAACAATGCAGTTAAAGCAAATTTCTCATTTTCAGAGCACAGCTTAATGAGGCATACAGTATTTTAAAAATAGTCACACTTAAAATGGTCAATAGCAGTGACTGCAATCAGTGTTACCTTCGGTACTCTACTGCCTTGTTAACTTTGCCAGGGTGATTGCATAACATGGATTTTTCCAAAAGACCGCGGAGCTCACAGTTAACTCACTTTGTAGGACTTTACATTATTTATGAAGTTTATGCAGATTATCCTAGGGTGTAAATGTTGGCAAACTTGATCAAAACCACTTAGAGACTTCATGGCTTTCCTTTCCCAAAAGTGTGCTTTAAACCACTTTAGTCCGATTCCAGGAAGGATTCCAAGTGAGCAAATTTTGAAGATGAAATCAAACTGGACTTGTAGAGACAGCATGGGCTGGCAAGAGCACTGGGCTGGAAATGAGGGTCAGGAGTTCCAGGCCTCGTCCTAATCCTAACTGGCCTGGTAAGTCCTTAGGGGAGTCACTTAAGCTTTCTGCTTTCTTCCTGTATAAAATTATGCAGCCAATTAAAGAGCATGTCTCCCAATGTTTCCAGCTAGCCCTGCCATCTTGCAACCAGCAGCATTCAGATCCATTTTTGTAAGTAATCCCTCCTTATGAGGTCTATGAGTTACAGCCAAGTTGAGGCTGTTCACCAACTTGTGACAGTGTGTGTGAGACATTAGAGTGGAGGCATGAGACAAACACATTGCACAGCACAAGAGCTCTGTCACTTATTCCTAGGGAAGGCGCCATGTGCTGTAACAGATGTGGGCAGTCCAAACATCCCCAGCTGGATCTGCTAGCCTGGATAGGTGACAGCGTCCAGCACGAGGAAGGGTCATGCACAGCTTCATACCCTACAGGTCTCACATGTTGACTCTGGTAGAGGGACGGGAGTGGCACGGGAGTAAGAAGACAGACCTGTGCTTGGCCAAGTGTCTGTGGTGGAGACGAGTCAGCCCCTTTCCTCTCTCAGCACTTGCCCCTGTGTATAGCAAGTGGCAGGAGAGGGGTGAGAAGTTTGCCAAGTCATTGTTTCACCAAGCAAATGGATGATTGATCTTCAACTGCAGAGGGAAAGCAAATGAAGACCACACCTCCCATTCTGTGTTCTGAACCAGGGATTGCCAAGGGCAGTTATGGTAGCCTTACATACTCAAAAACTATTCTGGCTAATTCTAAAACCAGTGCACACTGATAGGCAAAAGGTCTCATAAATGCAAGCGTGCTTCTGACCTCTGACATGTTTGTACCTTTAAGGCCCAGGGCCCAGGTGGATGCAAGGGTGCTTCTGACCTCTGATATGTTTGTACCTTTAAGGCCCAGGGCCCAGGGTCCACGCCCAAGTCAATTTGGTCCTATTTGTTAGAAAGTGTCTCAGCTTTCACCGAAAACTTCCGGGACCATTATATTAGTGAAAGAAAGCCAATCAAACCCTGTCCACAATGCCCAGATGGGTTCATATGATGTGTTGCTTGATTCCAGAAAGAAGTAGAAGGAAAACTTTCCAGTGCCCAGAGCCCTTGCCTCTGGCAGATAAAAGTGGGCATCCTCAAGTCTTTCTGTAGCATGCGCTTGGGTGTTATCAGGCTTGATTTTAGATGGAACAGCATATATACAAAACAACAGCTCCTATCTCTCCTGGGAGAGATTTCTCAGGGCAGCTTGGGCCTTTGCCGTCATTGAAAATAGAGCTAATAGCATGGTACTTCCTCTGGAAGACCAGCCAACATGCTGTTCTGAGTGACACCATTGCCACAAGAGGCTTACCATTGTTGAGCAATTAAATGCTGGGATCCAGTGTAATCAGATCCAGGCAGATTTTTGAGAACTTAGCTTTGGTAGGATAAACCTCAGGTGAACCCTGGCCTCACACAGGGCTTGAACTTGTGACTCTGTGGCTCAATGCCCCTCTGAGTGCTTGTGTTACAAGGATACTATAATTTTGTGTATGTCTAAAAGAGCCACCAGTGTCTGTGGTGGTGGAAGATGGGTCCCAAATGTGCCCTGTGTGTAGAGTATCTCCCCTGAGCTCTGTGGGAAGCCATTCCTTTAATTTTTCCAGAGATACAGATGAAGTGAGAAAGGGAGACCCAACCTTTCCAGGAGACAGTGGCCACTTTGGGACATAGTCTGCCCGGCTTCCAGATCCATCGCTATACATTTTGGGGTTGCGGATTTGTCTGAAGGCCTGCATAGCCCAAGTCAGGCATTCAGCAGTTTCTTATGGAAGCCTGGGAACTCAAACTGTTAATGGAGAACACCTGCAGCCCCTGACCGCAGGACACTGAGCTGTAGATACTGAGTTGTTCAGCCACTGAGTAACCTCAAGTGAGCTCCCACAGATTCCTAGAAAGAACAGGGAAATAGGCTAGGTAGATGGGAAAAATATCAAGTTAATGCCCCCCCACCCCCTGACACCAGCAAATGTGTGTTAAAAGGCAAGTGTAGACACGCACTCACATGTGTGTCACCTAGGGCAGGGCTGATGATTTTCTAGATGCACGCATGTGTGCACATTCTCAACATCACATCACCTAGCAAGTCAGGGCATGCACGAGACCCAGTAGCAAATAGTTTTGTATTATGAAGAAAACGTGATAGTACCCTATTTGAACTTTGGCATACTTGAGACTTGCCATATAATAATCTAATTCTAATACCTCAAAGGGCATGTGTAGCATTTACTAAAATTGAGAAATAGAATTTAGGAAATCCAGGAATTATGTTTTGGCCAACAAACTAACAATTAATTTTGAGTAAATCACTCAGCCTCTATATAATAATCTGTCTTTATTCCAAAGTCTTATAAAGTAAGACTAAGTGTTGTTATCACAACTGTGATATAGGATATCCCATTTTTTCAGAGTTAATGTGAAAATGTTGGAGCTCAATAGCACTGGTACTTAATTATTGCATAACAACTTACAATTGGCAGATTCAGGCTTCAATGATATGAAAAAAAATCTTGTACTGTTCTGTCACTCAGAAGGAGGCTATTGCTCAGGGGGCTACCTGGGTGAAAGATAAAGGAAATAATGCAATCTTAGTATTCCAGGGCAAAGTACCCCTATCCTTGTAAGCTTCCAAGGAACAATAGTGCTCATCTGATCTCATCGGACTGTTAAATGGGAAGGTAAAAGCTAAACTATTTATCTGTGTTTACACAGTGATGTTTCTTTATAACATTCCATTTCAGTTTAGGCTTAATAATGAAAAGGCACTACCTCAAAAGATATGTTAGAAAAGATACAGTAAAACAGAACCCTAATATGCATTGTCTTTTTATCCCTCTCTACTGTGTGTTTTTTCTGTAACATCTGTCTTTTAGAAAATAGTGTCTAGTGTTTACTCCTTTGTCCAAAAGGAGCAGGCAAGTTGGCTTTAAAAATCCTTTAGTGGAAAGTATACATTGCTACCCAACATTAGCCTTCATCAAGTCACCCATGAATAAATGAATATTTTGATCTACTGAAATGTGTAAGATTATAAACTAGCTTCAGTTATAACAAGCTTTGAGGGAAAAGAATCTACATTACTCTGAATTCAATTCTTGGTACCAAAAAACCCCCTCAAACTACATTACTACATACTTTCTATGTTCCAGACACTCAGCCATAATGCTTTTAAAGCATGTGATTATCTCAACTCTCTTAGTTAAGTATTTTTATAGATCAAGAAACTTCCACTCAGAAAGGGGAAGCACATTACATCATTGCTGTGTGGTAGTGAAAAGTTTAATGGTTTGCCCGGCCACTTCTCTTATCTATGCACACAACAATGAAAACTCCAGAGGAATATGCTTTGAAGGAACCTAAAGTTTAGGCATCATAGATAACACCTTCGCCAATAATTCCCAGGAATTATCACTGGGCACACCCAGGAATGAGTCAATGATGAACTATATGTGAACAGAGTCCTCAAAGGTCTCATTGGAAAAGTGGAATGTATTGAGTCTTGATGAGTTGATAGGCAGATATGAGAGGGAAGGGTATTTCATGGTGGGGAAATAGGTTCTATCAGGGATGGTACTGCAAAGAAGCAAGAAGAAATCATCTTGACTAAAAAGAAAGTTTGTAAAGTCATGACACATTGGCAGAAAGAGAATTGAATGTGGAGGGCACAGTGGTGCTTGCCTTTGGCACTAGCACTCTGTGAGGCTGAGGCAGGAGGATCCCAAGTTCTAGCTCAACTGGGGTAACTTGCAGAGACCATAGCTCAAAGTTGTAAATCAGTGTTAAGGCTCTGGGATTAATCCCCAGTTTAAACAAAATTAAAAAAAAAAAAAAGAAGTTGAAGGCCACGGTAAAAGCTGGTTTAAAGGGCCAGGGGAGATAGCTCAGTAGAATAAGCACTCGCCAGGCAAGTACAGGGTCCTGAGTTCAATCCCCGGTACCACACACACACACTCACACACACACACACGCACACACACACACACACACAAAGCTGGTTTAATCATTTGGGCAACAGTAGATTGTAAGCATTGTAAGAATTAGAGATAAGATGGAGAATCCATGAAAAGAAACAGGATGGAGTGTCTCAGGTTGTACTGTGATTGCTGAGGGATGAGTGGTTATGTCATAATATTGACACGATAATAAGTACAGTGGATCTAAGGAACCCCCAGGGTAAAGGGTGCTGCTTCTAAAGACATGGGAGTGGCCCACAACTGGTAGAAGGATCTGGGGTAACAAAGTGTGCCCACGTGATTATGCTTCGATTCACTTGTTGAAGGTTCTACTGTTTAATGCCTGCTCTATACCTGGTGATATTTGGGCTCCTTGAAGGGATAGCAAGTGATGCAACCAGCTTCTTTCTATGCTGCCAGCAACCTATATCCCGCCCTCTTGGGCAGGTGCTGCTGAAGCTGGGGTTGAAAGGAACAGAGACCTCATGCAGAAGAATGGGTTTTGTCAAGAAGTTGAGGAACTGAAAGGGGGATCAGAGGAGTAGGGTTAAAATGTGGATCAGGCAGGTGATGACCAAGAACAGTGTATTAGTGCACAGCAGTGTTGGGGAGAGAAATTACAAATTATTTTCTCTTTATAGAACAATACTTGGTTTCTTTTTTTTTTTTTTAACGGAACCAGGAGTTGAACTCAGGCCCCTATGCTTGCCAAGCAAGCGCTTATTCTACTGAGCCACCTCCCTGGCCCCCTATACTTGGTTTCAAAGCTGTTTCAAGTTATGAGCTTCCACTCCCATAAGCCACAAGTACACACCTCCTCTGTCCGCCCTTCTCAGTAGACTTATCCCCCTGCTCGAACTCACTCTTCTTTATTGTTCTTTCTAGTGTCACTAATTTTTTTCCTATCAAGGAAATATCACATTTGAATAATTCTATTTGTCACGCCAGAAGATACCCACATCTGCCTGATTGCTTCAAGAGGGCTCCGAAATACTTCCTCTCTGTGGAATTCTTTAGGGCAGCACTTCCACAAAATTTAATGTGCATACAAATTGTGTGAGGATCACGTTGAAAATGCAGCTCTGGGTCCCGTGTATTCTGATTTGGTATACCTGCGACATACTAAGTCAATACCAATTCTGCATTTCTAAGCTCCGAGGTGCCGTAGCTGGTGCTGATCCTCGGACGTAGCCTGGGTGCTCTGGCACCATTACTTTATTAAATCTCCTATTGTCTTCTGTCACTGGCGATGATTAAAAGCAACCATTTGTACAGATGATGAAATCATAGCAACCTAACCTCTGTGAGAAGAAAGACATGTGCAAAACCTGTCATATAGCCAGGACTATGGAATTGATGGCCAGAAATAAAAGCAGAGGTCTTATGGAATGTGATTTCCAAACTGGAAGGCCCAAGAAAGCATACTGAAAAAGGATAATTGTGAGAGGATTAGAATTAGGGTAGAAAAAGGAGGAGAAAAAAATTCAAATTTGGGAGGTGGCATCCGTCTCATACTATGCTGGTGACTAGATATGCAACATATTTTCCCAGCCTATTGCCTAGTTTTACTTAGCATTCTTGTCACGGATTTTTGTCCCCATAATGATTCCCCCAAAATATTACCCTGGTTCTCTTTGTGATTGTGGCATATGGCTAGCTGGTGGTCAACTTGTTACACCCAGCTGAACTGAACTAGTGTGGTGCTGGGTGCGGGAGGCCCACCTGAGAATGGTTGCCAGCAGCAGAAAAGGCAGAGCTGGAGACGCTGTTGAGATGCTGTTCAGGAAGCTGTTTGGAGAAGCTGTTAGATCTGGTGGAAGCTGCTGTTTTTCTTGGATTCTGCTGGAGAACCCTGTCATGCTGGTTTTCCTGCTGAACTTGGCTGTTCTTGTCAGAGGAGGGGCTTGAGACCTCAGTGTCACTGAGAATGGCTATGGTTCATTTCAGGGGAGCTCTGATCCTCATCTTGAGCATCTCTTCCTGGCTCTCAAGGGGAAGATGGTACACTGCTCGGCCTCATGGGGAAGGTTATCGTGTTGGTTTTCCTGATGGGAACTCAGCTTTCCTTGTTACTGGAGAAGCTTGGAACTTCACTGTTGCTGAGGATGGTTGTGGTACTTTGGGGGAATCTCTGGCTCTTACCTTGAGCACTGCTTCCTGGCTCCAGTTCAGATCTCTCAGCCTGCAGGCACAGATCCTTCATCCCAGTGGCATAGACTTCCTATCTTCTATCACTGACCTTTGGGCTTTTTCAACACAGATCCATGAAATGGATGTGCATTAGGTATTGTTATGGGCTCTGGGCCTCTAATTGGACTTATTGGAGCCTTTGTTATCAGCTGGACTCATGCAGGCCACCACAGTGGGATCCAGGCCCTCAGCGGGACCGTTTGGCCTTTAGTGTGTGGACAGATTTCCTGCACTCTTTGCATATGATTCTTTGAGTAATTCATTATAAAATAATCTTATAAAATGTGTCCTGTGTTGTATTGTCTTCCTTGCAAAACCCCAAACCACAACAACTCTAATCTCTCTGTTTTGTGTTTCTTGGTTGTTTCATTTTGATTTCATGCAAACCTTAGATCACCACTGTTTTCTATAAAAAAAATCAAAGTTCCAGCTGCCATATACCTTTTCATTTATTAGGTTCATTGTGCTTCTCAGTAAAGGCTCACTGTTTGCTGATAACAGGTTTATTGGGGAGTGATTTCAGATATATATGTAATTCTTACTAACAATTTTCAGTGACTCTTTCTTTTGCATGTTAGCATTATCTTTGCTTTTGAGAAGAATATCCACCTTATAATCCCAAAGCATCATAACAACTACAGTTTATTTCTCCTGTTATATTTTTCTAATCCCTTTTAATCTTTAGTTTATATTGCTTATACATAAACTCCTGAAATCTGTGTACTTAACATACACATTTATTTCATACACATGAAGCTTGCTAAACTTCATTAGTTTCAAAGTTTCAATGGAAGGTCAAGCATGGTGGGGCAGGCCTATAATCCCAGCACTTGGGAGGCTGAGGCAGGAGGATCATTGTGAGTTTGAGACCAGTATGGACCACCAAGTGAGGTCAAGGCCAGCCTGAACTTCATAGTGAGACCCTGTCTCAAAAACACCAAAAATAGTTTCAATGAATTATTTCTTTAAAACACTAATGGCCAAATTGTCCTAATATAAAACTAATCTCTTTTACATTTTATGGTACTAGCATGGACTTCTTTTGGACTTAAAAAAGATATTTAATCACAATGTCTAGTATGAATATCTCTGTCTTCTTTGGTTTTATATCTTCATCAATGCCATTAAATTACTTTATATCTTTTCTATAAAAATAATATGCCTTTTGGGTTGAGCTATGATACCAAAGGATGATTCTGGAGTATTATCAGTTCTTAATGATTAAATTTTTAAAGTCTTGAGTTTTTCTACTTTTCTGGAATTTTTCAAAACAAAATTATAGCCAGCATTTTAATTTTAGTCTTCAGAGTTCTTAAGTTCTTACACATCAAAAAAGCAGTCAGATATAAAATTACTGGGTCACAAATTTTCCTTATAAAAATCTTAAAATATTGGCTGCAGTGGCTTCTGCCTTTTAGAACAGTCTGTACCTTGATGATGTCACCCCTTTGTACAGCACACCCCTCTTCCCCACCATCACCCCTGAAAGAATAGTAAGGAGACAGCATCACTCTCTGTGATCAAATCAAAAGGTGTCCATACAGGGACGCCTCAGTTCCACTGTGGTTAGCTCCTTGGAATTTGGGCATGGCTATGGAGCTGTAGTGGGGATACACGTCACATTCTGTGCAGCCTCTGCCTTTCCTATGTTCATTTTAATGAAGAGATGCTTACAGATACAGATGGGGTCTAGAAGCCTGCCTACAGGAGGGATGTTCAAGGCACAAAGTGACACAATCTAAGCTGTGCCTTGAGATAAGATCAACTTACCAGGTCAAGGAAAAAGGAAATGGGAGCAAGTCACTCAAACAAATAATAAGAATACACAGCACAGATAGGGGGAAAATAGTGGTTTCTCATAGGAGCACTACAGGTGCATGGGGGAAAAGCTGGAGATGACACTGGCAGGGAGGACAGGACCAGACCGAACAACACCACCAGGGACACAGGCATTGCTCTGAGGGAAGGGACCATCCAAGCAGATGAGGGACCTCACAAAGTGAGGAAGCACAAAAGTACCATTACATCTGAATGTCAGACCTGCTATGCTGGTGGTCGGCACTGAGGATGAGTTGGGACCTGGGGTGAGAGGAAGCCCTGGAGTCAGGCAGGAAATCGGGCACGACCAAGCGAAGGGGAGGCTTTGAGTGTGAGCTGACAAGAGACGTAGGAGATGCAAAAGGGAAACGAGAGGGAGGAACCTTGATGAGTGCTGTTCTTCCAGGGAAACTGAGGTAGGAATGCTAGAGGAAATTAAGTTTTAGGGAAAAAGTAATAAATTCAGCTTTGGACATGAGCTGATTATAGACTATACACCGAAGCTGACTGAATGATGGGATGAAGATATAAAGAGAAGTGTGGGTGCTAGGGGTTAGGAGAGCACCAAGGCAAGGCCAAATTCAACTGGGGCATATATAAGTTGGGATGGAAAGGGGGAGGGAGGGTGAGAGAAAGGGGGAGAGAGAAGGAGAGAGGGAGAGAGAGAGAAGGAGGAGAGTGAGAGAGGAAGGGGAGAGAGAGAAGAGGAAGGGGGAGAGAGAGGACAGAAGGGAGAGGAAGAGGAAGAGGAAGGAGGAGGAGGGGGAGGAAGGGGAGGAGGAGGGGGAGGAAGGGGAGGGTGATACAGACACAGTGACAGACAATAAAAGAGACACAGACAGAGAGGAAAGGTAAGGTCAGATATCACAAGGAGTATGGAAGCCAAAGGCTCAGAACAGTGACCAGGGAGTGAAAACAGACTTCAGGGTTTGTAACAGAGAAGTCCTATGTGAACACTGCTTCAGAAGTCCCAGTTCACATGACAATGATTTTTAGAGAAACCCTGGTGGGGACTTTCTGGTACTTCCTTCTATAAGCTGCAAGTGAGGAAAAGAAGATGTAGGTAGTTTATACAGAGACCAGAATTCTTAATCTTTTTTTAAAATTTTTATTTATTTATGTGTGTGTGTGTGTGTGTGTGTGTGTGTGTGTGTGTGGCCAGCTCAGCCCACAAGGGGACGGGGCTGGCTGGTATGTGGTGCTGGAGGACTGAACCGCGGTCCCTGTGCTTTGCTAAGCTTGTTCTAAGTAGGTGCTTTAGACCACTGAGCCATCTCACCAGCCCCAAGAGACCAGAATTCTTTAAGGATAGAGTTCAGGAGTCAACCCCAAAAGTAAGTTGGTTTAATCCCAGGCCTCAAGTTATTTTTAATGTCAGTTTCTTGACTGAGCTGTTGAATCTTCCTAAAATTCTGCAAATTATTCTTTCTTACAATTCTTTCTAAATATTTAAATCCCCCCTCCAAGAAAGATGATTGATTGTATTTTAAGACTTTCAGTTTTAATGATCCTCCTTGCTAGGAAAAACCGAGAATTTTATATTCCCACCCAAAATATGGAAGGGTATGGAACTGAGAATGGGGATTTCTCAAAAGCTAAAAATAGAAATTTCACTTGATCCAGCTATTCCCTTTATAGGTATCTTCCTGGAAGAGTTAAAGATGTCGTAGTACAGTGATACAAGCATA
>NW_004524663.1:7438671-7439537 GCF_000260255.1 Octodon degus | reverse complement strand
ACAAAGTTGAGTATTGCATGGATTGTTTTATATGAGAAATGAAAAATATAAATAAAAAGCACAATAAAATATAGATCATAGAAAGCAGGGAGATCGATCTTTCTCAAATGGGAAAGATTCAAGAAGGGGAAAGAAAGGGGATAGAAGAAAACTGAGGAGGCTTACGTACAGTACCAACTTCCCACATGAACGCAATCATTATATAATGTAGATGTATACTAACAAAAAAACTGCAAAGAAAAACCTAGAATTTCAGTGAAGGTAGCAGCCTAGAGTTGTGCCGTTTTGTCTACCCTGGTCCCCTAAGCTCTGTTGGGGGCTCTGGGTATTTCTGTCAGTCATGAGTTGCCACGTCAGAAGGAAGTCATTCATTCTGTTGGTCATGCCGGGCCTAAAACCATGTCGTGCGAGCCCTGGAGGACTGTGCGCAACTGATCATAATGGAAACCTCTAGTTAGAAATTATCTTGTTAAAATTAAAAGAAATCTCACTTCATTTAATCAGAAGAGCCAAGACAGGCAAAACTTGTAAGGTTAGTGTTTTATCATAATATCGATAGATTTTTTTTTCTGTCATTTCTTTCAGCTATCCTCAGTGTATAAGCTTGGCGCCCTTCACGGTCACAAGATGCGTCCTTTATTCCAGGTCTCTCACTCAGTGAGATACATACTAATATATACATTATTAGTATATATTATTGTGCCTTCCCTCTCTCCTCCTGCCCTCCCTCCCAATTTTATCCTCTTTTTTTCTTTTCTTTTCTTCTTTCTTCCATCCTACCCCTTCCTTCCTTTTCTCCTTTTCTTTTTCTTTCCTTCCTTCCTCTCTCTTTCTTTTCTTTTCTTTTCTTTTCTTTTCTTTTCTTT
>NW_004524663.1:7394544-7437201 GCF_000260255.1 Octodon degus | reverse complement strand
GGTGGTGCACACCTATAATCCCAGCACTTAGGAGGCTGAAAACAGGAGAATCACTATGAATCCAATCTGTGTAGTAAGACCCTGTAGACTTTGTCCTAAATACATAACAATAGGCATTGGTGTACTAAAGACAGGCTTTATTACCACGTTGCAGATGATAAAATTGAGGACTTGAGAAATCTACTTCAAGCCATGAGTAGAAAAGGAAAAGTCACACAACTCAAGCTCAATTTCAGATCACCCATTTCCTACTAAAGAGGCATTTATTTCTATCATAGTGCTTTCCACATAAAATAAAGACACCCTGAAATGTTTTCTTCAGCCATCACTGGCAGAGGCTCACTTCAATCCTGTGGCCAAGAATTCGTGCAGCATGCCAAGGGCGTGCCAGAATGTGTGAGCTCAGAGCTGACCGTGACATTCTTAGCTGAGTACACAAGAGACAAGGTCACATGCATGTGTAGGTCAGTATTCCAGGGAAGGGTTATCTGGAAGCTTTTGGTATTATAAACATCCTTTCATGGGCTTCATGTTAACTGCTAATCCATATTGTTTTTACCAAAAGTAGCGAAGGGCTCTTGGGAATGCAATTGCAGAAAAGCATGAGAAGCACGTTCTCAGGAAGATTCAGTCATGTAAGAAAATAGTTTCATTCTAAAAGTTAATATTTAGACAAATCACCACAAAAGCATATACAATTACTGCTGTTATTTTTTGTATTTCAATAAAACTCTGTATTCAAAGGAGTAGTTGGTAACCTTTTAAAAACTTTAACAATTTGACAGAAAGTAGTTGTATACTTTATAGCTGTTTTATAAATAATAGAAGACTGTTTTTAAATCATCACCATTTGTGCCAGACATTCAGTTTTTCTGCCAGAAGTTCCAGCTGGGGTCCCTGCCATCTGGACATCTGATAAAATGATTCTATACCCCATTTCCATGGTTTGTAACAGTCCAGAGGTGTCCCTGAGATTTTTAGGTGCTTTTAGGGCTTTTGTGATTTTCTTATTTCTACACTACAAGATCCTGGAATGGTCCTCAAGGACTGCTCCATGTGTGTGAGGGATGAGGCCAGTCTTCTTACTAATTGCTAAAGAAAATACAGTCCCCTGAGCCCTAAACTCTCTTTGAACATTTTATCCATCAAATAACCTTACTGAAGATAGAGTGTTTCATGGGATTACACTGAGATCCATGAAGATTTCTATCGTCTTTCTAAGTCCTATGTGGAGTATTATTCCTCCTTTCTCAAATCCAGCATATCTCTTGCATCCAAGCACCCACCTCCTGATTTTCTACACCCAGGCATGTGCCAGAGCATTTTCTCTTAACAATATTATCTTCCCAGTCTGGGGTCAAATGTTAGCATCCAAGTAGCGCACTCCCAGTTCTTTACTTTGGTAATTTACTTTGTCCGGTGTTTGACCCACAATTAAACACACAGAGAAGATATTATTATGAGTTTACTTTTGGGCTGGGGATGTAGCTCATTGGCTTTGCACTTGATGAGCATGCATGAGGTCCTGGGTTTGATCCTCAACACACACACACACACACACACACACACACACACACACACACACAGAGTTGACTTGTCCTGCATTTTCTGCCTATTCATTTCCCAAATGAAATTATAACCTTGACCAGGGGTTGGCAAATATCCCAAGAGTCAAATCCAGTCAGGTCTTTTGTTACACTCTTGTCTACGGCTCTTTAGCTCTCACCACAACAGTGGAATTGAGTGGTTTTGACAGAGACCATATGGCTCACAAGGCTGAAAATATTTATGGTCTGCATTTTCATAGGAAAAGTATGCCAACCCCCGATTTCGGCAACTCTCTTGAATATGTTTTACCTGTACCTAGGGCTTTCCCGTTCAGAACATTTCTACACACGTTACTTATCTTGATCTCCTGCCACTTTGCAGTACCTGTTCTCCTTGTTTTATGCATGAGAACATTTGAAAGTGACTAGCCTAAGATCACAGGAGTAGTGACAGGTGAGATTAGTAAAAATTGTTTGGTAGGTAGACTCCAGATAATATCCTTTTGGGGGAGAGGAAAACCAACATCCAGTTGGAAGAGGACAGACCGATACAGTTATGCCTCAACTTGTGTGATTCAGAAGTGGCCATTTTTGTCTGGTCATATTCTGTTCACTCCTGAATTCCGGAGGTAAATTTGCCAGGTCAGCTTCCCTACTCCAGTGTGTCAGGAGGCAGCAGATGCTACACTGGAGATGCAATAGTTGTAGATTAGTTCTTCTTAATGTTGGGCTTATCTGGAATAGGATTGGAAGGCACAGCAATGCCCCAGAGTCGAAAAGCCAGGCACAGATGTGTGGGCACCCCAGTGCCCAGCTGCCGCTTGGCGCAGTTCTGTCCCTGGTTGAGATTGTCAGCATGGCCTTTGTACACTGAATTCAGTGCTCTTTCCAGTATATTAAGCAGACTGTTGAATAATGATAGCACAAATTAATGATTATGATTTCAGTAGGAAAAGACAAAGAAGGAAGGGGAAAATTGGGTTGGTTTCCAAATCATCACTTCATTCCCTTTCTGTGCGCACATATGGCTCCTCATATGAAGTGGAAGGGAGAGTCTAATTCCTTTATGTCTGACTGAGGTTAGAGACAAATGTGAGGTGCACATACCAATTGAGTCTTTTGCTACTAAGTTTTAAAAAGTTGGCAGGTGCCACCTAGCTCTCAGGGAAGGCTTACCCTAAGCTATTCCCTCTCAGAACCTACCCATCAACCTATGAACATCCAAAGCTGCAGGTGACCTCGTCAACAGTCTCAGCTCACCTCCTAGCAGGCCACCAGCACCAACATCTACATGTGTGAGTGTGCCCTGTGGATGGCTGGTCCAAGGGGGCCTAAATGACTAAAATGTCACAAACAAGAAGCACCCAGCTGACCCACAAAACTGTGAAGGTCAATACCCTGCTATATCAAGCCACTGAATTTTGGCATCATTTATGCAACTATAAGTAACCAAATAAAAGTTGAGGAAGAAAATCATAATTTACTTATATACAAAAAGAAGGAAAATACTTTATAAGATCAGTTCATCCGGGATAGGAACTTATTGTCCCAGCACAACCAAAACTGGGACTCCCTAAGGTCCCTGTGACTAAACAAGACTTTAGGCTGTTGCCTCCTCCACTCCTTTCCTGTGAAGGGTGTAGGTTGATGTAGATGTGGGGGATGGGATGTGGACGCTAGGGAAGTTTATTTTAGCATGGTAATGAGTCAAAGCTATGCTCTTCAGGAGCAAGAGAGAGTTTTCTGGTAAGAATTCTGTCAGCCTCATGGAAGAAAGTGAAGATGAACTGAGTGAAAGCTTGTGAAATACTTCAGGATAGAGTCAGGCAGGAGAGTCTCCAAGCCTTTCACCTGAAGCTGTGAGGCCCCAGTAGGGGAAGGACAAAGATGTAGAAAAGAGAGCAAGAGTGTTAGCTGTGGCTCTGGCAGCTTGTGGATTTCCATGGGAGCTTGACTTTGTACAGCCTGAGGGCAACCTGATGGGAAGAAGGAAGAAGCGGTTCATGCCATCTGTTCTTTAGGTGTATTCCAACTGGCTGACAAAATAAGGCTGTCTAGGAAACTCAAAGGGAGTTATACCTACTAGGTCTACTAAAGAGGTGTTTAGGTTTCCCTGAGTTAGTTTTGGTCACATGAAGAAAGAGACTGGACATCTTGTACAATGAGAGGTACCTGAAAATGTCTCCCTTCAATTTTAGGAGAACAGATATATCACTAATAAAATGTGTGTGTGTGTGTGTGTGTGTGTGTGTGTGTGTGTGTGTATCTGTGTGTTTACTTTCAAGAACAAAGTCCATTTTCTGTAACACAAGCAGAATGGTCAATTCCAGCTTACTCTTCTCTCATCCACCACTCCAGCAAGAAGCTGGACGCATTCCTTTTTCTCTCCCTCCCTCTAGGTGCTGGCTGTGTTTCTCTGCACCCAGCCGACTCTATCTTCACTCATTTCTACCTGCTTTGCACGGGGAATGGAGCGAATTTGCAGGGTCTGCATCAGTGGGTCTCCTCGTCCTCTCTCTGGTTGAGTTCAGCCTATGAGCAGCTCTGGAGAGAGACTGAGGGAGGGACAAAGGTGAGGTCAGAATATGCATCTCCTTGGACGTCCCTCTGCAGGGTCACTTGGGCCAGTGACATCCTTTTCCTAAATCACCCAGCTTCTGTCATGGCAACTTTCTCCTTTTGGGTTCCAGTAACTTCCCCCTTGCCTCTTCTCTTAGGCAAAGGGCTGGTAACAGCTGTGCTTTTATTAGCGCAGGATGCGGCAGTAACCCTTGTGGCTTCCCCACCACTCTGTAAATAGTTCCTTTATTAAATTCTCCGGGAAGGATCCTAATTTGAGCATGCCAGCTATTTCCTGCTGGGAACCTGACTGATACACTATTCTACATGACTGGCCATTTATGTCTCAATATAAATTTAGTTCAAAGTTTTCCTTTGCCTGGGATATTTGTAATTTTAACTCTAACTATGGCAATAAAAGAACCTGGGTCCCCAGGAATTTTATGGATAAGCAATCAGGTGAAGCCTGCATTAGTGGGAGGAGGAAAGAAGAGGAAAGGTCAAGGAAATAAAAAATCTGCCTCTCATGAACTGTACCTAAAGGGGGTCAGTTCATTTATTCTACCATTAATTATATATAATGCCTAGATCTTACCTTTATGAGAGTATTATTATGCAGTAATGGTTAGTGAGGGCAGAGAGCAAGCGGCCCTCTCTCTGGTAGGACTGAGGCAAAGGATAGATCCCTGGAGACTCCGTGACAGGAGGAGAGCCATGACTATATATTTCACTTCATGAAGTACAAAACCAGATTTTTTTCAATGTAATTTTTGTCTTCACTGGAGTGATGTTTGTTAATTCTAGAAACACTGAGTTCTTTAAAAAAATTGGGTAATATTGGTGATGCTCTTCAAGGTCTTTTAAATAATTCCTGACTTTTTAACTGAATACCTCAACAGAACACAGGGAAGAGAAGGGTTAGATCGTATTGTGTGTCCCAAGCGGCCTATTGACGTTAGGAAGCAATGTCCCACGCTGGCCCAGGCATTCAGAGTTCCCCTGCGCGGGTCAAGCCTGCCCTTTCAACCTTCCTCCTACTTCTAGCCACTGTCTCTTTCTCCGCATTCTGTCTCCACCAGCTTAAGCGTCAGCAGCAGTATCCATTAACTTCCTGAGCCCCAAGCACGAGCTCAGTCTCCCACCTCAGGGCCTTCGCTTGTCTTTCCAGGCAGCTGGAAATGCTTTCCTTTACCTGTCCAGCCCTCCCATGGCACAATGAGCTCCTGGAAGAAAGGACCCTTGATTTCTTCATTCTGTGTATCCCTTCTGCATAAACAACCTAAGCATCCCCCAAAGAATTTGTGAAGTAAGGTCGCTGATCCAAATGGCAACTTTTCAGGAACTGTTTCTAATTTTCTTTGCTTGAGAAAAACAGGCAACTTGAGGCTCAAAAATAAGAGGGTTACACCACAAGGATCCCATAGCATTCTAATCCTTAACTCTTCCTTGCAATACTTTTTTGTCTATTTTTCCCTCTGTGCACTTATATCTCTCTATTACGTTACATTTCTAAGCATACACAATGACAAGGACATGGATTCAGTCTTGATTAGCAGAAATCTTTCACATTACTATTTTCAAGCAATAAGTGCTACCTAAATACAGACTCTGTTGAGGATTGATCACATGGAGAATCTTTAGAGTGCTTTGGGACAGAGGACAGTATCTTTGATTGTTTCTCTGTATTTATCTGGGCAAAGAAGTAAGGAAAATGGATCTAGGAAAAAGAAAAGAATCAGGGAGGTAAAGTTCAAAGTTTAAATAATTTTTTTTCTGGATGGAAAAAAAAAATCTAGTCTTCCGATGTTTGATGTTCCAAGAGATTCTTTCAGCAAGGAGTTAAGGTTGAATGTGGCCCAGAGCCTAGAGAGGTCTTATGGGAGGCCAGAGAAAGGCAATGAATGAGGCAGTATGGAAAATGTTACTTCCAAATTTCAGTGTTATTCCCCAAAGACAAGCTCCAGCTCTGACATTTACCCTGTATATTTTAATAGCATTTGGGGAGTCATTAAAAGCTTTTGGTGTCACTATTTTAATTAAGAGTGAACATTCTACATGGGCCAGGCGTGGCGAGGCTGTGTCAGTAGTGATCTTTGGGGAGAAATGGAATGTCCAATAAATGTGGGATCTTAGCTACTTACCAAGGGGCCCACAACCCCTTTCAGAAAGCATGTTTTGAATGAAAAGCTCAGCTAGCAAGAGAAGTGAAACTGATACACTGAAGTAGATGCTTGCTGCCTCCTCTAAAGTCTGGGTCTTTATCTGCACCCACCATTCATGTTCAACAAGTTCTAGAATACCTAGTAAAATAAAGTGTTTCCAGGTTTTTTTTTTTACATGTTTTGATAAACCTTGCAAATGTTAAACATATAAACTAAACCTCAATCGTAAAATATGACTTTAGACAGAAGCTTTCACCTTTGGAATCTTAATATGTAAGCCTCATCCTGAGATGCTTTGCTTATATGATTTACGTGATTTTGCAATCAGTGAGGTAATAAAATTACCTTCTTTCAGGACTGCACAACATATTTGGAAATAACTTGAAAGTATATTTTCTTCCTGTTACTCTTTACCTTTCCTCACCTTTTGTGATAAAACAACCCTCTTTTCCAAACCCTAATTTATTAAAAGCCACACTTGCTGAATGAGCAGATTCTGTAGCATAGCTACATTCTTTCAGCCTTGGAGGGGATCCAGGGATATTTACTTTAAGTACAGTGCAATCTTAGTATCATAAAATATTGTGTGCAAAACATTTCCCAATAACTGTCTACATTAGGATGTTATGTAGTTAGCCATTACTACTCTACCCAGGGTACACTATATCAGAAAAAACACTAAACTTTAACTATTTCCTCCTTTGGGATCTGAGGAATCATTTTGAACAGATTAATGTGTGATATATTGTATGCTTTATAAAAATGGCAGTTGGAAGCAGATTTTAGTGTGCTGCTATGTCCATGGAAACATGGAACCAGAAACACAAGCCTGTGATATATATATATATATATATATATATATATATATATAACTTTGACATGCTGAGACTCAAATCAAACCAAACCAAGCTAAAATATAAACCCCAAAATCAAAAAAATAAAACAAAGTAATTTACATAGGACTTTGCATGGTCTAACAGTACCCTAACAGTACCATGTGCAGGAAATACCTCCAGAGCTGCAGACACTAGTGTGTTAATGTCTTTGATTACTTTCATATGGTATACTTGGAATTGTTAAAACACAGCTGCCACACATCAGAAGGTACTAGAAACAATCTGTTGGACAATACAGCAAAATGGCAGTAAATGAACTTCTGAAACACCACATGCTGGTTACTAGGAGAGGATTTACATAAAAAAGAAAAATCCCCAGAAATTCTAAAAGTACTAAATTCATCAGGAAATATCCCTAAGGTCACTGGCCTTTTAAGTTCTTAAACATCCCTTCAATATTGAAGTTACTCTATGGTTTTCCTAGACAGAAAAAAATTACCAATTTCTCAATATTGATTATTAGATTTTCCTTCTCAGAAAAGTTTGTTGGGTAAGAGGGTAGTTTTGGAGGACTAATTACCATCCAAAGCAGACATGCCTACCAAGAGCAAATCTCAAGTGGTAACTTGGTTTCCATCCCAGCATTTCACAGCTGTGATGCCTCATCTAGTATAGATAGTACCTGTTCTATTCTTAAAACTTTCCAATGAAGATAATTCAGCAGTGCATCTTAGAAGCTCACGTGGAATCAAGTTCCTCACCTAAAAGAATTTGGAAAGCATTAGCCACAATCTCAGTGGGGAGGCAAGTTAATGAAATACATAAGAGGGACTAAAAATTCTGTCTAAAAGTCTCCTGATAGAACATTTTGTAAGAATGCACAATTTTGGGATCAGAGTTTCCACACCCTACACAGATGACTGTAGTGATCAGTAGGAAAAACTGATTATCCAAATTGCTTATTAGTGGTGTGCTGTTTTAGCAGCGTTGGGTTAGAAAAGGCCAGCTTGGAATGTTTGAGACGTCTGATGGTCCATCAAAGAATTGCTTAGTGGAAGGGCTTAGTGTACAAAGATGCTGGAGACATCAATTTGACAATGATATATCAATACATGTAAAAAGTCAAGATTATGTGCTAAATTTAAGGCCATTCTTTTCGTTCCCATTTACCTGGTAAGATAGTGAAAAATAGGGTTGGCCAGATAGTTCAGCAGACCAGTGTACCTGCTGAGGCAGGCACAGGGAGCAAGGTTCAAGGCCTGGCATACAGTGTTGCCCACCCCCCGGGGGTGTGCTGAGACATCGAATGAGATTGGGCGTGGTGGTGCGCCTGTAATCCCAGTGCTTGGGAGGCTGAAAACAGGAGGATCACTACAAGTCTGGTCTGTTTAGTGAGACCCTGTAGACCCTGAACTAAATAAATAAAAAATAGAAATAGGGAAAAAATGTAAATATACTTTTATATGTTGATCTATGATGAATAACTCTTCCAATCGCAGACAAATTGCCAATAAATGTTTAATTGGCTCACTGGTTCTGAAGAGCAGTTCTTAGGTGCGAAGCAACAATATGCTCGGGAAAATAGTGTAGATAGACATAAGGCAGCTGCTGACATATTGCTGGACATACATGGGGCACAGACAAGTAACTGAAAAGAATTCCAACAAGCTAGCTTGAGCTAGTGATAAATGCCATTAAAAACAACTACATAATGTGAGAGAGTGACTGTGGGTGAAGTGATGTGCTAAGAAACTATTTTGTCAGCAAAATGCTGCCTGAGGAAGAAGCATTTAAGCTGAGCACTGAATGACAAGAAGGAGTCAATTTGGAGAGCTGGAGGGGAAATCCTTCCTGGGTGAAAATATAGTGAGTCCAACCACCTCGAAGTATAAGTGACCTCGATGTTCAAGGCACACACCCAGACCTGAGCTGAAGGGCAAGACAAGCTGTACTATTATTTAAGCAGTTTGCACGCTTTTAGATTCCAGAGTGTGAGTACTGTGAGGACCTTTAAATCATTTCTGATTATGGCTATAATTTTTTTCACCTATTGTCCTATTAGAGAAAACATCTGTTTCCTCAGAAGTAAGATTGCATCATTACTCATGTTTTGCTGGCTTTTGCTGTGGCATGCAAATCCTGGATCCCAGTCCTCTACAGAGTCCTCCTCCCTATTTCAGGATCTCCAGAGGCCCCAGGGGTAGCTCACATATGCGATCAAATTAATGCTTCCATTACGGTGTGCCTCCAGGGTCACTCTTTTCCTGCAGGACCTCGCTGTTCTGTGGGAGGTGCCCCATCTGCTGATGTATATGTCCCTACCTGGTACTGCAAGCACCTTTCTGGCTATGGCTCATTTCTTTGCCTCCAAGAATAGCACTTGTACCTTCAAAGGGCAAGGAAGACAAACCTCTAGGGTGGCAAGCAGCAAGGGATTTTTGGAAAGTAGAGGAAAATGATTCTTTTGAGACATCAGCCTGCAGAAGGACTTAAAAGCGATGCTGCTCATGCCCACTGGTTTACAGTTTAGTGACAATTCTAGAAGGTCTGACTGACAATGAGCCACCGCCCTGTCATCCAGCTAAGAGTATGCACACAAGTATGTGGAGTTCTCTACAGGAGCCCAAATGCAACAGTGACCATCACTATTTGTTCTCAGATCCATTCCTTTTTCTTAACAAGTAGAGCACTTGGTGTCCAGGTATTGCTTTTCTAAATGTACCTCTGTCCTGAGAATTACGCAACTGTGGACCTGACCACACAATTCCTTCCAGTTCCTCCATATGCCCAGACATGGCTGTTCTGCCAGGGTGGACACAGTTCGCTCTTGGTTTGCTATCCCATGGGTATACATGTCCACTCTGTCAAAGTCTCCAGCTCCTTCTGCAGTCACCTTCCAGTTTCACTCTCACAGGCACATGGAGCCCAGCAGTGAGAGCAGCTGCCTCTTGCTTAAGTCCCTCAGTCAACTGGTGGCATTCCAAACTCTGGAGGATTTCTTAGTGTTTCCCATGAGAACTTCATCAATGCCCGGATCTCTTTCAGGCCTACAGTGACTCTTCTGAGGAATATGTATATAACACTTTTTGTTCTAAAGCTCTTTTCTGAGATTCTGTTTCTTTATAAGTGACAGTTGTTTGGAGCTACAGAGCAATGTCTTGTACGTACTCGCTGGCCAGATGGAAAGACAGATTCCCAAGGCTCCTGCTCCAGCCTCACATTCCTTGTGTTGCAGTCAATGCCAAGACCCCAGCTCATGCCTCTTAAGAGTACATGCTCCATGGCTTAGTTCTAATTTTTAACATGGGTTTATTTACAGGATGCCCAGTCTTGTAGCATTTAGGGTAGGGTGGGCTACTCCATAGAGTTGTGCATTTTGTGAATGCAAAATTGCATGAAAAGATTGTGGGTCTGCTACACATTTACATTTGCCAAACTGTGTCTAATAAAAGGCTATCACACCAAGAAAAGTATGTTTCCTTGCAACTTGCTCATCCTAATGGTGATATATATATATTTTTTTCTCCCCCTACAATGATAGTTTGTGCTGTCCAGACAGGTGTCAGCAGTTCAGGTTCATTACATTTTTATTATCCTTTGGGAGCTGGCCTAGAATATCTTTTGTCTCTTTCCTCCCAACAGACTCACTCATTCCCAGGAAGAAAAAAGACCATTCCAATATTTGTTTCCATATGCCTGTATTCTAACAGCATCTATCATTCAAAGACCCAGAGTGGTTCCAGCTCAAAGAACCCTCTGTGTTACTCAAATTCTCAGAGGAAAGAGATATTTGATCTGATGCCTTAGAATAGAAAGTGGGGCACCTGGGTACCCCAGCTAGAATGATAAACATTTTGCCATGCCTCCGGAGAGTCTGTGGGAGTCGTAAGATGGTTTTCCTTTCCTCTGGGAAAGTAACTCAAGACTGGTGTAAAACATGAGTCTTAGTCCTGGGTCTCCATGGCTTCAACTGACCAGGAGTTTGGCAGCTGAGTGAGAATACACTCCTGGCTTTGGTCTAGCACCTGTATCAAGAACCTTCTAATTGAGGAGGAAAATACACCATCTTTTTTAATAAGCTATTTTTTACTGCACACTAATACAAAATTTTAGGCTTCTAGAAAGCCTTCCTCATCTTCTAAATTTCTCAGACTCCTTAAGTAGTACAGTAAGTAATTTTAGGAACAAGGCAGGGCAGTTTACAAGTGTCATCTTTGTCCTCGTTCTTCTGATATAGGTCCCTGTGTTGGGTGTGTGGAGCCATGTCTGAAGGCTACTTCTGCCTCTCCCACTAAATAGTGACACATTTGTCCAACTGCCTTCCTGGGAAGCCTACAGTCTCTGATGGGCCCAGCTGCTGTTTTGGCCGGCCACTACCCTCATAGATCCTGTGCTGCCAGTGCCCATGCACTCATGAGAAGCCACAGCTGTTCAGAATCCCATTAGAAAGAGTGGCTAGGCTTTACTTCTCTTGATCCTTTTGATACACTACAGGGTTTCCAAGGCAATATTGCATGTGGCTAAAATTATAGAACAGATCTCAAGAGCAGCCATAGCCATTTTTCCTTGCAGAACCCAACTCTCCTTAGGACTCAGACATCGAGTATGGGACTAGGCCAGGAGCTAATCCAAGTGACAGATGCTCTGATGTATTAATAATCACCCCTCCCTGGCTCTGTTCCTGAGTCTGTGCTTCGTTCTTTCTTCCATTAGGATGATATCTGCCCAGGAAAATCCTTAGGTCATCATACAAATTGACTGATTGCAACCCACGTGCCAGATTCACAAGGCTTTCTCCTCCCCTACCCCATACAAGTACTTTCCAAGAGCGATTAGGTAATATATTTTTTGCTCCTTGCTAGTACTGTGTTGAGTTGTTTTAGAAGGGAATTTGAAATGTTCAACTACTTGGCAATATCATCAATGACAAAATACATTAATGAGAGACTCAATCAGTAATTCTCTTCCATATCCTATTATGCAGGAATGTTTCAAAAGGTTATAATGAGGATTAATTTGTTTGGTGGCTAATGAGGTCATCATGCATCCAAAATGTGAAGTAAAAAGTTAGCATACTTCTTCATTTGTATTCAAGAATACGTGTAGTTGATGAGACAGTAAAACATCTGAATTTAAGTGGAATTCATAATTGTTTCAAAAACCTTAGCTCCATCATTAAGTAAGTGTGCCACTGTTCTCAGATGGGCGTTTGTACAGGTGCATATTGTGGGTTTGTGAGTTTAAACTTCAGAGGCCTATCCCTACCAAATGCATTCTAGAAGATCCACAGTAAGATTTTTAAATGGAAGAAGCGAGGTGTAATGCTTATGCTATTAGTGAACAAACTTAATGGATTCATAGGCATGTGACTCAGGGTTAGAACAATAGTTCCCAACTTTAAAAATATGTATTCTTTCTCCAACCTCTAAAATTCTTGCAAATTCGTATGAATTGAAAAGTTTTACTTTCCATTTGTGTAACATATGCCCAGTAGTGTGTTTGTAAATGTTCAGTAATTGGCTTTCCAGGCTGGAGGGTAGAGAAACAACATAATGTGTACCAATTTTCCCTTTTCATGTCATATATATTCCTGTCACCTGTAATGACAAGATGGAATCAGGACAAAGGCACTAGCAAATTGTTACGCAGTGTTCGAGTCACACAAGGACAGTAGATTAAGCAACCTCTAAAGCACAGATAAGAGGAAAATGTAGTGGACTCGTAAAGAAGCAATGGGTCTTATTTTTTTTTTCTACTTTTGCTACTAATATAATTTGTTAAATTGTAAGGTGATATAATTTAATTCTAATAATGGTTATGTTTAATAAAGAGCTCGAAAAGTTTCCGAAAGTTGAACAGATAATTTTCAGAGCCAACATGTGCTGATTCCAATATGCCACTGAATATCCTCAATCTCTGAACAGAAAAGATTTCATTTTAGAAATTTACTTAAACATGCAGGGCCTCAAAGGGCATGGTCTCAGGTACTTTTGTTTTTCTTACCCTGACACATATAGGTATCTACCATCATTATAGTAAAAGTTTAATTAGTTGGAGTTTCTTTCTTCGTTTGTTTGGACTTGTAGTGGTCCTCCTGCCTCCGCCTCCCTAGTGCTGGGACTGCAGGTGTGCACCACCACACCCTGTTCCAGGGCTGGCATGGCTTGTAGTATCAGGGATCAAACCAGAACCTTGTGCATGCCAAGCAGGGGCTTATGCTGCCTCGCTCACCTCCCATCCAATTAGTTAGAATTTTTTTTCAAGCCAATATTTTAAGTTCAATAGATTTTATTTCTTAGAAGTAGTCAACTTGTTTTTCAAATAGATTCTGTGTTTACTCAAAAATCTTTATATCAAAAATATTGACATACTTAAGAGGGTACTGGGGATTGAATCCAGGGCCTTTGTATTGAGCTACATCCATGGTCTTTTTAAATTTTCTGTTTTAAATCTTGAGAGAAAGTCTCCCTAAGTTACTAAATTATCCAGGCTGGACTGGACCTTGAAATCTTCTTTCAGCTTATAGAGCTCTGGGATTAAAGCCATGTGCCACCATCCCCAGATAAACTGAAATAAGTAGTTTTTGAGGTAGACATTATAAAATGTCTATGTAGCACAAAAAGACAAGCAAAAGGTCAATGAAAATAGGACATCAAGCCTCAGTAAGGGGAAAGTGTCCTGATAGCATGTTGTAGATCAGCAACTTGGCCCTGGGCTGACTTCTCAGAGATTTGTCACTCCCTCTCAGGTGGCCCATCTGAAGTTTTCCAGGAGACACAATGGACTTAGCACAAGAGGCTCCACATGCACAGATGTGCAAGCTCTTGGCTTTAGTGGTCTCATCTCTTCCCTTGGGAATTTGATGTGCAAGAAAGAAATATTTTTTCCAGTTAATAATGGGAGTTAAAGCTGAAACAAGGTCATGAGGTAGCCCCTGGTCATGTCAGTATGAACAACCAGAGCACAAGGAGAGATGCACATAGCAAAGAAGCCGGGATGTTTCCAAGGGCAGAAAATGAGTGGCTGGTCTCCTACTCACGAAAGTCCTTGTTAGCAGGCCAGTCCCAGATCCCATGTAATGCTTTTAATAAACCCATGTTAAGAAAGACTATGTTAAATGGTGGACATCACATCATAGGTGAAATCATAATTGTACATAAAGAGAAAATAAATATAATTATAGCATCAAGTTTTTAGTGGTATTTGTTGTGTAGAAACTTATAAGTGTTAAGCAGAAGAATAAACAAGTGTTTTCAATGGGAACTTTATGAATGAAGCTAAATATACTTCACATAGTCATTCTTAGCTTCATCTTTAATTGTGATAACTTCAATTATTAAATAATTCCAAGTAGACATTTTATTGAAAATTAAGTATCCATGGATCAGTATGCAATTTTCAAAATTTCTACTTGAAATAAAAGTTAGAAAATTGTTGAGAACCCTTCGAATACCAGTTATGAAAGCAGTTTGTGACAAAAAATCTAGGATTTCTATTTCCTACAATTATAATCTTAACTAGTGTTCTACACAGCTACTGTTAATTCTTCTAGTAACATTCAGGGAAGGCACTAACCTCAAAGAGAACTCCAAAGAAATCAAGATTTCCACACGAGCTCTCAGAAGACTCTGGTAGATGGCTAGATGAGCTAAACGAAATTTGCAAAATTTGAATGACCAATTCATGAAAGAATCAGAGTATGTGAGAAGATTTCAATCCATCCAAGAGACTATCTACTTTCAAGAGACTAAAAGTCATATTGAAAGTAGATAGTGACAGCTCAGTTGTCAAACAGCTGTAAGTTTTCACTACTTGCACAGCAAAATTACAAAAAAAAAAAGTATGCTCAGTGTTTGTAACTTTGCTTGATAGACTATAAATCCCACTTGGAAAAACATGTATGGGTACTTAATACCAACAGACATAAAAGGGTGATGCTTCAGTCTAAGCACCACTCTTGCCTAGACAATATATAATGCTTGGGTTGGTGTGTTGAAACACTCATCATTGTGGGTTTATTTTTTGTACTTTGATTGCATTCAAGATTGTAAACCATGACTCCAAAGAAAGTTAGTGATGATAGCAGTAAAAAGGAAAACTATGAATGAGAACTACAATATAGTTAAAGAAAAAAATTGCAAAATTTGTTATTGTCCTGGAAAAATAAATGTATACCTAACTGTTGGGCCTCATAGCCAATTATTCAGTTTTCTATTATTTATTATAAGAAAAATATGGTAACTTCTCAAACTTTTTGATATCTGAGCAGGAATTTGGAATGAATCAAGTTTGAAACCTGAGCCATCATTGTAGGGACAGCAGAATGGACCAGAGTGAGGATAGAAATTCAGAACAATAAGACAGTGATGGCTTTAAAGTCTAGCTACTCAAAGACATCTTAAAAACAGCAAGAAAAAAAAATGGAAAACTAATCCAACAGTTCCTAGATGATGAAGAGTAGACTAATGTAAGATTAACTAGAATAAGTAAATAGGTCAGAAGACAAGAGAAATGGCAAAAAAATCTATTCACAGAAATACTGGCTGAAAAGTTTCCAAATATAGGGGAAAAATAAACATCCAGAGAAGCACTATGCACTACATTATACTCAAAATTCCAGAAGTTCATCACAGGGACAAAAATCTTAAAAGCTGCTAGGGAAAGGCACCAAATGACATACAAGCGTAAACCCACTAGAATAACAGTAGACTGTTCTACACAAACCTTAAAGGCTAGGAGGGCTTAGGGTGTTTCAAGGTCATAAAAGATAGCAACTTCTAGCCATGGCTTACATACCCTGCGAAAGTTGTCATTTAAAATTGGTGGCAACAGATAATGAGGTTAAGCTCAACTGCCTATGTTATAGGGTGATAATATCATTAAGCTTCTCTTCTGGAGGGTTAACAACTTAAATTTGCAGACCAAAGTTTAGAGAAAAAGAAGGGTTGCAAGGACAGCCAACATTTTGGCCTTAGCCTTTCAAGGTCAATGAGGACTCAGGACATAGGAGAACCTGTACTATAACATTCTGTAACTCATTTGTGTCCAAAATTTTCTGATCAAGGAGATTATCGGGCCACAGAGGAAAGTGATTGATGATGTAGAGTGTGCCTAAGGAGAGTCACATGGAGAGAAAACAGTCTCTCAGGCTTTCACAGAGAGCAAATTGCTCAGGCAATGGCCATGACTCATCTACATGGCTGACACTGATAAAGGATCTACAAACTGTGTACACGGTTTTGGAGTAAATCCTGAGGGAATTTGACTGACCTTGGCAGATACAAAAGTTACATTTCTTGTTGTATAGGTCTTGCTTTATCTGATCTTAGCCATCCAGAAGAAAAGAATAAAAACGAGGTATTAAAAAGTAAAGCCATATTAATATGCTGAACTGTAAAAGGCTCAAATCAACAGCTTCTGACATTGCCATACCTATGGATAACCCACTACTATTATGGACTACTGGACTATTTTGGATTATTTTGCTGAATTCACATACTTACAATATTTAAATGGCAATGGAATACCTGTCTTTGACAAAACTAAACAAAAAAAAGGGGAGACAAATGAAGGACCATTTTGTATTTGTGGGTACAAAATAGTTAGGATACATATACAGCTACTTTTTCTTAATTCAATGGGAAGAAAGATTTGCACTAACAGTGTTTGGGCAGGATATTATGTCTGCATCTTGTACTATGAATAACCACTATGAAGACAACAATATACAATGTATTAATTATTGAAACTGTCCTATTAATTGGTTTTGAAACTGTCTCATTGCTATTTGTTCCCTAAAATTAATAAAAGAACTCTCAAAAAATAAAATTGGTGGCGAAATAAGGTATTTCCATGACAAGAAGCACCTCAGGAAATTCGTTGTCGGCATTACAAAAATTTTCCAGGGTATCCTAGAAAAAGATAAGGAGGCCCACAATGTCAACAAATCAGAGAGAATGAATAAACAAAAGAGCAGATAAACAAAAGGGGAAGTATGAGGAAATCAGCAACAGGAAAATAACGCAATGATGGAGCGGGTGAGATAGCTCAGTAGAAGCCTTTGTCTGGCAAGCACAAGGGCCTGCGTTCAATCCCCAGTTATGGAAAAAAAAAAAAAAAGACACAATGCAATGACAGGAATAAGTCACTGATAGTAATAACTATTACAATGATTGGTTTCAAGTCCTCAGTTAAGACATAGGTTGGAAAAATGAATCAAGAAAAAGACTGACAGGCGCCGGGGAGATAGCTCAGTAGAATAAGCGCTTGCATGGCAGGTGCAAAGGCCTGAATTCAATCCTTGGTTCAAAAAAAAAAAAGAAAAAGAAAACAAAAAGCAAACTCCGTAACTACTAAAGAAAAAGACTGACAATATGCAAAATACAAAAATGTACTTAGTTCAAAAAGATACACATTAAAAATCAAAGCATAAAAAATAATATTCCATGCAATTCCAATCCAGAGAAAAGCAGACTCTGCCATGCTCATTTCAGACAAAGTAGATTTCAAGCTAAGATTGATCAGAAGAGACAAAAAAGGTCACTACATATTATTTAAGGAAACAATTCATATAACCATATGCACATCAAATACTGGTATAGCCAGCTTCATAAAACAAACACCAATGGACATGGATAATCAGATACATTCCAAACAATAGCAATAGCAGACCTCAGTACTTCCCTGTAACAAATTAACACATCAATTAGACAAAAAATTCAATAAGGAAATATCACAGTTGAACCAAACCTTAAACAAATGGACTTAATAGATATCTACAGTGCTCCCTCCAACAACACAGATTTTCTCCAAAATAGACCACATCCTAGACATTAAAGCATGCTTATGTAAATACAAAAGAATCAAAATTATTCCATGCATATGGTCAGATCATAATGTAATAAAGCTGGAAATCAATGGCAAAGAAACTACATAAGTGCTTCAAACACGTGGAATTCAATCAATAATCTCTTGAATAACCAATAGGTCACAGATGAAATTAAACAAGAGGCTGGGGAGATAGCTCAGTGGTCTAAGTGCCTGTGTGGAAAGAGCAATGATCTGGGTTCAATCCCTGGTACTGCAGGCTATGCCTGCCCTTGAACTTTGAGTGTACTGTGGCTGCCACTGAAACCAGGCATGGTGGCACATGCCTGTACTTGCATCACTGTGGATGCTGAGACAAGAGGATCACTAAGAGTCTGAGCTACATAGTGAGACCCCTACCAAATAAATAAATAAATGATTAAAAATAAGTAGTAGAGTTTTAATTTTTTTTTTAAAAAGAAATTAAAGAAATGAGACAGCTTCTACAATCAAATGAAAATGCAGTGCAACATGAGAAAGCCTATGGGGTATAATGAAAGCATACTGAAGAGGGAAGTTCATAGAAGTGAATTCTCAAATCAGGAAAACAGAATGACCCCAATTAAATAACTTAAGGATTCACCTTCAGATCCTAGAAAAACTAGAACTTCCAAACTCAAAGCTAATACAAAGAAAAGAAATGATGAGCATTAGGTCAGAAATTAATGAAATTGAGACCGAACCCCCCCCCAAGAAATGAAGAATCAATGAACCAAAAAGTTGTTTCTCTGAAAGGTTAAACAAAATATACAAACCACGAGCACAGAGATGGTGAACTTTTTAGAGATGAGTGCCCAAACTACAACCCCAAACCCACTGAATTATCACAAAGTGCCAACCCTTCAATTAAACCCTGTTATAGTTTGGGGTTTTTTAAAAGAGAATAATATAACACAGAACACATTTTATATTATTTTATAAGAAAACAGCCAAGAATCATATATAAAAAGTGCAGGAAATCTATCCACACACTAAACATTAAAGAATACAGCCAAGGATCTGGATCTTAATATCCTGCATGAGTCCAGATGAAAATGTAGAGCTCGAAACAATGCCTCTCAGTGGTCCCACAAGTCCAACTGGAGGACCAGACCCCACGACGAAGTCTCATGCAGGCCTGATTCACGGATCTGGGCTGGAAGGGCCCAGTGGTCCGTAGTGGAAGGTAGGAAGTCCATGCCAGTGGGATGAATGATCTGTGCCAGCAATCTGAGGGATCTGAACTGGAGCCTGAAAGCATTGCTCAAGGTAAGCACCAGAGCTCCCCCAAAAGTACCCCAACCATCTTCAGCAGCCAGGTCCTCCAGCGATGAGGAAAGCTGAGTTCCCACCAGGCGAGCCAATGCAACATGCTTCTCCATGAGGCTGAGCAGGGCACCATCTTCCCCTCTGGAGCCAGGAAACAATACTCAAGATGAGGACCAGAGCTCCTCCAGAGTTCATCAGGAAAGCCAGAATGACAAGGTCCTCCAGCAAAACAGCTGAAGTGAACTAGGAGCTTCCAGCAGCTCCAGAAGTTTCTCTGAACAGCATCCTAACAGTGTTTTGGCAGCTTCTCCTGTTCTGTCTTTTACGCTGCTGGAAATGACCCTCAGGTGGGCTTCCCACACCCAGCAACAAGCTAGTTCAATTCAGCTGGCCATAATAAGTTGACTACCAGTTAGAAATCCACTACAAACTCAAATATTGAGGTTTTAATTTGAAAGAGAAAAACAAAAACCCTGACTCATGCATTATTGCCTTTTGTCTTAAACATATGACATTGCTACCAAAGCTATGGCACCACTGCCATAGCTAATCTTACCAAAATAAGGGAAAAGATTCAAACCCATGCAATTAGGCATGAAAAAGGTGGACCCATAATGAATTATACTGAAATCCACAAGATGATCAGTAACTACTTTGAGAAACGACTCTAAAAAACCAGAAAATTCAGAGGAAATGAATATATTCCTAGCCACATATAAATTATCAAAGCTGAATCAAGATGAAAATACATGTATAAAAGTCCTGAGCAAGCCAGTATCAGTCAGCAAAATTTAAGAATAAAAATAGTATCAACAAATTTACCACAGAATTCTATAAGAAGTTAAAGGATTTCACACCAATACTCTTTAAATTCTATACAGAAATCAAAAGGGAAGCAGTGCTTCCGAAGTCATTTCTGGGAGCTACCATTACTCTGATTCCAAAACCAGCAAAGGAGCCAACTAAAGAACTCCAAGGAAATCTCCTTAATTAACTTAGATGCAAAAATTCTCAGAAAGATACTCACAAACAGAATGCTGCAAATCATCTAAAGATTATATACATCATGACCAAGTAGGATTCATTTTGGGTATGCTGGGATGGTTCAACATACACAAATCAGTAACTGTAACGCACCACATAAACCAAAGCCAGGGGTAAAATGATCATCTCAATAGATGCAGAAAAAACATTTGACAAAAATCCACCACTCATTTTTAATAAAAGTCCTGAAGGAAATAGGAATAGAAGGTCTTTATCTCAACATGATCAAAGCCCTTTATGAGAAACCAACCGCCAACATCATCCTAAATAAAAGTTGAAAGCTTTCCCTCAAAATCAAGAGCAAGATAAAGATGTATATTATCACCATTTCTACATAATACAATGCATCAGGCATTTGCTAAAGCAATAAAATAAGAGAAAAAAGAAGCATAAAGATAGGGAAGGAAAATTATATCACCATTATTTGCTGATGAAATTACTTTCTATGAAGACCTCAAAATCTACACCCAAGTACTCCCAGAGCTAGTATATCAGGATATAAAGCCAATGCCCAAAAATTCAACAGTATTTCTATACACCAATCACAAACTCACTAAGCGGGAAACTGAGAAAACAGGTCTTGACAACAACATCAAGAAAAATGAAGCAGTTGGAATTAACCTAAGCAAGAAAGTGAAGGATGTCTACAATCAAAACTATAGTACTCTGAAAAATGAGATTGAAGAAGATATCAAAAAATAGAAAAATATCTCCATGTTTATAGTAGCACAATTTATAATGGTTAAATCTTGGAAAACATTGTATATAGCTATCAACAGATGAGTGGATAAAAAATATGATGTTTATGCTAACTGGCCTACAACTCTGCCATAAAAGGATAAATTTGAGTCATTTGTAGGAAAATAGATCCACCTAGAGATCATAATGTTAAGTGAAGTAACTCAGACACACAAACTTAAATGTTACTTGGTGACTTTTATTTGAAAAATTCAATAAAGATAGTATAAAATAAAAGACAGATAATAGGAGAAAAGAGAACCAAAGATATTGTAATTCAGAGCAGACAATGTATTTTTTGATACATTTCTTTTTTATTATTTTAATTTGCAATTTTTTAAAATTAATTTTATTGAGAAATAAATAGCAATTAGGGTTTCAAAATTGATTAACAAGATAGTTTTAATAATTCATACATTGCATATTGTCTTTGTAGTAGTTATTCATAGTACAAGATGCATATGATGGATCTTGCATACATGATATCCTGTCCAAACACTATTAGTACCAATCTTTCTTAACATTGAATTAAGGGAAAGTAGCTGTATATCTATCCTAACTATTTTGTATATACAGATACAAAATGGTCCTTCATTTGTATCCCCTTTTTTTGTTTAGTTTTGTCAGAGATGGGTATTCCATTGTCATTTAAATATTGTAGGTACGTGAATTCAGCAAAGTAATCCAATATAGTCCAGTAGTCCAATATAGTCCAATAGTAGTGGGTTATCCATAGGACTGGCAATGTCAGAAATTGTTGACTTGAGCCCTTTACAGCTCAGCCTATTAATATGGTTTTACTTTTCATACCTCATTATTATACTTTTCTGCTGATGGTTAAGACCAAGATAAAAAAGACCTATATATCAAGAAATGAGACAATGTGTTTAAAAGTTTACCTTGACTTATTACAGCTAGCTTACATGTTTTATATGTTCTTTGCCCTATTATTCTGGTTTTCAATCCATGTATATGGTAATTAACTTTATATAATTAACTTTAAATGAAGCTGATGTGGAAAATATAAAAGGAGATGGGTGAGGGGGGAAAAGGAGAAAATTGAAATGTGTTACTTACATGTACCAATTCCCTACAGTGAATGGAATCATTATGTACTGCAAACATTTACTAACAAATGTGGGGGGGGGACAACATTCGCATAAATCCCTGTAACATATGAGGATGTTTATTGTTTCCTACTGGAATCTTTAACCTCTGGGAGACAGGCAGGCATCATAATCTGTATTTTTCAAACATCAAATTTGAGGCTCACAGAAAATACATGATCGGGGCCTACCAAATAGCTCAGCGGAATGAAGCACCTGCTTAGGCAGATGCAGGGGCCGGGAGTTCTATTCCCAGGGCTGCTGTGCTGGCCCCGCCCCCGGGGTGCACTGAGAGGGTGATGGAGACTGGGCATGGTGACATGCACCTGTAATCCCAGCACTTTGGAGGCTGTAAACAGCGGGATCCCAACGAGCATGATCTACACAGTGAGACCCTGCAGACCCTGTCCTAAAATACCAAAATAAATAAATAAATAAATAAATAAAAATACATGGTCAATTGGTCAATCTTTTATTGCATAGCTACAGAAAAATCTTGATTTATGCTTTACTATTAACAAGACTTGGCTAGGATTAACTGAACTTTAACCATATGCCCATTGCCAAAACAAACACATATTACCCTACTTTACAGATGAGAAAACTCTCTAAACTCAAGTTGCTACCAAATGGAAAGGTAGTATTAAAAATACAGATTTGTAATTTACAGGTGGTTTGGGGAGCTTTGAGCAATTTGTAGTTAATAGGGGAAGCAGAGTTGGAGAGTCAAGAAATTGATATATCTAGGAGATTAGATGGAGGGGAATAGCTTCATTTGGGGGCAGGAAGTCCTATGAATACTTTATTGATCAGAGGAAAACCGATTAGGAAAATCTCGAGAATTGGACAGTCATAACATGGAATTTCTCCAGAATGAGAAAACTATTCAGCAAAAAGGAGACTTACTATGGAGGTACTGGAAGGGACCCAAGGATGAAAGGCTCAGCCATCTTGGTTTTAAGAATCTATTTGTTTAGGGCTGGCCAGATAGCTCAGCAGACTAAAGCACCTACTTAGGCAGACTTAAGCGACGTTTGAGACTGGTCATGCACGCCTGTAATCCCAGTGCTTGGGAGGCTGAAAACAGGAGGATCACTGCGAGTCTGGTCTGTGTAGTGAGACCCTATGGACCCTGTGCTAAATACATTGAAAAAAGAAAAAAAGAATATGTGATTGATGTCTTCACTCAAAAATGGAGAGACTGGTTTTCCTGAAAGCACAGCTTCTTGCCTTGGGCCATCAAGAACTAAATCAGGTTTTAAAATAACTGAAGTAAAATGAAGAAAAACCAATTATAAAATTAGAATGAGATATAGAGGGGCTAGCACATATTTGTCTTTAATATTAAATTATCCATTTGTTTGTGCTTTCCTTTAGAGACTCCCTTATACCTACACATTGACCTTGTTCACTCAATGACTGTTGTAGAAATTTCCCCTGAATTGTGGCAGAGCCATGGGTGGCGTCTTCTGTTAGGAGACGCCTAAACTGTCTTTATCATCCTCTGAACAGACCACACAAGACTAAGGTTACTTTCTGAAGCACTGGGCCACCAAGCACTTGTGAAATAGAAGATATGGGGCCTCCCAAATGGAAAGTTTGCAATCCGCTCTATGACGTCTGAGAGACCCATGCACACCCTTCTGCCACCCAGGGCTGTGATCCTTTAGCTCATTACATGAGCACGGAATGCCTCAGGAATTGTGCCTCCATCCTCCTTCCTTTGGCTCTCGTGTATCTGGTCCTTTCACAGGGCCTCACTCACAGGGAAGGATCCTTATGTCCCTGTCTCCAGTCCAGACATCTCTCCCAGACTTCAGGTTCACCTCCCACCTGCTGATTGACCATACCTACTTGCAGATTCCACTGGGACTTCAAACTCAGTGGACTTAAATAGGCCTGTCATGGTCCAATTCACCTCACCAAAACCAGCAGCTCACACATCTGGGATTTGTGCCACTGCTTTTCTGTTTGCATAAGAGCCAGGCGTTTGCTTCTAGTCTCCCTTCTTTCTCACTGGCACAAGAATTTAGTATACTGGACTTCATATACACTAGTGTTCTCTCTTCAGACTAATGCATTCTCTAAAAGACAACCAAAATGAGCTTTTCTAAAATGCAGATTTTATGATGCCATTCATCTAGTGTAAAATTCTCTCCTTGATGTTTGGCACCTATGCCTTTCTCTTCCCATTTTCACTTTCTACCATACTATTTCCTAGTGAAATGGTTATACTGCCTGGCTGAACTCTTGCCCAACCCCTATGTTTGTTTGTTTAAAGGAAGGCCCAAGAGCTCTCTATGACCAAACCCACTGCAAACAACTACATCCCAGACAGCCACCTAACTAACCTCTAACCAACACCAAACCCAGTGTAATACTATCTGTATGGTAAAGGACAGACCTCCAAAGACACAAATATTGACAGCTGCCGGGATTGTACCTGGATTTGTGGAGAATCACCCTAAATTATTATGAGAAAAGATATCAATGTTCCTCCTCTCTATTGGTTTGACCCTTCTCTTTGTTTCTTTTAACTCATATCTATGACTCACCCACCTCAGTAGGTAGAAAAGCTCATTTGTAAGCTAGATTTTTCTCCTCTCCATTATTTTTGGCTACTGCATAATCTTGTGCTATTGACACTCAGCATCTAACTCATCTTTGTTTTTGAAAAACTAGATTAAAAAAGTACTTAAAGAAATATTTTATTCTTTTGGTATAGGGTCTCACTGTGTAGCTCAGACTTGTAGTGATCCTCCTGTCTTAGCCTGCCCAGTGCTGGAATGACAGGTGTGCCACCATACCTGGTTTCAGTGGCCAGCAGGGATCAAACCAGTGTCCTTGTGCTTTCCGGACAGGCGCTTAGATCACCATGCTATCTCTCCAGCTCAGAAAACGACTCTTTTGAGGACCTTCTTGTCTTTGGAGAGGGACAAGAAAGGGTGGATAACAACACTGGCATACTTGCTGATTTCTTCTGGGTGTGCTGCTTCATTTGCCTCCGCCTTCACTTCTGAAGTTCCCTTTGCCAACACCTGTCACATATCACCTTTGACTTCTTTAACTTCTGTTATCCTCCAGGTCACAGCCAAGGCAGAGCCTCATCCTGGAAGCCTTCCTTGGCTCTGGAGGCTGGAGTAAGTATTCTTCTAATGTTGAAATACCTCTGGAGAATGAACAGTTCTTCCTTCCTCAGCCTATAAACTGCTTAAGGGTGAGTACTTGTTTATTTCAACTGTGCCACAGTGCTTAACACAGTACCTGACATAGGATTGATGTTCATAGTGTTTACACTATGCACACCATGTATCCACAATACCTACCAATTGGTTGAATAATAATGACATCAATGTAGATTCAGTGAGTAAATGAAGCCTTATTTTAGGTTTCCCAAATGCATTATTCTAATATGATGGCAGTTGAGAATTGTTGCATATCTTCTTGTAATCTTTTGTCCCAGAGGCATTTTAATGGAAATTTGAGTCATTCTATTCAAACTTCCTTCCATTTAGTTTACAAAATGACTGCAGCACTTGTCTCATTTTCTCTTTCTATACCACTTTTTGGGGCTTTAACATTTATCCAAACAATCTCATGCCTGCCCAGCCTCAACCACACCAGCTGGACATATTAGAGTGATCACAGTTGCATTTCTGCGATCTGAAATGGCCTTCCTCTTGGAAAGGTTCCCTCCCTTTCTTTCATTTTCGTACCACAAGAGCTGGCACATGAAGTGCCTGTGAGTTCTTGAAGCGTCCCAGTGTGCTGGCTCCCAATCACCTGCTGGGTCACCTCCCCTTTCCTGCCTGGGTTTCAGCAACATGCCTCCCATCTTACCACCTACGCTCCCCATTTGCTTTCTCCTTAGCCATTCGGTACTTGTGACGGGCTTTCCCTTCTCACATTCCCACACACTGCAGAATACTACTGAAGAAAAGACTAATGAATCCAGGCTGATCAGTTAAAGTTTTTGTGCACTATCACCATCTGAATCCTTGCAGAACCAAGTAGAATAGAAAGACCATTCTTTTATTTCTCTTGTCATTCACTTTATCAAAGCCCCACAGTTCTTCTAAATATTCTCTCTTCTGTAAGCCCCCAGTGGAGGACTTCCCTTGGTTGGTTTTTGTTTTTTTCATTTTTTTTTTGGTCCCCTTGGCTTTTAAGAGAACTTTCTCCATACCACCACAAGGGAATAATTTAGGTAGATCTTCTCTTATTCACTCTCTATTCTAAAATGTTGCTATTGGAAGAAGCAAAATTATGGTGGTGGCATTTTAAAGGGAACAGGTGGAAACTGACCTGACACAGGGTAAGAATAAGTAGGGGAAAGGAAAGGAAGAGGGGCAATGTGAAGATATATAGAGAGCTCAAGTTAGAAAAAGATGAATGGAAAAAGTAGACTTCAAGTGTCCTTTCTTCAAAGATGTTTGCTTAACAGGAAGATCCATAAAGGTGGCATCAGGAGACATTTTTCACCTTTGGCCTCAATTTCTTCCTCATGCAAAGCAAACTGTAGAAACCCACAACCTCTAAGATGCCCTTTAGCCCTAAGGTCCTAAGATCAACCAGGCTTTCTGAGTGTCCCAAAGGCTCTCAATAGGGAGAGAGGATGGGTGATAAAAAGTTGGGAACTGTGTTTGGGCATTTTGTGGCTGGTACAAGGACAGGGTCCTCCTCTGGAGATTAGGGAACAGGCACTGACAGCACGTGGCGCTGACTTCCACGAGAAGGCATTACCCCACAGAGTGCTGACAGCACATCACCTTCGTGCTGCAGGAGGAACTGAGCCATAGAAGTCTCAGACTCAGTGACCGTGGATTCTACTTGTTGAGACCCCTGGGAAGTGAGTCCTAGGGCGAGCTCAGTTTATAGAATTTTCTTAATAAAGACTTGTGGAATAAATTCTGTGTCTTACAAAGTTTTGCATCACGTGAATTTTTGCAACTCAACTGATGGCTTTCCACAGACATACATTTTAATTTCAGAGGTGCTTTATCTTCACTTCTGATTGACTTTTAATTGGCAGTGGCTGCTAACACTGAGAGAGCTCAGTTATTAAAATGGAACCCTGCAGGGAATCCATTTGTAAAGCGATAAATCCTTGTATAGTGTGAATAATCACCCATTAATTGATCTGGTTTGTAAATTTGAATTTTTGTATACTACATTTTTTTCCTTGAATGTGTGTACAGCTCTAGTCCTTTATTATGATCTTAGAATTCAAAAAGGTCTAATATATATGGCAAGTTAAAAAATACAATTCTCTTCTTAGTAATTTCTAGGCTTTTCTGTCTATTAATTCCAATTAGAGCATAGGCTGTCTTGAATACTTCTATTTCAATAATTTGTTGCCACAACACAATCGGTCTGCTCACTTTCTCTTTAAACACAGTAGAAAAAGTAATTGTCTCTGGGGATCTCTGGGCTGCTTACAGGTTTTAAAATTATATTTGTACCTGGAGATTCTCCTTTCTGTGTTCTGCCTTTTACCATTTTGGAAGCCGAGTCTCAGAGTGGTCAGCTGAACAGTGCTAAGGAAGAGTGGCTAGGACGCCGGCAGGATCCCGATCACCGTGCCTCTCGTGGAAGACCTGCCTCCTGCCTAAAGAATATTTCCTTAGTTCCACAAGACTGTATGCAGAATGCTGCCTGCGACTGACGTGAAACCATTATGAGAAATGGTCACTGGAGTGAGTCTCTGCGGAGACTGCTACAGGTGTCTGTCGGTATGGCTGATTCTAACAAATTTCATCCCCGGCCTATTTTCTGGAAATGAACTCTGTTGCATTAGGCTTTCCATCAGCAAACTCGTGCTTGATAATATTCCATCCTGCTGCTTTGGGTATTATAACAGTTCATGCAGAAAGTACTGGATTAGCCTCATCACAGATGATGATGGGGAATATAAATGTGCGCGGAATATTATTACCAATAATTATAGTGGGACTATTTCGCCTGGTGTTCAATCCACGATGCCCATAGCGGAGGTTATGACAAAAAGAATCTCAAACGGTGAGAGGATACTTGTTTTTAAAGTAGTAATACCACAGGGGTCTTGGGTAACATTAATTAATGTTTAGCATAACCACAGGAGGGTTTTTTATTTAAGGTTGCTATGGTACTCCCACCCCATTTCGCTTCAGGTCTTTCCCCACCCCTTTCAGATTGAGAGGAATCATTCTCTATAACATGTTTTCTTCTATTACTCTGTCCTTGGACTTATTAATCCATCATTTTATTTGGCCCTGCTTTTCAAATGTTAGATGTGAGCTGTGATATTTGTCTTGGCTAGCAAAATAAACAGGATGGCAAGATTCCCTTGGAATGCATCTTTCTTCTGTTCTCTTCTGTCTCCATGAGAAACTGCGGAGACTCGCTTTCTTCTGGCTCCCTTCCTCTCTGACCACTCCCTCTCCCAGCCTGCATTTCCACTTTATCCACTGGGAACATTACAGGGTCCTAAAAGCTGGTTAATTATTTCCCTGTCCAGATGGGTGCAAGAAGCCAGGAAGGGAACACAGGGATTGATCAGAAAAACGTAAGTGATGCTGCCTCAGCACAGAAGCCTTTCCACCTAAAGAGAGAGGGTTACACGCCAGAAAGAGACAATAACATTAAAAGCAATATTTCTGTCATGAGGCCTTCTCAAAGCTGTGAGACTAACCTGCTTGTTTTTTTTTTTTTTTTTTTTTTTTCCATAAAAGGGCTCACATCCAGAAAGTACAAATCCCATAGGCTGCTATTATGCTGATGACAGTGAAGAAAGGGGAAAATTGTTTCATTGCTGAATTGCAGATATAATTATGACATTTTATATATTTTGCAGCCTGTACCTAAGAGTTGTATTAATATCTACTATGCCCGATAGCAGGAGAGAAGTTAGCACCTTAATTCAGGGAATGGAGATTCTGATCTTGCTAAGATTAAATCCCTTTGGCTATTTACTAATACTAATTTTGTGGCTAAAAGAACAGTCAGACGCAGGTGATAATGGCTGCATCTTTTACAGGACCAGCTGATTCATACAAATCATTTGTACCAGCGCGGGGAGGGAGGCTAACCGCGCTTGCACAATGTGTCTTTCATTGCCAAGATCTGCAGCGAAAGTCTAACTGCTTACTTCAGCCAAAGAAGGATACAATGGGGCGTTCAGAAAAATTTAAATATGTAGCCATAGTTCACAGGAGAAATGTTTGGGAGTGGATTTGTGGGACTTGCAAATCAACCCAATTATGATGAAGAAGCCGCGACTCCTTTTGGTGAAGTAATCCGGCAGGCAAGTTTTTGTGGGGGTGAAAAACGATGAGAGAATGAAGAGAAAGACCCATCCATCATGACTTTCAGATGTGGCTCAGACCTCAGGACTGGGGTTGGCGATATGGGCCACACTTTCTAATAAGAATTAAGCATTCCTGGTGAACAGTGAGTCAATAAATAAACAAACAACATTTTGGGAGATGCAGAATAGGCAGGGAAATAAAATGTATAGTAATGAAATATTCATAACCCCGCGTTTTATGGACCTCAAGCACTAGTCCCATGATTTATGCTATTTCTGTATGCAGTGGTATGCGATCTGCCGAACAATAATAAAGGTGGCATTAGAATGCGACTGCCTCAGTGTCATGGAGCAGGGAGGATTAATGAGTGCTGTAGGACAGCTGTAAACTTGAGTAAATAGAGGCACATATGGATAGGTGTTTTCATGTGCACATTATGCTTGGAAATAGGAAAAAATGAAAATATAGTAGTTATGAAAATAATTAGTGTCAGTGCCCAGCCTAGTATACATAGCCACTCTTGGCTGATCTCGCGCCTTGCTCAGGGGTACCAGTACAGACCAACTGCTCCCGAGAAAATGTGGTGCTTGTTGTCTCATATCCAGAGTCACCTTTGTCAAATTATTGGCACCCCGACCCCTAAACTCAAAAGGCTCTACTAGGTAGTTGGCAGGTTCCTTGTATATGAAACAGTGGCCCAGATCTCTGTGTGACGTTTGTCCTCCCCTCCTGCCATAGACGTCTGATAATGCAGGGCAGGGAGCTTCAGATTAGAATCTGAGAGAAGCGAACATAGCTGTCTCCCTTCACAGACTGCCACGTTCCTGCCACAGTCTGTCCGTCCATTGGAGAGCCAGCCCCCAACTTGTGTGTTTACAATGGAGTCAGATTTCACCGGTAGAGATGGGCTTCCGCAGAGCCAGCACCTCGGCTGTGGTGCTCTGCTGGGCTGCAGAGTCCAGTTCTCTTCCCGGGGCTGCTGAGGGATTACATAACATGCTTGCTGCGAGAGTGCCCTTTGCTGAGATGAAACTATAGTAACGTGGCAGGGCTCCACGGAAACTATGAAGTTATCTTCACATTTGGCTCCCGCCTTTCAGACTTGCAAGCGCTCTGCCAGTCACCGGAGTCTTCTGCACACCCACCCCCACTTCTCATTAAAGGAACACAGTTAATTAACTATCAGCATGTCTCTAAAACATGACTCCAGTCCTCAGAACTCTGGTACCACTGAACCTTCTGAAGGGCAAGCTTGAGCGATTTTCATTCAACAGTCAATGTTTTTCCTTCTTTATCTTGTCATAGCACGTCATTGTCTTTTCCGTTTTCCTTAGTGACACAACACAGCTAGATATTAGGATTTTGATGAAAATGACTTAGCATGCCTTTATTTCTTTATTAGGTTTATGAGATATAGTTATTGCTTCGGGCCTGAGAGCACAGTTATAAACTTTTCAAATGAATAAATTATCCATTCTGGAAAGAGTCATCAGCTATAGTCATATTGGTAACAAATATGCACAATCAATAGATTGACTATAAACCTTAAGGAATAAATTGTTTTTGACCCTCTCTGCATCCCTATTTTCACGGCTCAACACTGGGAGTGTAGTGATCAACACACGGTAACAACCATAAATGTCCAAGAAGTGGATGAATGAATTCCATCTTGTGCCAGCATGTAACACGGTGAGCTGTTACGCTCTTGCAGAGAAACCAATCCAAGATAAGATGTTTCGTTGTCAAGAATGACTTAGGGAAAGTGAACTTAATTAAAACAGAGAAGTTTATTGGCTCTCTGGGACATATGTTTTCTTCCAGAATATCTCTGCTTTTTCTCATTTTTGTCTTCTTCTTGTAACCCTGGGCAGATCCTTTTATTTGGAATCCTTAAGCATGTTCCTCTCCATTCTCAAACATAAATAGACTGATGCTGTAGAACTTGGGAAGTCTTTGTTCAATTCCAATCTCATAATTTACTATATAAATACATATATATTATACATGTACAGGTACCTATATATTTGATGTACTAAAAAGAGTAAATGCTGTAATGAATGAAGATTTTATGAAGCTCTGCCTAATTCAGAGAAGCTTTAAAAGAAGGAAAACAGAAAATTTTGGGCCAGATAACATTGGCAGGGCTCAAGGATTATAGACGTATAGGTACTGATAATTGTTAATACTAAAAGCAACAAGAAGGTAAATACGTCATTAAAAGTAGTCAGGAAAAACATCATCCACTTTGGAAAACAAATGACATAAGTTCTCTCATTATTTATAAAAAGCAGCCAATCCAAAACTCATGAGCTTCACCTGAAACAGAATCTTCATCTGGGCTGCAGAGTTAGTTTTGAACCCATCAAGTTAGACAAGTGCTCCCAGCTGTACAGTCCTGCTAACCCACTCATTCAGAGCCTTTAAGCTTCCTATAAATACTTCCCAAAACAGTCCTCCAAAGAGATGTGCTATATTTCTCAAAAGGTAATAACAGCAAGTTCCCAAATGAAGTTTTAGACACAGTAAGGTGCAAACACTACCCTTTTGCTTCACCTCCTGCCGATGTCCTTACAAGTGTATCACTCTATACCGTTTTGGTCTAAGCTGGATAAAACATACCTTCCTAGGGTTCTCTATTTGTGAATAGAAAAAGATCCAAAGTGTTTCTATGAACTTGCTGTGAGGTGCTTTGACTTCAAGTGAGCTTACAATCAGCTTATCATGGCAGTGCTGTGATTTGGGTCATAATTAAAAGATTTTACTACAGAAAATGACTGTGCTGTTTGCACATTCCTTTCATGGCCTTCAGGAAGAGCAACATCAATCACCTAGTGGCCTTTTCCATGATTTTTCTGAAAGGCAACATGACAAAATAGAAAAAGCCAAGGCCATAAAAGATAGACCTACTTTCAAATCCTGCCTGTGGCAATTAGGAACTTTGTGAACTTGGGCAAATTACTTAACACACAACTGTACAGTGGGCTGATGATTCTAGCCTTGTAGGTTTCTGTATCAAATAACATTTGTGGAGTGTGTTTCATTTTACAGGCATTTATTGAATGCTGTATATCACTATATTCTCTATTCTCTCTGTCTAAGTTTCTGTTTCCTTCAATATCACTACTTTTCTATGTAATGTTGTGATTCCACAATGTTCCAAACTATTTAATAAGAACTTATGGGAATTAACGAGCTTATTTTTGTTTGCACCATGGAATGCTGAATGGATTCTTCATTCCCAATACACTTCTTATTTTTCTATGAGAATTCTCTGCCTGACCCATCCAGAACTATGAGTCTACCCTTATTTTAACCACAATTCAAGTATATATTGTGTTACAGCTTATTGATTGCATGAGTAATAGATCTGAAGCTCCTTAAAGAAGGCCCACACAATAACAGCATGTTTGGGGGACCTAAATATATGTTGACCAGGGAAATGAATGCAGAAAAATGTTCTCATGAGATTGCAAAGGAAATAAAATTCACTCTACCTCACTCTCCAAGCCTACTCTGCAGTAATACACAGTTCAGTTGAAGACTCAACCCAAAGATATATTCTTCATTGTATATGCAAGAGAGGGCTGGGGAGATTGCTCAGTGGCATAAGTGCCTGTCTGTCAAGTGTAAGGTCCTGAGTTTGATCTCTGGAGCAACACACACACACACACACACACACACACACAAAGAATGTATATGCAAGAGAAAATGGTCCCATCTTTCTGCTCATAGCAGAATGTGCTTCAAGGAAGTTGCTTCAGTTTCCCTTCTTGTGTACCTTCCTAAGTATACAAGAGGAAAAAGTGCTTTCCAATCCCTTCTTTCCCTGATACTACCTACAGTATGATGACCTAAGGTATACAATCTGCAGTATACTACCTACAGTATGCTACCTGCAATATACTACCCACAGCATAGCTATCTATGGCTTAACTACAGTATAACTACCCTCAATACATTCCCCACAGTATAGCCACCTACTTATGCTACCTGCAGTATACTACCTACAGTATCGTACCCACAATATAACTACCTACAGTGTAATTAGGAGAAAAGAAACCCAAGCAGGGGTTCTACATCTCATGATGACTGTTACTGGATTCACACATGTTCTTTGAAGGGATTGTTAAAAAAACCAATGATCATCACAAATTATGAAGATCTGATATAGTCAGACTGTATTTTTCTCCAGACTTTGTAAGAGATAATGGAGCAAATGTTTTTAAACTCAACTTTTGTGACACTGGAGATTGAACCCTTTACACTGATATACACAGTAGTTCTACATTTTTATTTTTGAGGCAGGCTCTCACTAAATAGCTAAATTGCTCAGGCTTGACTCAAACTTGTGGCCTTCATGTCTCAGACTACCAAGGTCCTGGGATTATAGGCTTGGACTGGAACCGTGATTCCTGGCAAACATTCTCAGTGTAATAGAAGAGAATTTGTGGTAAAACTGGGAATCAGGCTCTTTTCCTAATAAGTTCTTTCTTTCTTTCATTTTTTATTTTTATATATATTTTTGTAGTACTAGAAATTGAACTCAGGACCTCATGTTTGCCAGGCAAGTACTGTACCACTGAGTTATATCCCTGCGCTCTCATCTTTTTCTTTTTAAGTACAGGTATAGAGTCAAATTTAGCAAACCACTAACACTGGAAAATCTTTGAATGGTCTCTTCTTCATTTAACACATCTTTAATCAACAATGGTTGCAGAAGCAGAGCTACCAAGGTATATGGGTTCTGGAGCTCTGTTGCCTCGTCTCAGCTTTGCTTCTGCTTTCTCTCTCACTGGGGAAGTTGTTTCTGAGCCCAGTTTTCTCAAGAAAAAAAATGACAAAACCAACCTCATAGGGATTTTGCAAGGACAGAGTATTATTATACACAAATATATATTTTGTTAAATGTCCTTACATGTAATACATTCAACAGAATTAAAAACAATAACAAAGCCCTTTTGGGGACACCTCATATGTACCTTATATACTAGACCTATGCAGCAAGGTGGCAGGTATTAAAATAATTGAGATGCTAAAAATATTGAGATGCTGCTCCTCATGAAAAATGCTTGTTCTTATGGGAAGGAATATATGTATGTATACAGTTATGGTACACTTTATCTGTATTTGTAAAAATTCAAGGAAATATTTTGGTAAGTTCAAGTTTGGGGTAACTTTTCAGCAAGAATAAAAATTGTACTTGGCTTTGAAAGAGAAGTTACTGTTTTCCAGACTAAATGGGGAAGAGGACAACCTTCTACAGGAGTATTCTGGAAAAAAACAAGAGTATTTTGCAAAAATTAGGAGTATTCTGCAGTGGAAACTGCTCTGATATGCCTTGAATGGAAGTAATAGAGGATGAGGATGTTGGTAGGAACAGACAGGAAAGCCCACTGTGGCCAGGACAGAGTTTCTTCTTTGCTTAAAAGTGATTGGTTTCCCTAAGAGGCTTCCAAACTCAGACATGTTACTATCACACAATGGGGCACTCCGCCTTTACTGTATTTAGGTTGCATTTGGACATTCAGGGAGAAGTCATAACGGAACGTTACAAATGATCCAAATATAGTGACTCAGAGTCAGGTACCCGTTGTGCTGTGATAGTTACTGTGCTTTGCACACCTGTCCTTTAACACCTCTACATCTCAATTTCACACAGGCTTTTACAAGATTTGAATGTGTATATAATCAAATCACTCTTAAAGGTAAAGCAACGTAGTGGAATGTCATGGTAATAGGTTAGTTTATTCTTAAGACTTCTGGGACAAGAAGGCACAGATGCGTTGGAGCATAAGTACTCTCCTACCAGAACACCAAAAGAGAGACACAACATGCTTCAAAAGACTAGTTGGGCCTGTGCTGAATAGTTTTCAGTTATTGTGAAAGGCACATCAAGATAGTTAGAAGAAGGGTGGTGGAGATAGCTCAGCGGACTATGCGCCTGCTGAGGCAAGTGCAGGGACCAGGGCTCAATCTCTGGTATCACATGCCGTGCCAGCCCCGCCCCCGTGTATGCTGAGCTGGCCACCGAGTCCGGGTGTGGTGGCGCACGCCTGTAATCCCTGTGCTCAGGAGGCTGAGACAGGAGGATCTCTATGAGTCTGAGCTGTGTAGTGAGACACTGGACCAAATATATAAGAAAAAAAAAAAAAAGCTAGAAGAGAGGATATTGAGTGCTCTCATCACAAAGAAATAACTGTTTGGAATGATAGTCTAGATATCCTCATTGATCATTACATGGTATACATATTCACCGAAATATCATAAATAACATGGATATCTACAATTTTATCAACTAAAATAAATCTAGAAATTGAAAAGGAAAAGGAAAAATTAGTAACTGTGGCCAAGACAGAAAAAGCTGAAAGAAGTAAGTTATTATGCCTTTGTAGGATGTAAGATATTTTTCCAACTGTGATTTTTTTCATCTTAAAGTGAGGATGACCCCTACATTGTAGGTGCTGTTGCAGGGACTGGAGATGACCTAAAAAGAAGACTGTATAGGGCAATGGCTAAGAAGGAAGCTTTAGAGTAAAAAACTTAGTTTTAATTCTCAAATTATCCCTTGGCTGTTCTTGTGCAATTTAGCTGATCTAAGTCCCAATTTATTCATCTGTATTCATCTTGGAAGGTCAAGCCTGCTATAGCATAGCCCCGTCCAGCTTCTCTGCTTCAAGCACTACCTACAAACCCAAAGGTAGCTACCTATTTCATAGGATTCTGTCAAGATTAAATGTGATAACACAGTAATGTGTTTTGCAGAGTGCTGGTTCATAAAAAAGATCCAATAAATTTATTACTCATTCCTGTTTATAAACCTAAAAACTTCAATTACAATTTTTATTATTTATTTATTTATTTATTTATTTATTTATTTATACAATACCAGCAATTGAACTCAGGACCTTGTGCGTGCCATCCTGGTCCTTAGGCCACTGAGCTGTCTTCTCGGCCCTACAATTGCTTTTCAAATTGTGTACCCTTGACCTGTTATACAAAGACATATTTGTCTTCTAAACTTAAATGTATGTATCGCTTAAGCTTCATCTTTTTCACCTATATCAAATTACCTCTTCTGTTATGTCATAGACCTCATTACAAAAGCTCAGCTCAGGTACAAGAATGAAGAATTCAAAGTGTATAGAGGTGATATTCCACCTTGTCAAGTTTAGCAAAATGTGTAAAAGTAAACAAGCAGTACCAAGATCTGAAGGTGAGTTGCATATTTAAGATTTTTCTTTTTTAATAATGTGAACTGTTATTAGTGGTGGGTAAGAAATCACTAATTTTCAGAAACTGTATATGATTCTTTTACTCTGATGCATTTTTTACTTTTAATGTAATGTACATAGTATAAATAAGTAATGTAATCAAGTTTATCTTTGGAAGAAAAAGTTAATAATCCTACTGGAGAGTTAGAAATAAATGGTACTCTTTTGCATTTATTAAAAAATCATGGAAATCAGGCTACCCCCATTTGAAACCATGTATCACTTGAATATGTTGAATATCTTTGTCACACTCCTTACACTCCAAGCTACCTTTGGGCTTGTAGGCAGTGCCTGATGCAAAGAAGTTGGATGGGGCTATGCTATGGCAGGCTTGACCTTCCAAGACCACTTTGTGACTTCCAAAGGCATTAGGTCCTAGGTATTGTTATGGATTGTGTTTAGTTGTCCCCCCAAAGCTTCATGAAGTCATGGGGCAGCTTCAGGAGTTTGTGATTGATTCATGGTCCAATGCTGGGATTATGAATGTGAAAGACCTGGGGCAGATACTCTGTATGACAATGAGAGGAGGGGAGAGAGGCTAGCTAGCTGCCTAAACAACTGCCCTTTTTGCTCTCTGCTCTTCGCTATCACCATTAAATGTTGCTCACTGCCATATGTCACTCTTCCTTGGAGCCAGATGAGTATGGACTGAAATCCTCAATAACTGTGAGCTAAATAAACCTTTCCTTCCTTCATTTTGGGTGTCAGGTATTTGTCCCAGTGATGAAAGAAGAGTAACTGAGACAGGTATGCACAGACCTGTGTTCAGAAAGATGAAAATCAAATATTTTATGCCTCTTCCCCCAGCAGGGCATGGTGGCACACACCAGTAATACCAGAATTTAGGAGGCTGATGTAGGAGACTTGCCATGAGTTTAAGGCCAGCCTGGGCTACATAATGAGTTCAAAGCTCGCCTGAACTATATAGTAAGATCTTGTTTCAACAACAAAAAAATACTTTTGTGTCCATCATTCAAGATTCTCTAATAAATTGTATTACTCAGGATAGAGGTTACAAATACTTGACAAAACTTGACAAAACGTACAACGGTATGGTAAAAGGGAACCCATTTGAGTTGTAAGACTTGAGAGTGACTTAGAGCATTGACAAGAGAGACAGTAAAAGAAATAGCAGAAAAGAAGAGTAAGCCCTGGAGTTTTCAATGATACAGCTTCTGGGAAGATGGTGGAGTGGTGAGCATCAGGGAAAGAGCCCCCCCCCCCAATTTGGTGTGCAGATATTGAGTACAGCAATGTGGGGAACACAAAAAGGGAAAATAGGTCCCTAGGATCAGATAAGGATCTAAAGTGAGAAGTGAACTCCATGGTGAAAGTCAGGGAAGTGACTTTGACCAAGAAGGAGGAGGTAGGAGGCAGCACTTTCTCCCTGAGCCTGTACTCACTGTAAGAGAGGAACAGCTCCAACCTGCAGATGCACAGTGACTACTGGTGAGTCAGAGGCCTCCACAGAGAGATGCGCTGGTGGAGTGGAGCAGTAAACACAGCAGATCATGGTGGCTGCTGTTATTCAGGTTCAGACTTCCCCCAGGACAAGGTAGCTGTCATGGAGAGGTGCCAACTGTGCTGAGAACTCAGAACAGCTGTGGGCAGGCTTTGGCTACTGTCAGGGTGCAGTGCTGAATTTAAGTCAGCAGCAGTTCAGGAACCTGAGTGCAAGTCAGCAGGATGCACATGAAATGATACAGGCTGAACAAATTAGGCTCCAACTTCACAGCCAGAAACCAGCCTGAGCTTCAGTGGAACAGAAGGTGCAAAGTTGCTGTGATTGTCTACTGCCTGCCACAAGTCTTGCTGGGATGAATCGAGTCTGATGGAGACCCTGCCTGCCCACATTGTCTGTCAGTGGCAGCAGAGACATATCTTGAAGTGGACATTTGTTTTGTTATTTTAATGCTTTTGTTTTGTGTTTTCTTGCCTGTTTGTCCTTCTTTTATATGAGTGTGAAGCTGTTTTTCAGTCATCTTGTTGTTGCTTTGCTCTGTTTTTATTTTTATTTCTTCCTTCTCTCTCTTCTTTCCGTCTTCTTTACATGTTTTCCAAAGTTTGCATAACCTTCCTTTGCCCTCCAGCCATACTTCTAACTGCTTCCTCTTTTTCTATTTCTCTATTTTTCTACCTAACCACTTTTAACTTTCTCTCCTTGGGACAAAATCCCTATGCTGAAGGCTTATTTACTGTAAACAATTTTCTTGTTTGTTTTAGATTTTGTTACAGAATCCAAATATAGTTTATATGGTTGAAGATGGAAAATTAATAGTTACAGCAATTTGTCATTTTCTAGGCTGTTTTTTTATGTTACTATTACTATCGATTGTCCTAGTGTAGCAAATATGACATCAATTATTCTAATTGGTTGTTTTTCCTGGTATACTGAGCCTGAGATTGCATATGGGTCAAAAACAATAATATAGAACTATAGAATATTATAGAGAACCAAAGAACAGGGACTAGGCCAAGGGGCCAGTGACCTTTCATCCTCCTAAGTTAAAGAGGTAGTGTCTTGCAATAGAGTCAAAATGCAAAATTCAGTTATACCTGAAAGACATCTCCAAGAAGTAATCATTTCCTAGGGGTTCTAAATGTTAGAAATAAAGCAACTTGTCATAAGAAATTTATAAGCATCAGCCCAGGATTAAATTAAAAATCAAAATGGAAAATGAGAAGGTACTTAAATAAAAGGCAGCCCCACACTTTCTGCTCACCAGATACAAACCCAGGGTGCAGTGAGGTGGAACACTCTGAAAGCCACCCACCTGGACTTTCTGAAGTGCTAAAAGCAGAAGTAACAAAAACAAAACAAAACAAAAAAAGACTCAAGAAAAAAAATCTAATCAGAAATAATTTCTCAGATAACTACAGAGATGGGACCACAATGAAAGACATAATTTGCAACTCTAGAACAGATAAGATTAAAAAAAATTGAGGGGCTTAGGAAAATTATGAAAACCATGAACTCCCAATATAGGAAAGAAATAGAATATATGATAAAGATTCAAATAGATACCCAGGAGATTAAAATTTCATTGAAAGTAGTAAGGGCCAGCCAAATAGCTCAGCAGATTAAAGTGCCTGTTTGGGCAGATGCAGGAGTTGGGGGTCCGATTGCTGGGCTTACCATGCCAGCCCTACCCCTAGGGTGCACTGAGACAGTGATTGAGACTGAGGGTGGCAGCATGTGCCAGTAATCCCACTGTTTGAGAGGCTGAAAACAGGAGAATCACTATGAGTCTGATCTACTTAGTGAGACCCTGTAGATGCTATACTAAATAATAATAATTGAAAGTATAAACAGCAGAATGAACTAATGCAAGGACAGAATATCAAATATGGAAGGCAAGATTGAGGTTAATGATCATGAAAAAATTGCTTAGGAAAAGCAAGGAAACATAAGAAATTAGTCTGCCAGCTGCTAGATGAGGCAAAGAAGAATGACATAAGATTGATTGGAATAAATGGAAAAGTAGGAAATGTGCAAACATCATTAAAAAAATTCACTGAAGCAATGGCAAAAACTTCTATGAAATTCATAGAAATTCATAACCAATTAAAATAACAGCATATTTCTTAACACAAAACCTCAAGTCCAGATGAGCTTGAAGTGAAATATTTCAATCCCTGAAAGAAAATAACCTTTAACCCAGATTGATATACACAGAAAAACTATCTTTCAAAATTGATGGTGAAATGACAAAGAACACCTGAGGAGATTCATGATCACAAAACCAACACTCCAAAATTTTGTTAAGGACATTCTGGAAAGGAGTAACAAGGACAATTCCATAAACCCAAACAGAATGGATCAACCAGGAAAGGTAAGCAACTGAACAGAGAGGTAAAAAGGGAACCAGTAACAAGAAAATAACATGACAAGGATAAGTAAATACATAACACTTATGACCATCAATGTTAATGGTCTCAATTGACCAATTAAAAGTAAAAGACTGGCAGAATAGATTGAGAACCCAGTTCAACAATATGCTGTATGTAAGAAAGACATTTAATTCAAGAAGAAATTCATAGCCTGAAAGGCAAAGGATAGAAAACAATATTCCATGTGATAAAATCCTGGAAAAAGGTAGCAGTAGCTATTCTATTTGCAGAAAGAGTGAATTTCAAGTCACTATTAATTGAGACAAAGAAGGTCACTATATCTTTGTAAGAGGCACAATCTAAAATTTATATATATATATATATATATATATATATATCACCTGTTACCCAACTATAAAAAACAAATATTAGTAAACATGAAAAATAAAAAAGCACTAATGTAATTGTAATGGGGGTTGTCAATATCCCACTGTCACAAATAGATTTCAACTAGACAAAACCCAACAATGAAATAACAGAACTGGATCAAACTTGAATAAATGTGCTTAGTAGTAGATGTCTAGTGTAGTTCATCACACAACATCACAATCTCAGTTGTACATGGGACATTCTTTAAAGTAGACTACATACTAGTTTATAGAAAATGCTTAAGTAAATACAAAGGAATTGAAATTATCCCATGCAGAATTATGAGACTATAGAGCCATGAAATTGGAAATCAATGGCAAATGAAACCATAAAAAATTGATAAATACATAGAAATTAAATAACTCCCCTCTAAACAACCAATGGATCACAAATGAAATTATTAAAAATTAAGCAGTTTCTTAAATTAAATGCTAATGCCAATACAACATACCAGAACTTATTTGACACAATGAAAGCAATTCTATGAAGGGAATTTATAGTAATTAATACCCACATTGGAAAAACAGCAAGCTCAAATAAATGATCTAATGTTGAACCTCAAATGAATTCAAGTCCAATGCTCATACAAGGAAGGAAGTTACAAAGGTTAGGGCAGAAATTAATGCAATGGAATTAAGAAAACAGTTCAAAGAATAAATGAATTGAAGAGTTTGCTCTTTGAAAGATTAAATAAAATTGACAAACCTTTAGCAAACCTTACCAAAAAAGAGAAAGACTCACATCCATGTAATTAGAAATGGAAAGGGTTAAATCATAATAGATCTTCAACAAATCCAGATTATCAATACTTACTTACTTCATAATTTGTATTCTAATAAGATGGAAAACATAGACAAAATGGACAGGCCCTTAGGTATGTACAAATTACCAATGCTGAATCAATAAGATATAAAAATTCTAAATAAACCAAAATCAGTCATAGGGGGTATAAACTTACAATAGCTAATTTTGCATACTTCCTTCAGGGCTGAAAGGAGGCTTGGAATCATCAGTATTATTGTTCTGAGATTTCCCATTACTTCTTTAGGGATGGGCCATCCTTTCCCACCTACTAAGATTAAAAGACACTCCAGGGCAAGATCTTTCTTAGCATAAGATAAGCTCCACCTTTGTGAATCATCCAATAATATTCTCCTCAAAATTCCTCCTTGATCAATAAATGCTGAGGTTCTGGCTGTCTTGTGATCTTTAGGAAGGATTCATCATCTTGGATCCTCACTGTACTACTAGTTTGTCTCTTGCTCTTTGTTATTTTTCTCTTTCTGTGTACTGTATGTAGCACCTGGCAGAAGAATGGAGGCTCACTATAGGGGTCTCAGACAAGGCTGGAGCCCAAAGTGGCCTGAACCCACAGTATTCTCCCCTGCCTGGTGAATTGAAAAGGAGGGTTTCACCAGTGTGCGTATCTTATGTGATGATTCCAGAGACATTCAATGTGGAGCCAAGATAGGTGCTTTTTGACTCAAGTAAGAATTTTGCTGGGATTAAAAGAAGGAGTAAACTCTTTCTTAATATCTCTTTCTTTATAACTCCTTTCCTTAAAATCTCTTTCTTGACAATTTCTTTTTTAAATGTTAATTTTATTGTCAAAAAATAGCACTGAGTTTCAAAACAGGTTCATAGGACAGTTACAATAATTAATGCATTGCATATTGTTGTCTTCATAGTAGTTATTCATAGTACAAGATGAAGATATGATATCTTGTCTAAACA
>NW_004524663.1:7383245-7394103 GCF_000260255.1 Octodon degus | reverse complement strand
TACTACTACTTCCAGGTTTCTGTTTTAGAACAGGACAGGGGAAAATTTTAAAGAAAAGGAAAAACCACCCACTGTGGTTTTGGTTGTCTCCTTGGGGAGACCCATGGCCAGGTAAGAAATTTAAAGAAATGCCTCAGCCTGTGTCTCCACACTACTTATAGATAAAACATTCTGAACCCTGTATGTCTAAATACCATCAAGCTGTTAAGAAGGCAGCTATAAAAAAAGATGTTCTTGAGCCTTGTTTCTCTAGGTGGGTCAGCAAATACAGCACAGTAAGGAGACTTGTGGAAAAACTCTTTCTTGGCCTGTATCCTCAGAATTTTTATAAACTGCCACAACATGCCCAAGATAGCAGCGTGATTGTCTTTGAGGCTGGAGGTGATAGAGGCAGCACTGGACCTGTACCAGAGAAAATGAGGTAGTCATGACAGGACAGTACCAGAGCCATGTAACAGAAAAGTGGCTTTCCTTACCCTGTTTCCCTTGGCTGGACTTGTCATCCTGGCAGGTGTCCCTAGTCCCCACTACAGGAGAGGCTACAGAGAGGAACATTTAAGTACAGGGACTCTTCACACTGGCTCTTATGGGGTCAATGTTAACTCAAACTATGTTCAACCCAAAGGATAGTTACTGAGCCAGTATGGGTTAATCTATGGTGCCAAAAAAAGGAGAAGGTGTGAATATTGCAATCACTGGTGTAAAAAAAATTAAAGGGACATTTAGAGCCTTCTTACAAAAATTAGAAAGCAATGATTTAATGCTAAACAATATTTTCTTCATTAAACAGGACTGTTAATGAAAAGGGAATTATTATGATGCCATTTTACAACTAGAACTATATTTCAAGAATGAGGAAAACATGATCAAAATTTCCTTATGTTAAGATTTTCTTTGCATTAAAGAAATAGTCCTTACTTGTGTTCAAATGTGAATGTTAGCCAGGTGCAGTGGTACATGCCTGTAATCCCAGCACTTATGAGGCTGGGGCAGGAGGATTGCTGTAAATTTGCAGGAAACCTAGACATCTTTATCCCTTGTAAGATCTATTAATCTAAGACTTTCTCTACTTGCCCTTCAGGTCTTGAGGGTGGAGCTTCTAGGCCAGCCACAATTAAGGTCTCCATGTGGTTGTAGCCATCCTTACCTGATTTTGCAAAAGCTCCTTAAGAACAATGGCTCTTACTGGAAGTAAATGGAAATTTTTAAACTGTCCATATTTAGACGTCTTTTTCTCTGACCTAAAACAGATCAACGAAGATCTAGAAAAGTTTTCAGATGTTCTTAGTAAGAACACTTAGGTCTTTAGAGGACTTACTCAGAACTATAAACTATGTTAGAAAGATATTATGTTATGATACATATTATCAGAGCAGGTTCAATAGACCCTAGCAAAATATTGCTGTAGAGGTGACTGGATAGAAAAAGCAATATGTGCTAAAAATTTCTTTGCCATAGGGCTAAAATGTCTTCTGGATTGTTACCTGCCTCCATGTTTCCCTAGAGGAAATAGATCTTTTGTCAGCTGGAATTTAAAAAAAATTTTTTTCAGGCACTTATTAGAAAATAACCCATAAACAATATAACTGGAACACTTGCATTTTTCTCTCGCTCTCAGAAGGTTAAAAAGCAGTCATTCAAGTCCTTTGATTATTGGTTTCTTTCTGTTTGGCAATACAGCTGGAGCCAATCCTAACTTTTGTCTCTAGAAGCATGTTTTTCTGAGGAATAGAGATCCACCCTGGGAAAGATTTTGATCTTGTCTTTCTGCACCTGAGATGGTTAGAATTTAGTTCTTATGTCATACTTCAAGCCACTCTTCTGTCCCTCCTCCACCGCCTTGTCCCTGAGAAATTACAGTTTGTAACAGTGTTCATTCAAGGCAATTGTCTCCTCCATGGATGCTGAATTTAAGGACAAATTTCTAAAATGATAAGTTGTCCCTTCCCAGGATCTTTCCAGAGTGAAGCTGATCTCATCTCCGGGTTTGATTAAAAAACTTACCCAGATAGAACCTTGAAGCTCTCAAGAAATAGATATACAAGTTTTAGTCTAAGTTACCTGCCTTTCGGTTGTTAGGCAGAACTGGAGGTTAACTTCTCTTTCTTTTCAAGAAGAATGTGGGGCCAGCCAAATAGCTCAATGGACTAAAGTGCCTGCTTCAGCAGACATAGGGACAGGGTTCGATCCCCAGCACACCGTGCCAGCCCGGACTCCAGAGAGTGCTGAGATGGAGACTGAGACTGAGCATGGGGATGCGTGCCTGTAATCCCAGTGCTTGAGAGGCTGAAAATAGGAGGATCACTATGAGTATGATCTATGTAGTGAAACCCTGTAGACCCTGTACTAAATGCATTAAAAAAAAAAAAAAGGATATTGAATGGTTTTTCAGAGCAATAGGCAGACTGATTTTTATAGCACATATAAATTCATTGATAGGACAAAACCGTCATAGGTGGCCTTATGAGTTTAATAACAGTTTTAAATGAAAGCAGATATTAAAAACAGTTATACACAGCCCCAGTCCCCGGAGGACTATCATCACAATTTTTCTCCGTGACATCTTATAGGCCAGCCACAATTCTCAGTGGTCATCTCTTTCTACACCCAAATATGGCCCACTTTCCACCTAGAAACAGTTAAAATAACCTTTATAGTCTGTCCCATTAGAGGTAACAGTTACATGTGGTTCTCAAAACAGCAGTTTTAGCCATCAGTTGTAGCCCTCCAACAACTATGGCTATCAAAACAACAGTGAATAGCATATATGACTGGATATTCCAGTCAGAGGAAGCATCAGTGTAGGGCCTATCTTAAAAAGTCCTTGTTTCACAGGTGTAAAAGATTTTAGTCCTTCTGATTCTTACTACAAGAGATCTCTGTTAATTAACCTTGACCAAGTATATCTGAGTGCACTCTAGTATTTTTTTTTCTTTTAAAATGTATTTATTTTTATTTTTTAAAATACAAAATGGTTAAAACCATTAGAAATGATACAGAATTTTACTAAATAAAATAATAGGAATTTGACACTGGTTGTTGTAGTGTATAATGTTACCTTCAAATTAGTTGTTTAGATTACCAGATATAAACATGCAAAACTAGTTAAATGTTTCAAGAAAGTAAAAAGGAGAGTAAAATAATAAGCGTTAAGTTCTTTCAATATGAGTGCAATCTAGTTCTATAAACCAATTGTCTTACGTGTACTTGTAGGTCTGGTATGTAAACAGTTGTTTTATTTGAGCTTAATTTTTTTCTTTGCCTTTTTTGATTTTTGAAGTTGACTGTAATTTAAATTGTCTCATAGATAAATGTCATAAAAATTAAAGGCAGGCTTCTACACAAAATTCCACTTGATAAAAATGATGTCAATACACATTGTTATGTGTATGATAATTCAAGAATCTTTCATTGGTTAAAATAATGTGTAAATTGTTATGCTCTCATTCTCATAGGTCATTACAATTGCTAAGAAAGTTAAATAGAGATCCTTATTTTAGAGGCACTGTTGGATAGGACACCCCTTGATCAATAAAGGAGTAGATTCCTGGAAAAATCTTATTGTAGCCTTTGTCCATTAAGGGATCCCAGTAGTTCTCACAGCCTTATGGGTAATAACTCAATAAATGTAAAATATATTGGTGTGATATGTTACATTGGTCATAGTCAAAAGATTAAATTTTGTATAAGTAAGACAATAGGGTTTTCTCATTTAAAAGTACTCAGTACAAAAATAAAATAAACAAACTCCATCTAGATATGACAACTCATTGTTGTTAATCTCATGATGTATTAAATGTACCTTTGCCTTAAAGATGTATGGGTCTTCTAAAATATACCACTGGGATATAGTGCTAAACCTTTCAAAATTAATATTGACTCTTCCTGATGGCTCACATTGACAGAGGAACTGATAGTTCTATATGCATGGTTTCAAAGTAAATCCTGAGCAGACTTAACTGACCTTGATAGATAGGTGTTAATTTTAATCGATACAGGGCTCACTTTAATTTGGTCTTAAACACCCAGCATGAAAGTACAACCAAAAGATGCATAAAAGCAATGCCATGGCAATAAGTTAGATATGAAAAGAAGAACCAGTTCTTGACATTTTCGAAAGCAATGTCTAGCTATACCAGTCAATGAGCACTGTCATGAGTCATTAAGTAAAACCACAGTAAAATGACACAAGCTCAACAAGAACATTTTTTTATTATTTTTTATGTTTTTATAATTATTGGGGAGCCAATGGGCCCTAAGTCCAGACATGAAGATGGCTTTCTGGAACAAAAAGGCTGACCCAGGGAGGCACCTGGGTTTTATTCAGTGGAGGAGTGAAGAATCTTTAAATTATTTAGCTTAAATTGTGCTTCAAAAACCACCAAATTCTCCATCTTAAGTTAAACCTGGAGAGAGATCTATGATAAAATAACAGATTTATAGAGTGGTTTATGAACCAGCGAGTTCATACATTTGTTATTCCACTCCCTAAAGAACCGTCTCTAGACCTGATCATTTCCCCAACCTCTCTTTCTATTCTAGTATTCATGATTTGATAACACATGCTCTAATTTCTCAGAAAATTTGTTTATTCCTGCCTAGAGACTACAAAACTCTAAGTGACCATGCAGATTGAACCAAGAACCAATGTGCTAGATTCCTTTTCCTTGTGCTCAACAGATCAACCTTCTTAAGAGAATTTATAAGTACTAAACCACAACATGGGGCTGGGGAGATTGCTCAGCAGGCTAAGTGCCTATCTGGAAAGTGCAGGGATATGAGTTTGATACCTGAGACTGCATGCTGTACTGGAACCCTGGGTGCACTGTGCCAGCCCTGACCTGGACATGGTGGTCTACATCTGTAATCCAAGCACTTGGGAGACAGAGACAGGAAGATCACTATGAGTCCAAACTGCATAGTGAGACACTGTATCAAATAAATAATTTTTTAAAAGTTAAAAAAAAAAACAAACCACCACATGACATCTGTGTGAGACTCATTAGATTAGCTCTGTGGAAAACATTCTTGACTCCTATCTCCCTTACACTTACCCTTCTTACTTAGCTCAAAGCAGCTAAGTGCAAACTACACCCATTCTCCCATAGTTTCTGCTAGAGGGAGACATATTATAAATAGATAAGTTACTTAAAAATATTGTAGGTAGTCATTCAGGGCTGGGCCTTAGGAAATTCAGTGCAGAAGACAACTGGTGGCTGGTGACACAAAACAAAAGTGGGGAATATGATTACCTCCATATGCATAATTAGATCTTGCTATCTTTACCTTACATTTAAAAGCCTGGTTACAGAAAATAAATATCCTCCATCAGAACTTCACTGGCAAATGGAAAAATCTGAAGAGCGTGCCTAGGGCTCAAGTACTATAGTAGGACATCCAAACGGGAAAGTTGGGTTGAGGGTGTGGTAACAGACAATGGGACACCATTATGGCTGTCCTCCCAGAATATGGTACCATGGAAAAAGGGGCATCCAAGCCCTGTGGTGGAGACTGTTCCCCTTTGGCCCTCCAGTACGAACATTCTTGGAGATGACCCTGGAGAAAAATCTGACATGGAAAGTACTGAGTTCCATACAGGCTACAATATTCATGTCATGAAAATAACTAAACAAGACAATGCAGGAGGCTTGCACCACGGTGAGGTGACAGGACCTTTCAGAAATTCCTGTGAAGGTTTATTGCTATGATGGCTAATATATTCTGTATGTTGTTTCAACTGCTGCAATTCAAATAACAAAATGAAGGATATGTTCAGACTACAAATTTACAATAGCTAATGTTGCATACTTCTCTCAGGATGAAAGGAGGCTTGGAATTATCAGTATCATCCTTCTGAGATTTCTCATTACCTGTTTAGGGATGGGCCATGCTTTCTCACCCACTAAGATTAAGAGATACTCCAAGGGCAAGATCTTTCTCAGCATAAGATAACCTCTACCCTCTTGAGTCATCCAATAATCCTCTCCTCAAATACCTTCCTTGATCAATAAATTCTGAGGTTCTAGCTGCCTTGTGGCCTTTTGTTCCTCAATAAGGACTGATTATCTTGGATCCTCACTATACTTCTACATTGTCTCTTGCTCTTTGATTTTATCTCTCGCTATGTGCTGTAACACCTAGAAGGAAAATGGTGGGTTGCTGCAGGAGTCCCCAATAGTCAGCCGATGAAATTGAAGACTTAATTAACAGAATTCACTGCTGACTTCTATAAGAAATTTGGAGAAGACCTACTCCTGCTACTTCTCAAACTCTAATGAAATTGAAAGGGAAGCAATATTCCCAAATTCATTGCTGGAAGTAAGCATTATACTGATATCAAAACCAGAGAAGAAAACCTCACCCTGATACTGAAACCAGAGAAGGATCCAATCAAGAAAGAAAACTACAGTCTAATCTCTCTATTGAATTTAGACACAAATATCTTCAATAAGACAGTTGAAAGCAGAATGAAGCACATCATCAAGAAGATTGTAGGCCTTGACCAATGAGGATGAATCCCATTGATGTAGGGATGGTTGAACATATACAAATCACTGAATGTAATGTACCATATCAATGGAGGACAAAAACCATACAATTATCTCAAGAGATGTGGAAAAAGCATTTGACAAAGTCTAACACCCATTCTTAAGAAAATGAGGCAGAAAATTCAATGAATGTTTCTTTTTCTTCAATCTGATAAAAGTCATTTATGACACATCAACAGCCAACAACATACTATATGGACAAAAACTGACAGCTTTCAGTCAAAAATCAGGAACAAAACAAGGATGTCCACCATCACCCCTCTTATTCAGTATCATTCTGGAATCATTAGGCAGAGAAATTAGATGATGAAAAAATTAAAAAAACAATAAGATAGGAAAGGAAGAAGTTAAATTATCATTTGCAAATGACATGATGCTCTACATAGAAGATGCCAAAAAACTCCACCAAAATACTTGTAGATTAAATAACACAGTCCAGTAGCACATCTGGATATGAAGCCAAGAATCTAAATTCTTTTTTTTTAGAATCAAAATTTAATAGCCTCCCTGTATACAAATAACAAAATCAGTTAGAGAGAAACTGAGGAAACAACTACTTTTACAATAGTATCTAAAATAAAGAAATACCTAGGAAACAATCTGATGTAATACTTAAGAATCAATCTCTATATTATAAACCACAGTATTCCAAAAAGGAGTTTGAAAAGGATATCAGAAAATTGAAATATATCCCTTGTTCTTGGGTAGGAAGAACAAATATAGGGAAAATGTCCATACTTCCATACTTCAAGGTTATATAGATTTAATACCAATCAAAATACTAATAGCATATCTCACAGAATTGGAGAAAACAATCCTAAAATTCATTTATCACCAGAAGTATACTACAATAGCAAAGCAATTTTGGGCAACAATGTAAAGGCAGGTGGTATCACAATCCCTGACCTGAAATTATACTACAAAGCTACCATGACAAAAAGTCCATGGTATTGGCAATAAAACAGACCTGAAGATCAATACAACAGATTTTAAAATGTAGAAACTCCAAACACAATCAGTCACCTTATTTTTGACAAAGGAACTGAACACCTTCACTGTAAGAAAGGTAACCTCTTTAATATATAGTAATAGAAAAACTAGCTCTCCTCATCCTGAAGGTTAATACTAGACCCGTATATTTCACCATTCACTAAACTAAAATCAGTAAGATCTATTATAAGGCAGAAACACGAAATTTTCTGGAATATAGAACAGGTAGAACTCTTGAAGTCATTGGTGTTCACAGAGGATTCATGACCAAAACCCCAATGACACAGAAGCTGTTATAAAAAATCAACAACTGATATCTTGTTGTTAAGAAGCTCTTGCTCAGCAAAAGAAACCACCAACAGAGTGAATAGACAACCCAGTGTGGGAAAAATATTGCAAGCTGTTCCAGAGACAAAGAACTCATAGCTAGAATATAGAAAGAACCAAAACAAACAAAAAATCAAAGCCCCTAAATTTAAAGGCCAAATCCTAAAATGGATATCAGAAATGAAGAGACTTCTCAGATGAAGACTTAAAAATGGCAAATAAATATATGAAAAAACGTTCAACATCCCTGATCATTTGCAAGTTGTAAATGAAAACAATCCTGAGATACGATCTCACTCCAGGAAGAATGGCTACCATCAAGAAATCAATCAATAAAAAGTGCTGAAGAGGTAGTGGGGTAAAGGGAACCCTCCTCCAATGTTGGTGGTGCTTGGAGTGGTGCAACCACTGTGAAAATCAGCACAAAGATTCTTCAAAAGACTAAGAGTAGAGCTTCCATTTGACTCAGCTATCCTATTCTTGGAATATTCTTGAAAGAGTTAAAACCATCATATTACAGCAATATATACATCCTCTCCATGTTTATATAGCACCTCTTTTAGCTATTTGTAATAGCTAAATCTCAGAAACAACCAGCGTCTATCAACTGAAGAATGGATTAAGAAGACACGGTCTTAAATAATACACAATGGAGTATTACTGTACCATAAAGAAAGATAACCTTGAGCCATTTCCAGCTAAATGAATAGTCCTTGAGATCATAATCTTAAGTGAAATAAATCAGACAAATGTGTGTAAATATAGCTTGGTTTCTTTGGTGTGAGAAGCTGCAGTGTCAATAAAGATCAAACTTTGTAATAGATATTGGGAAATGGGAAGAAAATATTCAAATGAGAAAGGGAAAAGGGGGGGAGGGAAGGAAGACAAAAAAGAATAGAAGAAAAAAATGGATATAAATAAAGCTTTTGTAAACAGAGAGTTTTCAATTAAGAAAAAAGGAAGAAAAGGAGGCAGTGTGAGGTCTTATTGTATCAGCTGGGTCCTGCTTCCAGGAGAGTTTTTCTAGGCTGTAATCAGATGCCTGAGAAAGGCATCAAAGAGGAACTTATTGGCTTATCCCCCGTCTTTATTCCTGAGACAAGTCAATTTTCATATTCTGATTCTCCTTTTCTGTGCTAGGGATCTAGGACTGATAAATCAGAGGAACTTAAAGGCATACTTTAGAGTGGAACTCTATGCCCAAGTGGCTTGTCTGCACTTCTAATTCTGAATGAAGACTAAGCTCTTCCCATGAACTCTGAGTTCCTTCTCTTCCAGCCTTCTGATTTTACCCAGTATCTTCCTTCCAACCAATACTTTTATGTCTCCCAGTCTGTTGGCACTTTCCCCTCAGCCTTTACAAATACACTGTCTTTCCAAGAAAAACAAATCCAAAGCCAAAATACCGTCTTTTAAGTCTATCCTACTACCCCCACTTCACCACCAATCCTTAGATAGTCTTTACAGATACACATACTCCCTCTTGGTTTCCTGGCAACATCATCTTTATAACTTGGTATATATGTCTACCGTTGTACTTTGTCATTATGATTGTCTTCTTCCCTTTCCCTCAATAGCCTATACATCACTTTAGGAGCAAGGATGTACCTGTCATCTTTCTTCCTGTGCTTGTCAATGAGGCTGAAGCTTAGAAGACGCTCCATTGCCAAAAGTTGCTGCATACTTAATTATATGAGTCAGAATTTTCCTGGGAAAAAGAAGCAATAGCACACAGATATTTAGGAACATAAGGAGGGATAGAGGGAGTGAGGCTTGGGGGGAAATAAATTTATTATAGAGAATTGGCTCACACAATTATGGAGGCTTAAAAATCCTAAGATGTGCAGTTAGTAAAGTGACATGCAGGAGAGCCATGTATGACTGCATTACAAGTATTATTCAAAGGGCAAAGGAAGACCAATATCCCAGCTTAAAGTCAGTCAAGTAGAGAATTCTTTCTCTTTTTTTAATAATTTTTTTAAAGTATATATTTATTTATTTTTATTTATGTGTGTGTGTGTGTGTGTGTGTGTGTGTGTGTGTGTGTGTGTGGCCAGCTCAGCCCACCAGGGGGCGGGGTGGCTGGCATGTGGTGCTGGGGGATTGAACTGCATTCCCCGTGCTTTGCTAAGCTTGTTCTAAGTAGGTGCTTTAGACCACTGAGCCATCTCACCAGCCTGAGAATTATTTCATATTCAGCCTTTTGTTCTCTTCAGGCCCTTCCATGAGTTGGATGAGGCCCATCACAATCTGGAAGGGAAATCTGCCTTATTTTGCTTATTATTCAAATAATAATCTCTTACAGAGAAACCATCATGGATACACACAGAATACCACTTAACCAAACATTTAGGGAACCTGTGGCTCGTTAAGTATACACAACATTAGCCATCACGCTTGAACATCGTATTTCTAAATTCCCATGGCAGGTTCTGTTTTCTCCAGCAGAATATTAGCACTGTAGCTCTCAGTGGTTCTTGTCTTCTCCAACTTCCTCCAGTCCTATTCTCTGTACTGTGACATATAACCCATTTGCTGTTCCCTTCTGTGTCCTGTGTTCAAGGAGCAGGCAGAGGTGTCTGACACAATTATGAATTTCCTGAGTGTGGCTATACTCGTCATGGTCTTATTCATGAGCTGGGGCACAGGAGAAGCCCTGTGATGTATGATGCACAGACCATTAGGCATTAATTATATGTTGCCATATTGCTGTTTAACTAGCTAATATTCATTCTCTTTTTCATGAGAAATGGAATCTCTATAATTTTAGGGAATGGCAAAATATTATAGGCCCATATCAAGAATTGTGAATGATATAGTGAAAAGAATATGGCAATCAATTCTCCAAGAAATTTACATTTCTAATAAAGAGCTATTTCTTGTCTACTGAACATAGAAGAATTAAAGAAGGTTCTTACATCATATAGGGTAGATAGTAAGCACTGGAGATAATTGCAGAGGGAGAAAACTTCTATGAAGTGGGGTGTCTTCTT
>NW_004524663.1:7372144-7377745 GCF_000260255.1 Octodon degus | reverse complement strand
GTACTTTATAAAGAAAAAAAGTGGTTTTGCTTACAGTTTTGGAGCCTAAATTCTAAGAGGAGGCAACCCTATCAGGACGGCCTTTGGTAAGGGCCTTCTGGCTATGTCATTGCATATTAGACTACATCATATTGTGGATAAATGAAAGTGAATCATCACATGAAAAGACAGCAACAAGACACCAGTGAGTAGCAATAACAATCCACTTTGCTGGATCTAATCCACTCCTGTTAGACCTCCATTGCTCCACAAAAATAGCATTAATCTCTTCCAACAATGGAGCCCCTACAATCTGAGGGCAACTCTGAGGACCACAGCTTTTACACATGGAATTTGAGGGGCAAACTCAAGCAATACCCAGACTGTAGCAACTGCTAATGTTTCTGCAGCTTCCTCTGCAGTTGAGGCTGAGTAGACTTTGGCTGCTGAGAAGTAAGCAGAAGTGTTTTCAGTACTATTCAAGAGAACAGACTCAGCAGGATGGTGTGGGGGTTTTCCTTTCTTTTTGCCTCTTCTGGTTGCCAGGATCCTAAACAAGATGCTGGAGCCCCAGAAGCTGGCTTAAGGATGCAAGTGATGTGCTGAGCATGGAGAAGCAGAGTGATGGGGGCTGTTGCACTCCCACTGTCTTCATAGTGCTGTCCTACAGCTTCAACTGGAATTTTCTGCATGTTTTTCTAAATGCAACAATATAATTTTGTGGCTTTAGACCTCTAAAAAGTCTTTTTCCTCTTTTGGATTTTCTATTTTGTATATCAGAGCAGAATCCTAGCTGAAACAGATACAAATTAATACTTGTAAAAAAAAAAATACAAAGCAAGTACTGTGTGAAAGAAAGGGAAATATTTTTTCAATTAAAATAGACACTTTTCTAATATCTGAAGCATGAATCAACTAGTACCCTCAGATATATTTGGTGTTACTAATATAAAATGCATTCTATTAATTCATTTTCTTTTTCCTCACCACAAATCCTTTAGTGATGTGGGGCTTGAGCTTGTCTTCCCAGACAAGGATGATTTTCCTATAAATTAGAGCAGGAAGAAAGCAGCCTTGTAAATCATCTCTCTCACTTAAGTTGCCCATTGTCCTCTCTCTGCAGGAAACCTACAGGTTGCAGAAGAAAATGGCTGGTGGAAATGCAGCAGGAAGAATAACAGGGTTTTGAAATGAGGTGAGAATAAGTGAAATTAGTGTAACAGCAGACCTTAACAATTTTTCTCCCCTCTACTTCAAAGCTCAAATTTGACAAAATCATCGAGAGGGGTCTTTGTTTTAAATGAGAGCAGGACAAGGACATATCTTTCTAAGGATTGCAGTAAATGAGGTGGAAAGAGAAAGAGACTGATGATAAATCAAAAAAATGCCACCCCTTCTGTCTGTCCCCTCCGCCTCAATCCAACACATCAGACCAACACGAGTGATCATTTTGTAGTCCTAGGGTGTGGTACATTTAGAGAACAGTCCCTCTTTACAGCTTTGATAATTTTATAGAGGCATTCAGAATCTGGGCATCAGAGTAATATGTTGTGTTCCTCAAATTCCACAATTTTCTAAGAAGGACTAGAATTAATTAACCAAATAAAATCTGTTGTGACGAGACAAATTCCAAAATAGGATACAGTAAGATTTAGAAAGTGATTTACCCTACTTAATAAACAATAAAACAGGATAATAAGCAAAGAGAATAGTAATAATATAAACAGTAATTGAACAGAATGGCACAGCCCAGAAGAGAGCACAGGAACAATAGGGACTGGAAGTACAACCGTATGTCAGCCTCACAGAGTAATGACAGCAGCAAGGTCTGAGATACAGATTTGGGATTCTTCACTCACATCATTGGCAAGCTGGTGCTGGCCATTTTCTGGAAGCTTGTGTGGGTTAGGGATTGGGATCCTTGTTTCTCACCACAGGGTCCTCTCCATGGGCACTTGGAACTGATGTTTTGAGACAGCCGGTAGATTGTGTGGGATTTTGATGCTTCAGCCTTAAAAGCGGCACAATGTCACTTTTGTACTTTCTTTTAAGGCAGTCACAAAGGTTCACCTCGTCTCAAGGGGAGGGACACAGACCTACTACTCTGTGGTAGCTGGGCCAGGGTCACACTGTGGGAAGGGTTGGTGGGAGGGGATATATTGTTGTTGCCTTCTTGGAGAAAAAGCAGTCTCCTGCAGGAGGAAATGTCCAAGAAGGGGAAACTGAAGGTTTTTCAATCAGCTAATTAGTGTGAGACCTCACCTACCTTGTCTCAGCTCTCAAAACATCAAGCTTTCAGAAATCAAAAGGGTCAAATACAGTGAAATTGTCAGGTAGCACTACTTTTGATCAAAACTCTGGTTATTTTGCTTTTACTAAAGAATTAGATGATTCAGGGAAACTGTTCTCTTGTCCCTGTGCACTGAAAGGAAGAGCCATGCCAAATTCAGGTTTCTATGGTGGTGGGCTCCCATACTAATGTCTTCCTATTATGGCTGGCCTCTGACCTTGGGGGAGGGGGATGAAGTAGCAGTGCATGTTGGGAGCTGGCATCTGGACAGCTGTCATATTTCTTACTGCCATGGTGCATATATTCTTACTGTAGTAAATAACAGTAACCCAAGTTTTCCTAGCCAGTGGGTATAAATAAGGTCACCTTAACTGCGATAAATCACACTGTAGTGGTAATACCCTCATTCAGTATAAAATTTTCTTATTGTCTAACCCACATTTGCCAATCATTTGCCTCTTTATCTTTTTCTCCAGGACATCCTGATGGATGTTTCCTACCCTTTATACCATTCAAATGTGGGCTTCTCCTCTCTGCTGCCAGTGAGTAGTACCCTGGCATCTGGCCTAGGGCCCAAAACAGGACTGTGGACTTCCAGTCCTCCGGGAGCTAAAGGCACACTATCTTGGTAACAGGGATGCAGTGAATGCTGCCTGTTCATCCCACCTCCTGGGCCACAGTTCTGGGCCTCCCCTTCTTATGTGAGTAACAAAGAGCTCTGCTTGAGCCCTTGTGCCTCCACGTGACAACAGCCTTCCCACACTCTGCACACAACCTCTCTCCCCACAGGGCTCAGATGAGAATCCAGGGAAACCAGCTTGAAATAGATGCCAGTAAGGTACCTCCTCTGCCCAGTCATTGGGCATTTCTAGATATGTCTGATTTCCAGCACAGAATGCAAATTAGGCTCCAACTCAGACCCCCACTCCATTATGAAACGTGCATAGTGCACCACAGTATGTTTTCTGAAATCTCCTCTGAGAGGTAGGTAGACAGACAATAGTATACTTTCCACTTTTCATGTGAAGAAATGAATTTTTAGTGAGAATAAGCAGGGAGCGTAAACTAGATAATAACTGAGAGGTAAACTGAACACATTAGTAGAGGTCTTTGAACAGCAAATTTAGGCCTTTCCTTGGCATCAGCTTATGATAATAGGTTACCAAACCCAGGTGGAACACGCCAGACAGTTAGAGGGCTTTACCCTTCTGGGCTCACAGCATGCTGGTCTGTGGCAGCATTTGCTACTTTAAATGTCAATCTTGTCCACTTCTAGGCACAGTCTTCAGTGCCTAGTGCCAGCAAAGTACCAGGCATGGAGCAGAGACTTGATAAACATTTACTGGTTGTTATGGTTTGGGTCTAGTTGTCCCTCCCCGCAAAGCTTCATGCAGTTATGGGATGGCTTCTAGAGTTTGTGATTAATTCCTAATCCAATGCTGGGATTATGGGTGTGAGTGCTAGACTTCCCCTGGGGCAGATACTGTGCATAAAAATGTAAGGAAGGGAAAGAGTCTAGCTAGAAGCCACAGCTGCTGTCCCTCCCTTTGCTCTTTCCTGTTTTCTACTACCATGAATGGCTGCCCTCTGCCATGTGCCGCTCTGTCTTGGAGCCAGCAGAATATGGAATGAAACCACCACTAGCTGTGAGCTAAATAAACTTTTCCTTTCTTAGTGTTGGGTGTTGAATATTTTATCCCAGCAATGAGAGAAGAGTAACTTAGATAGAATTTGGTACCAGAAAAGTGAGGATTTAGAGCCTCTGAGAATGGCTTATGGGAAGAGATAGGAAGGTTTTACAGATGTTACCTACAAGAACAGAGCTGGAATGCTTTTGGCTGTTCTGTATGGAAGATTCTGGTCAGAGCTCAGAAGTCCAAAAGGCTGATTGAAATTCTGCCTATAAAGACCAGGCTGGGGAGGTTTCTTCTAGGAAGAAGAACTGCATTGGTTGTTAGACTTCAGACAATGTATGTTACACCTTGGCAGAAAGTTCTTATGCATTTTGCTCATGTCCAGAGACTTTGCCTGAGACTGAGATTAAGTATGACAGACTGGTTAATCTGGCAAAAGAAATTTCAAGGCAGCTGAATGTTGAGGCAGTGGCATGGTTATGATTGGGGGCTTTTAGTCAGCTTGAGAATCAAGAGCAAATAACCCAGCAGGATGATTTAAAATGCTTTGATGTCCAGAAGCCAAGTGCCAATAAGGCTGTTGCCTGAAAAGATAGAGCTGAGAGGATCTCCTCAGATAAGAAGGAACAGAGGTATAGAAAGGATGGCCTGGGGGCATCAGAGCAGGTGACAGGTCTCCACCCCTCGCAGCTCAGAACTGCAAGAGAGAGGGACTTTGCTATGAGAAGAAAGCCACAAAATTCCATGTTCCAAAATGGTGGCAGCTGCCACAAAAGGGTCCAGCGTTGTGGCAGCATAGAGAATTTGTTCCTAGGAATCAGGGTCAGAGTGGTCATTGATCAAGGCACTTGACCCCGACAGGTAAGAGAGAGGAAAACCTGGCTACTGTTCTAGCTGGCAGCAGGCCTTGCCATCATCCTCATGTCCTTATGATGAATTTTTTGTTTTGTTTTTTTTGGGGGGTGGTGTACTGGGGATTGAACTCAGGACCCTGCAATTGCCAGGCAAGAGCTTATACTACTGAGCTATCTCCCCAGCCCTATACCGATGGTTTTAGGCACTTGCAGAATTTGGGAGTTCTGAAGTTAAGAAGGTTTCCACCTAGATTTCACAAGGCCTGGGGAGGTCAGGCAGTGTGCCCATGGGAGTGCAGTGTATAAAGCTGTGAGTGAGAAGCCTAACATGTGGGGAAACTGCAGAAATTTGGAAAAGCCAGAATGAGGACTGGATTTTGGAAAAACTGCAAGGAGGGAGCAAAGCAAGCCCAAGAGCAAAGCCATGGGGACTACAACCAGCAGCAGTGTCATGGAGGTGGAGCCACATAGAGCTCACAGTTTGGCACAGATTGCTTCAGATGTTCCACATGGAACTACAGGATTTAATGTTTGCCCTTCTGGATATTGGACTGATTTTAGTCCCAGTGCTTCATATCCCCCATTTGTACCTTTTGGAATGCTAATGATTATCTCATGCCATTGAAGGTTGGAGGTGTTTAACTTTTCATTTGTACAGGGGCTCACAGCTAGGAGTTTGCCTTACATCTTGGAGGAGACTTAGGACTTGGGTTCAGCAATGCTGAAATTTTAGGACTTCTGCAACTTTTACAGATAGACTAAAATGTCTTTTGCATAAAGGGATGTGCATGAGTCCTTGGGGGGCCAGGGTTGGAATGTTATGGTTTGTGTCTAGTTTTCCCCT
>NW_004524663.1:7361159-7371163 GCF_000260255.1 Octodon degus | reverse complement strand
ATTTTGATTGATTTCCCCATGCCCAATTTATATCATATATTTTTTATACTTCCATGTAGGCGATATAATTATAATGTTTAATGACTGCAAGATATTCCATTGCTTTAATATACCATCCCATCCATTGAATATCGAGGTTCTCACTAGACAGTACAGTAACAAAATATTTTTACAAAGAGCTTTTTTTTTCTTTTTTTTTAGTATTGTCAAAATACTTTATGGACTAAATGCCTACTACCTAAGATAGAAGGTCAAAACAGTATGAACATCATGACTTTTGTTTTTATTGCCTTATCACTTTAAAAAAAATTGTACTAATTTACAATGCCTTTAGAACTATGAAAGAATCCTCTGAAGACTGTTAGTAGAAACTTAATTCTCTTTCCCATTTTGCAAGATGGCAGGTGAAAAAACTGAGAAGCCAGACACTAAAGAGAAGAAACCCAAAGCCAAGAAGGCTTCTTCCATAGGGCATCTGTGAATGCTCATACTATCCAACTTGCACTTAACCTCTTTCTGCCCTAAACTCATCATTTTTCTCAGGGAAACCCAGACACCAGGAGGCTGAGATCTTCAGCACCAAGAAAGAGAGATACCAGATTTCAGAGCAGCACAAGGTGGATCAGAAAGCAGTAGACTCACAGATTTTAGCAAAAATCAAAGCTGTTCCTCAGCTGTGGAAAAAAAGGGTATTAGTATAAAGGGTAAGGTAAAGACAAAAAAGTCTAAGAAGGGGCAGCCCCATTGCAGCCAAGATGCTGGGTTTTTTTAGAGGAATTTGTAGATACTCCTGATCTGCTATGTCTTCCAGTAAGGCTTTGTACAAGAGAAAGTACACAGCTGATAAATCAAAGGTTGAGAAGAAAAAGGAGAAAATCTTGCTATGATCACAAAACCAGTCAATGGGGACAGGAATGGAGGTACTCGATGGTTAAGTTTAAAAAAAAAAAAAAAAAAAGCCTAGATACTACCCTACTGAAGACGTGCCTCAAAAGATCTTGAGTCACGACACGAAACCCTTCAGTCAGCATGCAAGGAAACTTTGAGCTAGCATCACTTCCAGCACCACCTTGATCATCCTCACTGGGTGTCACAGAGGCAAGAGAGTGGTCGTCCTGGAGCAGTTGGCCATGGCTTGCTACTTGTGACTGGGCCTGTTAGCCCTACTCGTGTTCCTCTATGAAGAACACACCAGAAATTTGTCACTACCACCTCTACAAAAATTGATATCAGCAAAGTGAAAATACCCAAACACCTCACTGATGCTTACTTCAAGAAGAAAAAGCTGCAGAAACCCAGACACCAGGAGGGTGAGATCTTCGACATGGAGAAAGAGAGATACCAGATTTCAGAGCAGCGCAAGGTGGATCAGAAAGTGGCTGACTCACAGATTTTAGCAAAAATCAAAGCTGTTTCTCAGCTCTGGGGATACCTGCAATCTGTTTTTGCTTTGACAAATGGAATTTATTCTCATAAATTAGTGTTCTAAATTTTTTACTAAGAACCTAACTAAATAACTGAAACATAAAAAAAGACTGTTAGTAGCCTCAGACCATTTCATTAAAAAAAAAAATTAGCAGTTGTAACATGACTCAAGTGTAGCTTAGCTTGTATCTGTTTGATGAGTGTCAAGTATGATTATTTTCTGTATGTTTTATTTTCTATTTGTATTTACCCTTCTATGAATGCTCATACTATCAAACTTCCACTGACACAGTTGAGTATAGTGAAACACAAAGAACATTGAGGAGGTATAGGACATCAGCTCTGTGGTCTTCCAACTTAACCTCTTTCTATCTACACTCATCTTTTTTTCTCAGAGAAGTGGGCTAGTCTTGGATTCTTTCTAGCTCTAAAGTTAAATTACTCCAAGTACACTGGATGAGACAGACATAAATAGCTATACACAGTACCATAAAACATTGCACCTGTAACTAGGATGCGTAAATACCAAATTTAACACTGGGGTGTCTGGAATTCTTAAAATTTCAGAGAACTTCATGATTTCAGAGCAGCGCATGAGGGTAAATAGGGAACTTCATTCATTCATTCATTCATTCATTTATCCAGGTATTTCACAGATTCTTGGTAGGTGGTCAAGTGGGGGACAGAGATGGACAGGAAGCATGGTGGGGGTGGTGAGGGCCATCAGAAGCAATGAGGAGCCCCAATCAGGAAGACTTCACAGAACAGGAGCACTGGGGCTGAGGTTGGAAAGAGCACAGGCCTTGGCCGAGGGGAGGCCACAGGAGCAGAAGGGGAGAAGAAACTTGCAGCTTAAGGGGAACGGCAGACAGGCAGCATGAAAAGACAACGTACTAATAATAGTAAGAAGGTAAGTTTCTGGGATATATTGTATATTGGACACAAATAGAGCTGGACATAAATGGGGTTGGATTTTATGCCAAGCAAAGGAGTCTGTTTTTTATCTTCTGGGAAGCTTGGAAGCTTTGATTATATGAATAAGCAAGGAGCCAGGGGGAGGTTTTAAGCAAGGGAGTGACATGGTCAGAGTTCTTTTTCTTTTCTTTTTTTAAAAAATAACTTCTGGGAATCCACAAGTGCCTTTAGAATCTGCTCATCTCGAAGCCCGGGATAGTTTTGTGTGTCTTGAAGCTTTAATGATTCTGGGTTCAGTACAGTATTTAGTGCTATCTTTCTGTTTCTCTAGAACTATTTGGCATCTGAAAAGTTGGGAAACATAGGGTGAAGGTGTTCTTCAATAGTATGTTAGTCATATTTTCATATATGTGAAATCCTTTTCATTCAGACTCTAGACATCTTTTCATGTGAAGCACCTGTACTTTTAAAACAATGGGAGCCATTGTGAATTTGTAAAATATGCAATAGCTACCCCAGGTCGCCAAGTTGTATAATAATTACATGGTCGTATTATCAAATCTGGGATATCATAGATCTTGTGACATGGGGAAAGAGAACATGGTGTAACCACGTCATGGTTCATGGCTTCTATTCAGACAACACAAGCATCCATTCCTCTTGTATTTTATTGGACAAAGCAAGTCGTACATCACTCCTGACTTCCATATGCCCTTGCCTGAGGGGGCAATAAAAGTGACATGCAAAAGCAACTATGTACAGATAGACTGTATTCCTATGCAACGTGTTCACCAGCACCTATACTCAGACACAGATCTCCATTATGAAGAAAGGTGGAATTTTTGAGTGATGAAATCAGGGCCAGTCATTTTCTATTTGCTCTTAGGTACATTCCCTTCACTTGCCAGCCCTGAGTTGCATTTCAGAAGGCTCACCTTTGCCAAATGTTTCCAGGCTTCCTTTATTTTAGGGTTCTTCAATGATAGCCTCTGGCAGGAGATAGGAGGAGGTAAGAAAGAAAGCAGTCAGGGAATCGCTCCCTTTTCAGTGCTCCTGGTAGCTATTCTGGGTGTGGCTCCAAGAAATTCCTCGCTGTCCAATCCTGGTGGTCTGTGAGCAGTCCCTGATTCTTATCCCTTCAGCCCATCTCGTCTTAGGGAGGGGCGTGGTTTCTTAACTAGCCCCCAGGTCCGAATATCACCATTTACTCCTCTGACTCTTTCTCGCCTTCGTAAATGGTTCCCCATATGAGAACTCCTCTCTTGAATGAAGCGACAGGAGTTCCATTTTCCTGGCTGGTTCCTGCATAACACAGCTTCTAGTCTGTCTTGAAAACTAGTTACCTTTGTCAAATTTATATTGTACATTAAGAAGTCTCTACTCCCACGGGACAATCAACCAGGGCTCACTGTGAATACTGGAGAAGATGTGGTGAAGCTCCTTTCAACTTCACTTCCCATAGACTAGGCCCATTGGTTTTTGTTCTAGTTTCAACAGCCGTACGGCAAAAATAAGTATTTTGAAAATAAATATCTAAAACTCCATACAAATTCCCATTTCCTTTAAGAACAGGGTAGGCAGGGACCGGGTTTGATCCCTCATGTACTGTGCCGGCCCTGCTGCTGGGGCGCACTGAGATGGTGATTGAGACTGGGTGTGGTGATGCACTCCTGTAATCCCAGAGCTTGGGAAGCTGAAAACAGGAGGATCACTGTGAGTCTGATCTGTGTAGTGAGACCCTGTAGACCCTGTACTAAAATACAAAAACAAACAAAGCCCCAAACTAAGGACAATAACTAAAACAAAACCAGGGCAGAGCAGAGCAAAGGTAGGGGAATCATCCCAGGAAAAACAGGCCAATGATTGGCCCAACTTCTACGACTCAAAAAAATGATGAACTTTTCATATGTGTATGATTAAGGAATTTACCTGCCAGAGTAGATATTGACACCTCTTCTACAGATATACAAATATGCACACATATGGCATTTATAAATCCATATACATGGGAGATTTAAATATTTTTAAGAATATGATTTTATTAGTAGTCTGTATTTAAAGAATTTACTTAAAGACACTTAGAATTATAATGATCAGAACCAAAGAATGATTCATTTAAAAGCTCTTATGCTTTGTATCGACTTTCTATTGATGTCTTTGATACAATAATGGAAGCCAATTTTAAATTTGGAAGGGAGTAGATAGAGACACTAAGAAAAAAAGATTTGATGGCAACCAGACAGAAGAAATTTTTGCAAATAAGTACTGAGTGAATGGGCAAATGACAGCCTTGGAGACAGTGGAGTCACGTGATGCCTCCGCCTGAATTAACAAGGGGATTTTGCTTCAAGGTCTACGGGGGAGAGAAGCAGGAAGAGCTGGTTTCTAAGGAACAGTTTGCCGTCTTGACTCAATCTGCTGCTGGCCTCACACCACCAGCAGGCATGGCTGCTGCGGGGAAGCAGAGCGCAAGTGCAATTGCTAAGTGTTTTCTAATGGTTCAAAGGTTCCTGGTGGAGCTTCCTGCCAGAGGCCGTCGTCATGGACAGGGGCTGTACGGGGGAGTCATGTAGTGACTAGGGATTTTTAAGACAAAATGATGCCAGGTTCTTCTAGGAGACATTTGCTAAGGAATGCAGTAGCACTGGACCCACACTGTGCTGCCCGAGTGTGGACATCAGGACAGACAAGCCCGCATTCAAATTCCAGTTCAGGCCCCTACTTGCTGCACGGGCTTGACCACATTGTCTAACTTCTTTGAGCCACAATCTCTGCCTTCATAAAAATGGGGATTCTCATCTCTTCCTGGGCAGGAATACATCTATAACACCTGGCTCATAGAAAGCACTTAATGATGCATAGTTTTTATTGATAATGAGTTATTCCTATTGCAGTATTTGTAAAATGCTCACAACCAGTTTATAATAGAATTATATGCCTCTGCTTTTTTTTTTTTTTTTACATCACTACAGGAGTGCTTTGATCCACTTCTTTTACTGTACAGACTAAGAACCCAGGGCCCAGAGAAAATTTAAAAATTGCCACAGGAGATAACTAGTGAGTAGCAGACATGGAACTATAATCAAGCTTCTTTATTCCCTTTCTGTGGTCCTTTCTGCTCAGGGCAAAATAGCACAAGCATTCCAATTTGCTGCACACACTCTCTTGTCCACTTCTTCCCCAACAAAAGAGGCATAATCCCTGAAGAAGCTGTCACAGAAGTGTCGAACCCCTTCCTTTCAATTTAGTGAGACATTACTCCTGGTAGCACCTCATCTCTTTTTTCACATTGCAGACTTGATTTTTCTCTCTCCACCAACCTTATCCTTTTCTCATCCTTTATTTGTTATTATTATTATTAATATATTTGGTACAGGGTCTCACTATGCAGCTCAGACTTGTGGTTATCTTCCTTTTTTCTGCCTCTCCAGTACTGGGATTACAGGCACACACCACCACACCCGGACTTGGTGGCAGGTTTAGCACACCTGGGGATGAAGGCAGCGTGGCATGTGGTGCTGAGGATTGAACCCCAGTCCCTGTGCTTGCCTAAGCAGGCACTTGGTCTGCTGAGCATCTTACTGGCCCTCTCTCTCCTCTCTAAATATTCTGACATCCTGCAATTCTTTAGGGTTTTAGTTCATTCAACAAACATTTATAGAGGGCTTTTGAGGGTGGCAGAGACATGAGATTGAATACTTAAGATAACTGCAGGAATTCATAATCTGTGGAAGAAATGACCTTGCGAACAGAATCCCAGGACTTTGTGCTGAGGAGGGGAGGAGAAGGCCCCAGCAGCCAAGGACACCCCGCAGCAGGAGGCAGCGCAGCAGGCACTGGAGTCAGAGTCCCTGGACCTGAATCCCAGTTCCTCCCACTTCCAGTGCTCTTGGGGGAATCTGTAGACTCAGTAGGCATTGTTGTTCTCCTCTGTAAAGTTGGAATTATGATAGTATTTGCCTCAGAGGGGGAATGGGGCTTAAATGAGAAAACTTTTAAAAGTTTAAATATTTAAAAATATTTGCAAGTTGTCATCTCCCTTAAAATGCAGAGCCAAGCAGGCTAAGGGCAGGAAATCTATCTGAGAGCACGTAGTAAGCGCTCAATCAAAGCTATTTCTTATTGGCTTACGAGGGAGGGTAAACAGAGATGACTCATCACTGAAAAGCTGGCATTTAGGTTATTTATGAAAAAGGATCAGGATCTCTCCTTTCTGCAGCCAGAGCAACAATTTCCTAGCTCTGCTGCAAACCTGAGTGGTAAGCGTGACTGAGGGTCCGTGGAACTGACCCCGAGGGTGGTTGATGATCAGCTTTCCAGGAAGGGTATCCTCCAGACAGACAAAGCTTATGAAAATTCTGCATCTTACAAACTGTGTGGTCCAGCTGAGGGCTGAACAAAGAGTTGCATGTGTGATGTGTGGGCTCTGAGTACAGCCCAAGATTGCATGTTCTGTGTGCGGGGAAATAGCTTACTTGGTGAATACTTGATTTCTTCCTTAGCATCTTTTCTTACTAAGGAGGACAGGGCTGACACCATGAGGCTATTTCTCTACCTGGCTGGCTGTGTTTTCTGGGCTAGATGAGTTGATAATTCTCTGTTCAGTTCCTAGCTAATGGAGAAGATCCCCAGGCAAAAACAAAAACACAGAAACAAAAAGAAAAAAAATCCTGATAGAACAAAACACAAATGTCCCCTACCTTGAGCTAATATTTGGAAAAATGGATTTGCTGGAAAACAGATATTGGATTAATTCCTCTACAGGCTAGCATGCTTGCTGTGGGTTTCAGCTAAGGGACCCTCTAAGCTGTTGTCGACTCTGACTCATTCAGTCCTGAGTGTGTGTGTGTGTGTGTGTGTGTGTGTCCCCTCATGTGCATAAATTAGTGTGTGTGTGTGTGTGTGTGTGTGTGTGCGCGCGCTGCTGGGGTGAAGAACTGGTTTAAAGGAGATTGTTGCGGCTCAGACAGGATGGGAACTCATTTTCCTTTGGAATCAAATGCATTCAGAACTGGATAAAATGGAAAACTTTATTCAGCATTTTTCTGAAAGAGGCCACCCAAGGTCTCCTCTCCCAGCCTCTGGGACCACAAATGCCATCTAAGTCACGCAGGCTCGGTCCATGCACACACATGTAATTTTTAATATCCCCACATGACCAGAATGGATTTGTTCCATTCAGTGGGAAGCCACAACATTTATTACATCTCTTTCTCAAATAAACCTCAAAGCGAGCATTTCATCTTTCCTCATGTAATCATCATAAGGTAGAAAATGAAATTTTCCCAACCTAAAAGCATGTTGCTAAGAGCTCCAGGGCACTGCATGTCACTTCTTACTTTGATGTGTTCATGGAGGGGGAGGGGGATGACAATAAAAAAAAAGGAGAAAGGAAAGAAAAGCGAAAGATGCACTGCACCTTTCGTGTTTTTCAGAAAGGATTTCTTTTTAACTCTTTATGTAATGATAAGATGGAGCTGATTAAAAGAAGACAAGGGAAGTGCCTGTGCCAGGTCACTTCAGAAATGAAGCATTCCAGAAAGGCATGCACAAGCTCCTGTCAGCAACAGGAATGATTTCATGGCCCCTCTTGCATATTAATGAACTACAAGTAACCTCAGTTTAGTGGTGCAGATGCAACATTTCAGGAGCTGTGCCAGAATGCTGCGATAAATGCCAGCTCTGGGGAAAATACATTTCACGATAGAATTAGGAAAGCAGTTATCTTAGACAGCCATAGGACTCAACCCCCCAGCCCGAAGCATGCAGGAGCTTCTGGGGCACTGGCGGTGGCGCGGGTAGCATGCCCTGGGCCATTCATTGGAGCTGCGTTCGCAGGAGCGCGCTCCCTCCTCCACTCTTTCGACGCTGCCTACTTCCTGAAGCGACGAAATCATTTTCCCAAAGGTCAAGCTCAGGTGAATTGATGAATTTGGCTGCCTATTTCTCTTGTGTGACAAAAAAAAAAAAAAAAAAAAAAAAAAAAAAAAAAAAAACCATAAAAACAAAACAAAACAAAAACAACCGCTTAAAAATGTAATCAATCTTGATTCTGAAGCAAAACACCCCTTCTTGCCCCTCTACTCCACCCCCAACTGCCTGTCAGGTGTTTTCCTTTCCCAACTTGGTGCAACCCGTAGTTGCCTTTCCAGAAGGAGGACACGGGCTTGGCAGCTCCATTTTCTTCCAGCTCCTCTCCAGAATCTGCTTGATTCTCACCCCTTGTTCACTCGTTCCCCTTTGCCCCATGTGCATAGCACAACTGTCACTGTCTTCTGTGCTCACCATCTGTTTCTAAAATTCCTATGACACAGAAATCACATGACAGTGTGAGGTGCCGCCATCTCAGCCTGCAAGCTTGCGCCCGGTGGGTTTGGAAGGAACTGCTGTGTTTCTGGCGTAGGAGGCTGACCGGCTCACGGGGTGTGTCAGCTAGCCCTCCTGAAGGACCTGCAAAGGCAGCTGCCGGCTCTGTCAGATGTTTCTGGGAGACTGAAAATGGAGGATAAAGTCACAGCCTGCATTTTCAGATGAGTCTCAGGAAAGATTACAAGCAAGGAGAAAGCGAGGAGGGAGCAACAATCTGTGCTCTCCTGTGAGAAAATAACCCACCTAGAACTGACTCAGTCAATTTCTCAGTGGTCTCCTCCCTAGGTCTGTAGGGCAGCCAGGGTTAGCTGAGCCAGGCTGGACTTGCGTCCAGGCTGCAGGCAAGGGCCAGGTTTCCTCCACATTCACTCACCCTCATGGACAGGTCACGGCAGAAGCGTAACAGAGAAGATCCAATCGAGTGGGTGTCTTACCTGTTATGCCTGTGTCCACATCTGACAGGATTTATTAGGGGTCTGGCTCATGTGACTACATAGCAGACAAGTGCATTTTCTTAATGTACTCTCTGAAAGAGACCATTGTTGGGTTAAAGGCCCTGAGATGTTGGTTTCATGACTCAACCCAAGTCCAAGGGCCTGCTATCAGGGGAGCTAATGGCATAACTTGAGGCCAAAAACCTAAGGATGCAAGGAGGGGCCACTGGTATAAGTCCTGGAGTTCAAAGACCCATAAGCCTGGCATGCTGAGGTCCAAGGTGGGAGACAGGTGTGTCCCAGCTCTAGGGACACATCCCAGTTGCTTTCCGCATATTCTGTTTGGACCCACAGCCTGTCCCCTCTGACGGCTGGTCTTCTTTACCCTGTCTGATCAGATGCACACCTCAGCATCCTCTGGAAATGCTCCACAGAGATACCTAAAATATTTCTGTTCCAGTTTTCCAGGCATCCTTAGTCCAGTTAATTTGACACTAAAATTACATATTGTATATGCCATCAAATTTGGACCAGTGAGAATGGATGAGACATTTGCTAGGTGCTCTTAGAAAATTAGCCTTCTTTGTGATTGAAACTACCAGAAGAGATGCTGTAAGAAGTGTTGTGATTAGCTGTGCCTTTTGCAACTGCTGGAGTGTGAAGCGTGAGTGTTAACATGGCACCCAAAGGACATATGTGAAAGAACCATGGGAAAATCAATGCATTCTCTGGTCAACCTTAACCTGGAGCCCACTCTACTTTGGGGGTTATGTTAACTAATAAATTAGTAGTGTTATTTATTAGGTCTAAATTACTACAAGTGACAGTGAAATCACTCTGTGTCACTTGGGGACCAGGAGA
>NW_004524663.1:7345474-7353063 GCF_000260255.1 Octodon degus | reverse complement strand
AGAAATCATAGACTTTGTACTGCATAACAATATTTAGTTTGGATTGATTAAAAACAATTCATGAACACTTCAGAGGCTGAGGCAGGAGGGCTGTTGCTAGTTCTAGACCAGCATGGGCTTCAAAGTGAGCTCAAGGCCAGCCTGAGCTGCATAGCAAGACCCTGTCTCAAAAAGACAAATAATAAATACAAACATACATACATATAATACATACATATACTTCATGGATTAATGGTTACCATAGCTTTACCACAATGCAAATATATTTAATACTAATGAACTATACATTTAAAAATGAGTAAGATAATACTAGTCCCATGTCTATCACCATAAATTAAACTAAATGAGCCAAAGATTTAAATATTAAAACAGAAACACTGGAAGATAAAGTAGGTGATAGTCTTGAAGATATAGGGGTATGCAGAGAGTTCATGAACCAAATCTAGACTGCATGGGAAATATCTCAATGAATCAACAACTGGGATCGTATCTTATTAAAAGTTTTCACAAGCAAAAGAATTCACCAACCAAGTGAAAACAAAGCCCACAGAATGGGAAAGAAAATTTAGCTATGTATCTATCCCTCAGACAAAAGACTTCCATCTAGAACACATAAAGAACTAAAAAATATCAGACCCCAGCCCAATTTAAAGAATCTATCTGTGGTGGTTGATACACTGTGTCAACTTGAGAGGTCCAAAGCTTGGCTGTATGTAACTGGCGATTCCACACCCTGGGGTATGAGGACCCTGCCCTAAGGTGGGAAGGGCCTGCCCTAGAATGATTCAGCACAAAAAGGGTATATAAAGGGGTTGAGGAAGGTTTCTGCAAACCCCACTTCCTTGGAGGAGTTCCTATCTTTGCTGTGCCACTTTGCAGGTGCTGATCTTCACTGTTAGCATGGAAGGAAGAGACAGAAGTTTAATAGATGCCACAGCTGCTGCTCCTCCTCTGCTGCTCATTATTTTCTGTCACCAAGAACTGCTGCCATTCGCCTTGGAGCCAGGGAAGTACAAACTGAAACCTCCACTAAGTGTGAGCTAACTTTCCTTCCTTCATTTAGAATGTCAGGTATTTGTCCCAGAAATGCATGAAAAGTAACTGAGGCACCATCCAAAAGTAGGCATCTAAGATGAAAACGTACTTCTCAGCTAAAGAAATACAAATGGCAAACAAATGTATGAAAAAAAGTGTTCAACATCATTGTTCATTCTAGAGATGCAAATTAAAACAGCGCTGAGATTCCATCCTGCCCCAGCAGGAATGTTATCCTCAAGAAAGCACACAGCTACAATATTTAAATGGCAATGGAATACCCATCTCTGACAAAACTAAACAAAAAAAGGGATACAAATGAAGGACCATTTTGTATCTGTATATACAAAATAATTAGGGTAGATATACAGCTACTTTCTCTTAATTCAATGAGAAGAAAGATTTGTACTAATAGTGTTTGGGCAGGAGATATGTCTGCATCTTGTACTATGATTAACCACTATGAAGACAACAATATGCAATGTATTCATTTTTGAAACTGTCCTGCTAACCTGTTTTGAACCAGTCTCATTATTATTTGTTTCTCAATAAAATTAATGAGAGAGAGAGAGAGAGAGAGAGAGAGAGAGAGAGAGAGAGAGAGAAAGCAAGCAACCAAGAATAAATACTGGTGGTACTATGGGGAAAAAGGAAGATTTTTCCACTGTAGGTGGTAGACTGGTGCAACCAATATGGAAATCAGTGTGGGGTTCCTCAAAAAACTATGATTAGGGGCTGGGGAGATGGTTCAGTGGAATAAGTGCTTCCCTAGCAAGTGCAAGGGCCTGAGTTCAATCCCTGGTTCTGCCAAAAACAAACAAACAAACAAACAAACAAACAAAACCCCCTAAGATTAGAGGTTTCATTTGATCTTGCTAGTCCCCTTCTGGATATTTTCCTAGAAAAATTAAACACTCATACCACGGGGATACATGTGCATTCATGTTTGTGTCAGCACTATTTGGCATAGCTAAATCTTACAAACAACCCAAATAGCCATGAATCAAGGAAGGGATTAAAAAAAGATGTGTCTTTTTATACTCTTCAGCCATAAAGAAGTATAAACTTGAGACTTTTATTGGTAAATGGATATAACTGGAGATCATACTTATAAGTGAAATAAATCAGTCTCATATGTGTAAACATCATAGTGTCTCCCTGGCGTGAGAAACTGAAAGAGTGAATAAGGCCAAAAATGTACAATAGATATTGTGAAGTCAGAAGAAATTGTTCAAAAAGGAAAAGAACTAGGATGGGTGAAAAGGGAAAGGATACTGTGGAAAGGGGAAAAAAATGCAAGTCCGTTATGCTATTGGTATCTCTTAATTCATTAAAAAGGAATATTAGTGTTAATATCAATTGGAAAATTTTTTATGACCATACTTTGTACCCTGAGCAACTATTTTAAAGAAAGCAACATGTAATGTGTTAACTAGTGTTATTCTATTATTTTGTCGTAAATTTTATTCTACCTTTTCCCCATGAAATTTTAAAAAAGTTAAAATAAAATAAATAAGATAGTAAGATTTCTATCATGAATATCTTACAACAGTTCAAAAAATAAAAATAACATCTACATGACCTGACCAGTTCAAAAGCAGAATAAAAAAGAGAGCATCCACAAATTTAGGGGCACCAATAGGTTGAAAACCTACTTCCTGCCACACCCAAAGTAATAAGATGTGGAATGGGTTTGTTCAACAACAGCCCCAAAGGTTCAGCCTTGTGGCAAGAGTCAGCTGGAGGGCATAGACTTTGTATCCTGATCATAAAGCTGGACAGTTTCACAAAGCCACCATTCAGATGAAAGAGCGAAGAAACAAATAACTTAGGTCTGCAAATGATAGTTAGGAAAGAATGTGTGTATGTTTGCTGGTAGATGAAACTGAACGGAAGAAAATTTCATTCAGTTATTGGTACAGAAATTACCAATAAATCCACAAAACTAGCCTGAAGAAAAAGTGTCTATGTGAGATTTAAAGACATCTTCAGGCTTCTAAATATGTATCAGCTCCAGGTAAAATAAATTAAAAAATAAAAAGCAGAAAGGACAAGGAAAAAATTTAAGGTTTATTGAAAGAAAGAGTTAATATTTAATTATTTGATTAATCTTGCATCCTTATGTCTGGCAATCTGAAAAACAAATTGCTGATAAGAATATGTAATGTTACAACAATTATTGGATTTGACTGGCCTTGGCAAATACAAATGTTACATTTCTTGTTATATGGGTCTTGCTTTATCTTAGTCTTGACCATCCAGCAGAAAAGTATAAAAATAAGGTATAAAAAGTAAAGCCATATCAATATGCTGAGCTGTAAAAGACTCAAGTCAACAACTTCTGACATTGCCAGTCCTATGGATAACCTACTACTGGATGGACTACTGGATGATATTGGATTATTTTGCTGAATTCACATACCTACAATATTTAAATAGCAGCCAGCCCTCTGTCTTTGTTCTTGTTATTTATTTTTCTTTTTGTTTTTCCTCTTTAACATAAAGAAAAGAGAAGAGATGAAAAAAGAAAAGAAAATGGCCTTGCCTCCAAGGTGGGGTTTCCTAATGGTGATCTTAAAAATGGCCAGCAGGAAAATGGACAAGGAATTTCTCAAAAGGGAAAACCAGAGTCCAGGAACAACAGAGTTGGAGAGGGAGCTGCTCTCTGAGGCCACCCAGGGTCTAAGGAAGGACCAACCCTGCCTGCCAGGAATTGGGAGCACCCAGGCCAGCCTATCACTGCCAGACATCAAACTGTGGCTGTGTCCCATCCATTCACTGTCCTCGGAGGAATAGTTGGGCTGTTGTGTGGATGTGCTGAAATGAGAGTGTGGGGAATACACTTTGTCTAGTTAACTCAAGGGCTGCTCGACCACAGAGACCCACATCTGGTTAGACAGCATGGACAATACATTTTCTGGAGACACATAACTCTGAAACAGAAGTAAAGATTGTGGGAACTTCAAACTGTCTGGTCAAGTTTTCTCTGGAGAAGGATGAGAGTGTTTTATGTGTGGGAATGAGAAGAAAACGGCTGTTTAGTGAGTAGAAGAGTATGTTGTAGCCAGGACCTTCAAAATATTCACCACTGGCTGTTTTTATTATTATTATTATTATTTTTTAAATCACAGCACACAATTGGATTACAATTTCAGCTTTCCTTTTGGCTAAGGGTGGTGCAAGTGGCTGAAATTCAGTCAGTGAGGACGTGGACAAAAGTGATGATGATGTGAATTTCAGGTGTGACCCACATGGTCCTCCCAGGAGATATCTTTTCTGCTTCTGCAATGCAAGAAAGGGCACAATAGCCACAGTAATCTTGAGAGTCCCATTTGAAAACTGCAGAGCCATAAGGCGGAGACAGCAGTCAATCAGCAACAACCTTAGCAGATGACATGGGCAAGACATAACTTCTGGTCTAACAAGCTACTGGTCTTTTTCCTGTGCCAGGAACTACACTTACTTCCACTGATAAACTGTTATATTATAAAAACATGTGCTGATCATAGATAATTTGGTAAAGTTAGAAAGGGAAAGGAAAGTAAGGTTTACTTTTTCCACCTCCCAGAAGCAATAACTTTCAATATTTTAGTGTGTTTTCTCATTGTCATTTTTTTGCATAAGAACACTCATATGTTTTAGAAAGAAGATATAATAAAAATAATTTGTTGATTTAAAATATTTTCCAATCAAAATCTTCAATTGTTCCCATAATTTCACATATATTTTAAAAGTATGAATTCTACAAATTGATTAAAATTGTTAGCAATAAAAATGGTCTTTAAGGCATTTTTCTATCCTTATTCATGTTCAGATATCTTATAGACTGAAGAATTCTTTACTGTTTTTTATGATTTAATCTCCAGTGCATGATACAGTGTCTTGAAAATTGAAGAACTTAATAACTATCTATTGAACAAGTTGCTAAGTACACACAGTGGTGCTGCACCTTGGTTTACATACTTGATTTTTTTCTATGGTTCTAGTCACAAACCAAGTTGGAGGAGAACCCAATCATGGTCAATAGTTCAATGCTGACTTTACGGGGAAATTTGATTGGGTTTGTAGCTCGAATCATGGGAAAATTGAGTTTGTGAACCAATATATCACAAATGGATGAATGGATGGATGGACAGACAGACGGATGGATGGACAGATGGATGGATGGATGGATGCAAGTAATTGTGTTTTAGTGTTACATAAAAAGTATATTTTAATCATCCTGGAAGTTTCTAAATCATATAAAATTATAAATAGTCATTTTGGAAGGGCTGTACCAGTAGATTTATGAATGTGTCAGATGTGCTAATGGTATGCCCACAAAAAGATAGAGAAGAAAAAGATGCCTCATAAACATACATATTTTTTTACTTTCCAGGATAAAGAGAAGAAATGGAAATAAATGAGTTGGACAAGGGCAGCAGCTGAATATGAGGGTCAAACTTTTGCCCCAGGTTGTAGTATCCATCTGACAATTTGTAAATTTAATCCAACTAGATTCTTAAATTCTGAGATAGAACAAGATGTTATTTTCAGGCCTTTTTGTGACTTGGATTCTATTGTTAATAAATTTTACTATGAATTAATGTGGCTATTCTTGTATTTTAGCATGTGATGTCCCTTTTAACTAGAGAATGTTTTTCTGTGAAGACTAAGAAAATGTGGACAAATACTCTTAAAGACACTCCCTTTTTAAAACTATAGATACTACTCCCATACTTCCATGAACTTTTGCACATAATAGTTCAGAATATGTGAGAATAATGTGAGATCAACCTGATCTCTCTCCTTTAATAATTCCTGTTTTTAACTTTCCAGTCTCCCCTCTTCATAGGTAAGATTCAAAACTTTTGTGAGTTTGGCTAAGAATGGCTTTGCTGGTTCTCACAAAATAAGATGTGGTGAACTCTTTCAATATGTATATTTGTGTCTTCCTCAATTTGAGTAGGTTTCTTGAATTTCCTTTATCACAGATGACTTGTGTGAAGCTGTTTCTTCCCCATGGCCTTCTAATTTCAGAAACTTAGTCATATTTATATGCTTAGAAAATGGCCTATAGTAGAAGTCTAATGGTCGGTTGTTGAAGTAAATGAAAACTAGAACTGCTCAGTAAAGTCTCTCATAAAGGAGGTATCTGGCCACTGATGGAGTATTTTATTGTATGTGACTTTCAGTTCATTTATTAATTATTCATGGACCCTAATTGTGAACTTCTCCAATCAATGAAATTATGGACAGGTGATTTGCCTTAGCTGATAAGATACACTTTATCCTGATGGTAGCAAAAACTAGATGAGCACTTATATACTGGGGCTTGCTGTCTTTCATGATCTTTGGAATCCTGAGATTGCCACACAGAGGCATCCTGCTAATCTACTAGATAGTTCAATGCCACATGGAGCAATGATTTTATTTAGACACTACTCCTGTCCAGAAGATCAGCTAGTCTGCCAACTTCTAAACATTTAGAGTGAGACCACCTTAGGGTATCCTGGGCAAGCCCACGTATTCACAAAATGGTGAGAAATATTTGTTTCATGACACTGAGTTCTGAATTGATTTGTTATATAGCAAAAGACAACTGCCTAAGGAAGGCACTCATTGAATCAGTCCAACTTTAGAGGCTATTAAGTGACTAATGTATTTGGGCTTTTGCTTTTTTCTAGGTATATTTTGTTTGTTTGTATTTGGTTTTTTATTGGCTCCTGAAAAGGCTGGCAAAGAACAGTAACAGTGCAAACAGTTAGAATATTTCTTTAAAAACAATTTTTAAAAGGTAAAACATTAAGGTACTTTAAAAGACAAATTTTCATTAATATATGAAGAAAATTTTCACTAGAGTTAGGAAGCCACCCCAAAATAGCATGGCAAATGGTACAGGTATAAAGGAAATAAAATACCACATAAAAATCCAAAACAAAACTAAAAACATTTCAAATCAAACCTGAAAGACTAGAAGATTCCAACAGCAGATTTCTGTCCACTACTGAAACATCCATACTTCATAGATGCCTAAATTGTATGTTAAATGAAACTTTTTTGAAGAAAAAAAGAAAGAAAGCAGTAAACCTAATTATAAACCCTGCACTATATTACATTTTTAAAAAATTCTAGTACAACAAAACAAAATTTAAATAAAATTGAACAAACAAATAAAAACAGTAGCAGTAGAGGTTACTTGTCTGAGCATCTACATTTTCTTAGGAGGGAATTGTGTCTCACCAGCCAAATAGCCCATAAACCTTCTCAATAAAGTGAGCCAGGAGAAAAATGTAACACAAGATTTGATTTCACAATGTCTCTGTGCTCCCCAACCCCCAAGTTGGGAGTTCACTGAGTGAAGAATATTTGGGCAATTTTGTTTACTTTTTATTTTAAGGAGAAAAAAACTTAAAAATAATGATACAATTTCAAAACAAGATAATAGGAGATTAACAATAGTTAATGTATTATGTATTGGTATCTTCAATGTAGTTGCTCAGATTATAAGGTATAGGCGTGAAAGATTAATCAAACAATATAAACATGAGCTGTTCTTTTTAATGAGCTAACAG
>NW_004524663.1:7339744-7345374 GCF_000260255.1 Octodon degus | reverse complement strand
GAGGAGAAAAGAGGGGAGGGAAGGGAAGGAAAGGAGAGGGGAAAAGAGGGGAGGACAGGAGAGGAGGAGAAGATTGTATTACTTTGCATATCCAATTTATACCTAAGAACAATAGTCCACAGTTGCTTAGATCTAGAATGTTCCCCATAAGTCTCGGTGGAATAATCCACTGAAGCACTCATAGAACATTAAATGTGTGTTAGGAGGAGAGGGCTGGTGGGAAGAGGCTGGGCACTGATGCTATGACATGGAGAAGCACAAACAGCCCTGGCTCCTTTGCTGTCTGCTTCCCCGTGGCCCAGGGGTGAGCAGCTGTCTCCCACTAGGCCCTCCTACTGCCCTGTGTCTGCCTTGAAGCCACTCAGCATGGACTGGAACTGTGAAGCCAAGCAAACCCGTTCTCCTTTAAGTCTTAGGTGTTGGGTATTTTGTCCTGTTGTTGAGACAGTGCCTACGGCATCTGCAACAATAACTGTTGTGTTACAGTGATGTGATGGGGCATGTGAAGGGCACGGGAAATAGCGTTTGCACATGTGTGTACCTGTTCTCCCTAGGAGGGAGAAAGGAGGGTCAGGGTGCAGTCACTATGGTACTCTTTGTATTCTCAGCACTGGCTCCACTAACAGAGGGGCTGCTGTTCTAATTTTACTCACTCACAAGGTAGCAAAAGCTCTGGTAGCAAAAACATTTAAATGATATTAGTTCCTTCTTTTTCCTCTCTATAGTTATTACTTCTTTGGAGGTTAAAAGATAACAATTATCAAATTTTGGTTGTGGAGCAATAGAACTCGTAAGGAACATTATTTATTTTTATTGTTCCTATCTTCAAAAGTAGTTCACTGCTCCCTGATTTTGTGGCCATTTCTTTTCCCTGTCCATTCCCAGTAGCTCATTTTCCTTGTTTTCTATCTTTTACCAAATGTATCTGTGTTGTTGCCTTTCTTTCCTTCTGCATCTGTGCCTACTTTTTCCTCCTGCTTTCACTTTTGGAAAGGACTCTGGAGCCTGACTCTTCAACCTCAGTTTGTCTCAAGCAGTAGCTAATTTGTTTTTCCAAAGGCCGCATTCCTGGAGCAAATAATGTCCAAGCACTTGGGCTGCGATGTAGGCCTCACTAGTTCTCCGGGCCTTGTTCCCCCCTCCTCTAAACTGAACCTTTGGGGCTACCGTTGAGAACTAAATGAAGTTAAGAGTATGCAGGACCTGAGGCTACATAGACCATCAAGAAACTGGGGTATTCACCCCTCCCCTTCTAGCTTCTGTAGGTAAGTAAGGGCACGGTTGTAAAGCACCCAGCCTAGAGTAGGTAGCAAATGTCAAGCATACAAGATTTGTTCCTGATTTAAACAGAACATCTGCTGACAACATCATTTTCCTGAGTTAGGCTTTTTTTCTTCCAATAAAACAAGTCTTTTCCTAATTGTCTGAGTAGTTGAAACATGTCTTGTTCAAACACTGAGAACATAGAGGTGAACTGTTCAGTTCACAGCTACTAAGAGAATTCTGGAAATGCTTCCTGCATGCCCTAAGGGAGATGGTCACCCCACATATATTTCAACAGCACAAATTAATGTAAAACATATTCATGTATGTATTAATTAATGCTAATATATTCATAAGTGACTTGGATAATGGGCAGTTCACTCTGACACCTCCCTCCTAATTCATTCACCATAATGAGACTGATTGTTACTTAATTTTAGCTCAAATCAGTAGACCTACTGTGATCTCAGGTGCTCTCTTTCTTCTACTTTGCCTGTGGCTACCTCCTGACTGTCTAAAAATTCCCCTAACTGGTGAAAGAAAACTCCTGGATTGAAATTAGAGAAGGGGTACATGATGTCCATATAAACACTTGGATACAATAGTATGGGGAGTATAAATAAATCTCTCTTTCAGAGAAATTAAATAATCCTTAATCTGAAAGTTCAAAATCTGACCTGCTCCAATCCCGAACTTTTCAAGAGCTGACATGACCCCACAAGTGGACAATGCTACCCCTAACATCAGGTGACAGATTGCAGTCAAAGCCCAGGCCTAGGGAAAATACTTTGTTCAGTTAGCTTGAGGCTGTGTGTATAAGTGTATACGAAACAAGAACGAATTTCATATTTGGACTGGAGTCCCAACCCCAATACATCTCATTAGGCACATGCAAATGATAGAGCTGGAGAACAGTTCAGAAGCTAAAACCCTCTCTGGCTTCAGGAAGGGTGCACTCAAATTTGGATACTACGGAGTGAGATCCTATAGGTATCATTTTCAAATATATGTAACACTCTGTTCTTTTTTTGTTTGTTTGTTTTGCTTTGCTCTCACACAGGCCTTCTGTGGAGCTTAAATCTTTGGGACTGGAATTTTCAGCACTTATATTTCTGAAATTGTACTATAAGAACTTCTCTTACTAGGAGGTAAACAGTATTTATTTTATTTATTTATTTCTGTATCAGGGATTGAACTCAGGACCTGTCACTTTCCAGGCAGGTACTTAAGCCGCTGAGCTATCTTCCAGGCCCTAGGAGGTAAGCAGTTAAGTAAAAAGTTCTTTCTGATCCTGGAGGAGGTGATACACCATGTTCCTCCTTCCTACAGTATGTTTCTGCTTGAGTTGCGAGCTCTTCATTCTAGTAGAAAAGAACAAGAACAAGAACAAGAACAAAAGCAACAACACCAGTAGCGATAACACCAATAACATAGGCCAGCCCAGCTAATACGTGACCACAAATCAGGACCACAGGAAATGAAAGGATAAACTAGAGGCTAAGCAAATGGGTCCCTGAAAATGCAAGTCCTGAGTGATGCAGCAGGCATCATCCAAAGTACCTTGTGAGGGCCTGAAGGCGAGGGGTAGAGACAGGCATGCACTCTAAGGGCTTCTGATTCTGTGCACTAGTGTGCATGGGTGGAATGACTGTCACGGCGATATCTTCTGAGAGGTCCCTAGTGCCCTTTTCTCCTGGGATTCATGTCCTGGAGTAATTTCTCTTTGCACACTGACTCCACTTAGTAAGTCTTGTCAATAAGTATGTTTTGGAGGTTGAGTTGTGCAAATTCTGAGGTTTTCCTTCTGGGATGTTCTCTCTGTCTCTCTTTCTGTCTCTCTTTGTGTCTCTGTCTCTGTCTGTCGCTCTGTCTCTCTGTCTCTCTGTCTCTCTCTGTCTCTCTCTCTGTCTCTCTCTCTCTGTCTGTCTCTGTCTCTGTCTCTCTCTCTCTCTGTCTCTCTCTGTCTGTCTCTGTCTGTCTCTGTCTCTCTCTCTCTCTCTCTCTCTCTCTCTCTCTCTCTCTCTCTCTCAGAAACTGCCTGTTTGCCTCCTTCTACCTGCCAGTGTGCACAGCTACATGAGAGAGCTTGGCTCTAGAGCTTTGCCCCATGGAGCCCTGAGATGACTCAGCCCATCTGTCACCCTGAGCACAAGCTGTGTGAGACTGAGCCAGGACCTCCGAGTTAAGCCACTTCTGGGTTCCTGACCTGCAGAATCTGTAGGATAATGAAATGCTATTTGTAAAGATGTTTAGTCACTGAGTTGTTGAGCAATAAATGATGGACAGAGTTGCCACTTTTGTCTTTTAAAGTTATGTTTCATGTTCTGGGTGAAAAACTAAAATATGCTTTTTGGTTAAAATAGAAAAAGAGAAAAACAAACAAAAAAGTATCCCAAAATTGTAACCAAGGGGCTGGTGAGATGGCTCAGTGGTCTAAAGCACCTACTTAGAACAAGCTTAGCAAAGCACAGGGACCGCAGTTCAATCCCCCAGCACCACATGCCAGCCAGCCCCGCCCCCTGGTGTGCTGAGCTGGCCACACACACACACACACACACACACAAATAAAATTTAAAAAAAAATTGTAACCAAATACACAAGAGTGTAGAGATATTTCCTATGTACTTAATGGAGTGACCTATTTAAAATATGATTAGACTGTGTCATTTTCTTCTTCAAAGTTGTCCAGGGACATCCACTACCCTTGGAATGTAATCCCACATTCTTTCTATGGCCTCCAGAGCTGGTGGGGGGAGCCCCTGCTATCCTGCTGGCCCCAGGGCCATCCATTCTTGGTCTCACCAGGCAGCCCCACAAGCAGCATCCTGGGGCTTGTTGGGCTGTCCCTCACGCTCTTGCCTCAGGTTGTGTGCTTGCTGTGTTCTTTGCTGACCTAGCTTCCCTGACGATCTCATGCCAGCCACTTGCCTTGCTCATCTCTCCAACAGGGTCTTTTGTCTGAGTTCAAATGTTACCACATAGAGATGCCTTCCCTGCATGTCCATTCCTAATATCCCCCTTTACCTACTAATGATATTTATTACCTCATGCTTATGGTCTGTCAGTCTGTCTCCCATTAGTGTGGTTCTTATATAAAAACAGGGATTTTTTTTTGTTTACTGCTGTACCCCAGGACAAATAAACATTTGTTGACTGAATGTTAACACTCTACATTATATACCCCAATCTCTCTCTCGTCCAATCTTCTGATCCCCCTGGCTCTTCATTCTGGTCCAACTCAACTTCAGCTCAGAGGACTGTGGAGTCTATGATTCAGGGAGGAAGAAGGGTAGAAAAGGGATCAGGAAGACCTCACAGAGGATATACACCAGGGAAGGACTTGTAGAAGTAAAAGTTCTAGAGGGCCGGCCAGATAACTCGGTGGACTACAGTGCCTGCTTAGGCAGACACAGGGACCAGGGGTTCTATCCCTGGTGTGTTCTGCTAGCCCCACCTCCAGGGCACACTGAAATGATGATTGAGACTGGGCATGGTGGTGCATGTCTGTAAACCCAGTGCTTGAGAGGCTGAAAATGGGAGGATCATACAAGTTCGATCTACGTAGTGAGACCCTGTAGACCCTGTAGCACATACATAAAAAAACACTATAAAAAAGTAAAAGTTCAGGCTTATAAGTTGTGAGGTTTGTAATTAATAAAATATATATTGCCCTTAAATACATATTACTTTTAATGTTTGTATTAAATGTATTTAGCATATTGCCTTTGAAAATAGTCTTAACATCTGTATTAGAAAGTGTTTTATGCTTGCTAAAACCCATCCTCTGTACTCCATGGTACATAAAATAGACCACATTTTCCAGCCTCTTTGGTGTCAGTTATAATCTTGTAGCTGAGTTCTGGCCAGTGGGTTGTGGATGCAAATAGCACCTGTTCAAATTTTAGGGCACAATAATTTTTCAGGGTACAATCCCCTGTCTTTCCTTTTCTTTCAGTGTAGATTGCATAAAAAATAACAATTATGGTGACTTCCATAAATATGGAGTGAAGACAGCAGATCCACTAGGGGACAGATGTTTGGAATCTGGTGATGAGAAGAAGGCCTCCTTGCGCACAATCATTTGGCTGTGGTTCCAGCCAGCCCTACATGTGGATGTTGTTAAGCCACTGTAGCAGACTGGTCATACAAGTCACATTGTCATACATCCTTGGTCTACTTCAACTGTAGCCAAGGAGAATTCTATAATTACTTGGGCAGATTCCACGCTTGCATGGCCCACCTCTCACATATACTGTATTTATTGCTCTCAGTCTTCTCTGCCCTTTCAGGAACCCCCTTGCCTTTCTCACAAGCAAATACATCATAGACAAACAAAGGAATTAACATCCTCAGGGGCCACTGTCAAC
>NW_004524663.1:7324262-7337200 GCF_000260255.1 Octodon degus | reverse complement strand
TCTTTTCCATTCTTCTTTTTTCCTTTCCCCTACCCCAGTTGTTCTTTCCTTTTGAGCACTTTGTTCCCCTTTCACAATGTTTATTGAATAACCAATAACATTTGTTATTGGTTTATCTCATTTCCTCTTTCAGGGTTTTACACTAGGAAGACAATACAATTTTTACATTTGTGAGTCTCATTTTTTTCATTTATGGGTATGGTCTCAATTGTATTATTCACCTACAAAAACCTCATTTATCCTGCTTTATAGTTGAGTAGTACTCCATTGTATAAAAACACCACATTATTTTATCCATTCCTTGGTTGATGGGCATTTGGGTTGTTTCCAAGATTTACCTATTACAAGTTATGCTGCTATAAACACGAGTGCACATATATTGTTGTGGTATGATGTTTTGAATTCTTCTGGGAAAATACACAAAAGACGAATAGGTGGGTCAAATGGGACTTCTAATCCTAGTTTTGTGAGGCATCTCCACACTGATTTTCATAGTGCTTACAAGAATCTATGCTCCCACCAACAGTGGAGAAGGGTTCCTTTTTTCCCACAGCCCTCTAGCATTTGTTATTGGTTTATTTCTTTTCTTTTTTTTTATTGGTTGATTTCTTGATGATATCTATTCTTTCTGGGGTGAGGCAGAATGTCAATGTTGTTTTATTTATTTATTTATTTATTTTGGTGGAACCGGGGATTGAACTCAGGCCCTTGTGCTTGCCAGGGAAGCACTTATTCCACTAAGCCGTCTCCCCAGCCCGACAGTGTAGTTTTAATTTGCATCTCTTGAATGATCAGTAATAGTTAACTTTTTTCATATATTTGTTTGCCATTTGTATTTCTTTATCTGAGAAGTGTATATTCAGCTCAGATGTCAATGTTTGGATTGGGTCTTTGAATTTGGGATTTTTTATTTTTTCAGGTGTTTGCTTGTTCTAGCAAGAAGTCCTTTGTCTGAAGGGCAATTGGCTAAAATTGTTTTCTCCTGTGTGGATTTTCTTTTCACTTTGTGATCTCTTCCACTGTACAAAAACTTTTTAATAAGACGATATCCTAGTTATTGATTATTATTATTATTATTATTTGTAATTTAGTAAGGGTCTATAGGGTCTACAAGGTCTCACTATCTAGATTGGACTCATAGTGATCCACCTGTGTTCAGCCTCCCAAGAGCTGGGATTACAGGTGCGCACCACCATGTCCAATCGCAATTGCTATCTCAGCGCACCCTGGGGGTGGGGCCGGCACTGCAGGCTGGGGATCAAACCTCTGACCCCTGCATCTACCTAAGCAGGTGCTTGAATCCACTGAGCTATTTGGCCAGCCCCCTAGTTACTGATTATTTGAAGAATTTCCCATGAAGTTTGGGTTTTGTTCATGAAATTCTGCCTAACCCTATATCTTGAAGATTTCTACCTACTTTGTCTTCCAGTACATTTATTGTTTTTGTTCTCATATTTAGATCATTGATCGATTTTCACTTTAGCTTAATGCATGGTGATCGACTTGGGCTAGTTTTAGTCTTCAGCCTAATTTTCCTCATGCCATTTGTTAAAGAGGCTATCTTTCTTCCAGCGAATGTGTTTGGCCTCTTTAGCAAAGATAAGGTGACTGAGTGTGGTTGTTCACTTGTGCCTAACTGTCTAATCTGTTCCAGTCTTCCTTGGGTCTGTTTTTTTTCTTTTTCTTTTTCTTTTTTCTTTTCTTTTCTTTTCTTCTTTTTGGCAGTGCTGTGGTGATTCTATCATGTTATCTTTGTAGAACAACCTCAAGTCAGGGATTTCAATGCCTTCTCCCCTGCCTTTTTGCCCAGTGTTGCCTTTGTTCTTCTAGGTCTTTTATGTTTCCAAATGAATTTCCTGAATGTTTTCTCTTAATCTGTGAGTTGCTGATGGTATTTGGATTTGAATTATATTAAATCTGTACAATAGTTTGGAAGTATGAACATTTTTCACTGTGTTGGTTCTTCCTATCCATTAGCAAGGGATATCTTTCCATTTTCTGATATCCTCTTTGATCTTTTTTCAGAGTACTATAATTTTCAATCTATAGATCTTTTAATTCCTTCTAATTTTCTGCAGGGTTCTTTTTATTCTCTCATGAATGAGTGTTAGACTTAAAAAACCCTTTTTATTCATATATTGAGATGATCAATATATGAATCTTTTTAGTCCTGAAAATCCATTTTAGTCTTTGGTTGCTTTGATACAGTATTGATTTGCACATGATGAAGTATCCCAGCTGTCCTGGGATGATCCTACTTGGTCATGGAGGATAATCTTCTGGAAGATTTGCTACATTGTTTGGTAGTATTTTACTGAGGATCTTTCCATCTATGTTCATTAGAGAGATTGCTCTGTAGTTCTCTCTTTTGGTTGGGTCTGTCTCTGGATTCAACATTATGGTAACACATTTCTTCAGGAAAGAGTGAGGAAGGATTACTTCTCTTTCCATTTCATGAAAGAGTTTGAGGAATACTGCCACTAAATCTTCTCTAAATTTCTTATAGAATTAAGCTGCAAATCCATGTGGACCTGGGATTTTTTTGTTGTTGGTAAGTTTTTAATTACATTTTCAATTTCACTAACTGATACTGGATTATTCAGAATTTTTATATCCTCTTGATTCAACTTTGACAATTCATACATGTCTAGGAATCTGAAGTGACTAACACTTTTAAATGATAGTTTTGATCTTGTTGTTTCTGAAAGACAATAGAAAAGTATCTTCTAATTTCACGTGAAGATGATTTTGAAGATACACTTCTGTACATGATCAGATTATCAATCAAATTTGGGAAAAAATACAAACTTTTGCAACACACAAAGTCTCAGAGTGTTTACCTTTCAGGCATATTTTATGAGGAATTAAAAGCTATTAAACAAACAAACAAGAGAGTGTAAGCCATAAAAATAGTGGCACAAATCCAAGAATGTGTTTCAGATACTTTTTGATGATATTTATGCCAAACTTGATTGTCTACGGTCTCATTTTATTGCTACAGCCAGAAGCCTGAAAGCCACTTGTCTGATATTTCACTACCAGCTAGATTCTGATTTGTTCCATCTGATGGGAGGATATGAATGAAATTAGAAAGTAGTATGGAGGTAAAAGGTCATATTCTGCCTATCTTAGTTACTCTTCTCTCGTTGCTGGGACAAATACCCGACACTCAAAATGAAGGAAGGAAAGGTTGATTTAGCTCACAGTTACTGGAGGTTTCAGTCCATACTCATCTGGGTCCAACACAGAGCAGCACATGGCAGAGGGCAACCTTTCATGGTGGCAGTAAAGAGCAAGAGCACAAGGGAGGGGTAGCAGCAGCTCAAGCAGCTGGCTTCTCTTTGCACCTTACATGGTAATGCAAATTACCTGCCCCGGGGCGTGCAGCAACCACACCCACAGTAATCAATCACAAACTCCAGAAGCCACCCCAAGACTGCATGAGGCTTTGGGGGGGACACCTAGACACAAACTATAACGTTCCACCCCTGGACCCCCAAAGACTCATACACATCCCTTTATGCAAAAGACATTCTAGACCTTCTCTATGTTGCCAAAGTCCCAACAGTTTCAGCATTGCTGAAAAGTCCAAGTCCCAAGTCTCTTCCAAGATCCAAGGCAAACTCTCAACTGAGAGCCCCTGTACAAATGAAAATTTAAACACTTGCAACATTCAAAGGCACAAGATAAACACTACCATTCCAAAAGTACACACAGCAAGATACCAAGCATTGGGACCAACACAAGTCCAAAACCCAGCAGGACAAACATTAAGTCCTGCAGTTCCATGTGGGACATCCAAAGCAATTTGTGGCAAATTGTGAGCTCCATGTGGCTCTGCCCCTGTGGCACTCATGGTGGTAGCGCCTGTGGCTTCTCTCTTAGGCTGGCTTTGCTTCCTCCTTGCAGTTTCCCTTAGACTATCCACATTCCTGGCTTTTCCAAACTTCTGGGGTTTCCACTGAATAGGCTGCTCACTCTCTGCTTCACACAGTGCCCTCTCCGGGGCACACTGCCTGGCCTTCCAGGCCTTCTTCTGAAATCAAGGTGGAAGCCTTCTTAACCTCAGAACTCCTGCATTCTGAATGTGCCTAAAACCAATGCCACATGGATGACGCCAAGGTCTGCTGCCAGCTGGAGCAGTAGCCAGGCTTCCTTCTCTCTTGGCTGTAGGGGTCGAGTGCCTGATGGCTGAGCACTCTGACCCTGATTTGGAGAAATAATTTCTCCATGCCGGTGCCACTATGGAAACTGGTGCAGCCTCCGCTGCCATTCTGGAACATGGGGCTCAGCGGCTTCCCTTCAAGGCAAAGTCCCTGATCTTTGCAGCTCTGAGGCAGCAAAGGGTGGAGACCTGCCTCCTCCTGCCTCCCTCAGGCCGTCCCTTCCATTCTCAGGTTCCTGCCCAGCAATGGAGATCCTCTCAGCTCCATCTTTGCAGTCTACAGCTTTCTTGGTGCTTTTTTTTCTGGCCAAGCTCACAACATTTTAAATCCTCCTGCTGGGTTCCTTGCTCTTGATTCTCAACCTAAATCTGGCTAAAAGCCCCCAGCAACAACCAGGCCACTGCCCCAATATTTGGCTGCTTTGAAATATCTTTTGCCAGATTGATCAGTCCACCATGCTTAAACTCAGTCTCAGGTAAAGTCTCTGGACACGAGCAAAATGCGGACAACTTTTCTGCCAGGTCAAAACACAAATGATCTGGAGTCCAACAACCAATGCAGTCCTTCCCAGCAGAATCCTCCTCAGCCTGGTCTTTACAGGCAGGCTTTCTGTCAGCCTTCTGGTCTGAGCTCTGACCAGAAACTCCCAAACAAAACAGCTGAAGCTGTTCCAGCTCTTCGCAAGTAGAGGATTTCTCCACACCTTTCCTGTCTCTTCCCATAAGCCATTCCCAAAAGCTTGTAATCCACATGGCCAGGTTTATCCACAGAAACGATCCCACTCCTGTGGTACCAAATTCTGTCTTAGTTACTCTTCTCTTGTTGCTGGGACAAATACCTGACACTCAAAATGAAGGAAGGAAAGGTTGATTTAGCTCACAGTTACTGGAGGTTTCAGTCCATACTCATCTGGGTCCAACACAGAGCAGCACATGGCAGAGGGCAACCTTTCATGGTGGCGGTAAAGAGCAAGAGCACAAGGGAGGGGTAGCAGCAGCTCAAGCAGCTGGCTTCTCTTCCCACCTTACATTGTGATGCAAATTACCTGCCCCAGGGCATGTGCAGCAACCACACCCACAGTAATCAATCACAAACTCCAGAAGCCACCCCAAGACTGCATGAGACTTTGAGGGAGGAACACCTAGACACTAACCATAACACTGCCAGAGCCTTCAGTTGATTTAGTCCAACCATATCAGCCTTCTTGAGAGGTCTTCCCACAACATCCCTAGGAACACACATTCCTGTAGTATCAAAGGGTGAGCAGCGCAGTAGATTCTGATGGGAATGAACAGTGTAAGCTCACAAGTTCCTGTAAAGGTGACAGCGGAACTTTGCAGTTATGGTCTGTGAGTGGGACATATATCAATTTTGCTCCTGAGGTCTTTCTAATACTTTTATAATGAATAAACAGAATTGAAATCCTCTCTGCTTTAATTACCTAGAGGGCCTTCTGTTTTCTTGACTAGGTAATAAATGATATGAAGCAGAGTAAAGTGAAGTCACAGGCTGAGAAACATTTCAATAGGCCCAGAAACAAATTGTTCTACTTTAATACAGAAAGTCAATGAGCTCCAAGAATATCATCTGGGAAAGAAACAGAATTCTCTCTAAGCATTAGAAAGTCTAAGCCATATAATAAAGAAATTATGTAATTCCCTTAAATATAAAATATGATTTATAATGCCAGGAAAGTCTAAAATATATAGAAAAGCAATGATGAAACCATGAAGCCAACTAAAATGTGACATGACCTTAAGATCCTGATGGAATAGGAGATCCTCTTTGACTTAGACTCTAAGGCCATTTGTCTTGGTGTGGTTCTGTGGTCATTTCTTTAGATGTGCCTGGAAAACAAATGTAGTCCTAAAACTGAATTGGCTCCATGTGAGTGAACAATAACCAACACAGCCTGTCCATCTCATCTGTAAAAATCAATCCATTAAAATTTAAAAGATCTGATGCCCAGTACCCCATACTATACCAGGCCTGAAACCCCCGGTGGGAGGTGCCCAACCCTGAAACCAGGCATGTCACATGCACCTGTAATCCCAGCACTGGGAGGATCACTACAAATTTCAGCTGCTAGCAAGACCCTGTACCAAATACATAAAAGAGTTTAAAAAAATAAAATACCTTTCTATATTTATGGCTTTAGAACATAATGCAATTGTATGGATCTGAGGACAAGAATTGATGTTTGGAAGGAAAAGAAAGAATCAGACACATTTTATCTTGTATATGGTAAGTGAAGAAAAATGCTGACTGCTGATAAAATTGGATGTAAGATTTTCTAGCACATTCTTTAATGCTGCAAAGTGCTACTAGAAATATTAGTAATAGAACACTATAAATTTTGAAGTAACAAAAAGGTAGTTGAGGTACACTAAAGTTTTATCTTTTATAGAGAAGTGTCAAAGAATAATTTCTGAAATCATAGAGTTAATAGATACAATTATTAACATAGGGCCAACTAAATAGCCCAGTGGATTAAAACACCTGCAAGCATGTGCAGGAGCCTGGGGTTCAATCCCCGTTTCTGCCGTGCCGGCCCTGCACCTGGGGCATGGTGAGGCGGTGAATGAGACTGGATGTGTTGGTGTGGGCCTGTAATTCCAGCACTTGGGAGTCTGTAAACAGGAGAATCACTATCAGTCCAATCTAGTAGTGAGACCCGGAACAACCTGTAGACCCTTCCCTAAAATACAGAACAAACAAATCTTTTCCCATAATTTTATTGAGAAATAAATAGCAATGAGACAGTTTCAAATGAAATTGATAGGACAGTTCCAATAATTAACACAATGCATACTGCCTTCCCAGTGGTTATTTGGTGTACAAGATGCAGACATGATATCCTATTTACAAACACTATTAGAACAAATCCCTCTATTCACTGAATTAAGAGAATGTGGCTATATATCTACCCTAACCATTTTGTCATTTATCTGAATCCTCTTTTTTTTTTAGTTCTGTCATTTAAATATTATAGGTGTGTGAACTCAGTAAAATATTCCAAAATAGTCCAGTAGTCCATAATAGTATTGGGTCTTCTGCTTCACTGGCAATGTCAGAAATTGTTGACCTGAGTCCTCTACAGTTCAACATAACAGCATGGCTTTACTTCTTATACCTCGTTTTTATACTTTTCTGCTGGATGGGTAAGACCAAGATAAAGCAAGACCTATGTAGCAAGAATTGTAGCTTTTGGATCTGATAAGGTCAGTCAAATCCCCTCAGGATTTATCCTGAGATCTTGTACCTCAGATTGTAGAACATTTGTTAGTGTCAGCCATGTGGATGAGTCACTGCCATTGCTTGGCCAATGTGCTCTCTGTGAAAGCTGAGAGAATGTTTTCTCTCCATGTGACTCTCCTAAGGCAAACTCTACATCATCGATCACTTTTCTCTTTGGCCCCATAATCTCCTTGATCATAAAATTTGGGAAACAACTGACTTACATGATGTTATAGTAAAAGTGCTCATATGTCCTGAGTCTTAATTGACCTTGCAAGGCTAGGGTCAAAATGTTAGCTTTCCTTGCAGAGCTCCTTTTTCTCTAAATTTTGGTCTGCAAACTTAGGTTGTTAACCCTCCAGAAGAGAAGCATGTTATTACCATACAACCTAGGCTGCTGAGCTTAACCTCACTATCTGTCTGAATATCAAACATCTTAGTCATAACATGGAACAGGTATTTTTCATAAAGTATTGATATGTTAAACTTTAAGTCCCTATGGAATATGACAAAAAATTTAAAAAATTAAAATACATTTAAAAAATAGGAATAAAGAATTATATATGTTTACATGTAAGTCCAGCAATCTAAGCATACACAACATTGTAGGAGGACAGTCCGGCAACACTCCTTTCCTGTGTCATGCCTTCATTCACCACCCCCTTTCTTTTTAAACAATCATCTACCTGAGAGACAGCATGGCAGTAACTGGCATGACATGACAAGCAGCATGTATTCAGAAGACCAGAATGACAGGCACTCCAAGCATGAACCCACTATTACAAATTGCCATCTTCAGTGCAGTTGCTTAATTCACAAGTGTCAGTATATAGTTAGTCACGGTGAAAATCCTTCGAATTAACTGCTAGATTCAAAAATTTTCTGGAGATTCTCAGGATCATTGCCTTACCCATTTTGTGCAGAAAACTGTATAGCATGCCTCTGTCATGTTTCCTACCTCTTGTCCTAGCTCTTTCTTCATTGTCTATTCCTCAAGTTCCTGCCTTCATTTTAATCATATTTTACCATGCTATCTGTATTTATTTTTTTTGTATTTCTTATACTAGGGAAACTATATGATATTTACACATGTGTGTCTGATTTATTTCACTTATGAGTACATGTTCAAGTGGCATCCACTTCAATATAAAGGCTTCAAGTTTTTCAGTCTTTATAGCTGAGTAATACTCCATTGTATAAAAATACCACATCTTTTTCATCCATTTCTCAGGTGATGGGCATCTTGGTTGTTTCTAAGATTTGGCTATCACAAATTGTGCTGCTATAAACATAGGTACACATATATCACTATAATATGATGTTATCCTCCGGGAAAATTCCCAGTAGGGGAATAGCTGGTTTAAATGGGATTTCCAGTCCTAGTATTTAAGGAGTTTCCACATTGATTGCCACAATAGTTGCAGCAGTCTACATTCCCACCAGCAGTGGAGAAAGGTTCCTTTTTCCCCCCAGCCTCCCCAACATTTGTTGTTGGGTGATTTCTTTATGATAGCCATTATTTCTGGAGTGAGATGAAATATCAATGTTGTTTTACTTTGCATTTCATGGATGGCTAGTGATGTGGAGCATTTTTTCATATATTTATTTGCTTCTTTAATTCATCCTCTGAGAAGTGTGTGTTCATCTCAGATTTCTATTTTTGGATTGGATCTTTAAATTTTGGGTCCTAATGTTTTTAGTTCTTTATAAATTATAAAGTGCAGCCCTCTATCTGAGTACTTATTTGTCAAGATTTTTTCTAAATTTGTGTGTTTTCTTTTCACTTTGTTGGTAATTTCTTTTGACATGAAAAAACTTCTCATTGAGAGGAGGTCCCAGTTGTTATTTTTTTCAAGTGTTTCCTGCGTGATTCGATTTTTGTTCATGAACTCTTTGCCTACCCCGATATCTTCAAGAGTCCCTCCCACTTTCTCTTCCAGGAGATTTAGTGTTTCTGTTTTAATGTTTAGTTCTTTAATTCATTTTGACTTTAGCTTAGTGCACATTGATAGACCTAGGTCAAGTTTTAGTTTTTGACATGTAGAGAGCCAGTTTTTCCAGCACCATTTATTAAAGAGGCTATCTTTCTTCCAGTGAGTATGTTTGGCCTCTTTCTCAAAGATAAGGTGGCTGAGTGTGTTCACAGGGACTAATTTTCTAATTTTCTAATCAGCATTTTCTAATCTATTACATTGGTCCTCAGGTCTATTTTGTGGCCAGAACCATGCTGATTTTATCACAGTAGCCTTGTATACAATTTCAAGTCAGGAATTGTAATGCCTCCTGCATTGTCTTTGTTGCCCAGGATTGCCTTTCCTATTCTAGGTTTTTTCTGGTTCCAATTAAATTTTAGGGACGATTTCTCTAGGTCTGGGAAGTATGTTGGTGGTAGTTTGATTGGGATTGCATTAAATCTGTACTGAAATTTGGGGAGTATGGCCATCTTCATGAAGTTCGTTCTTCCTATCCAGGAGCATGGAATATTGTTCCATTTTCTGAAATCCTCTACAATCTCTTTTAAAAGAGTACTATAATTTTCCTTCAAAAGACCTTTGACCTCTTTAGTTAGATCAATTCCAAGGTATTTAATTTTCCTCCATGCTATTGTAAAAGGTATTGTTTCTATAAGTTCCCTCTCAGTGTGTTTCCTTTTTTCTTGTATTTTTACTTTTATTTTTTAGATTGTTTTCCATAATTTTATTGAGAAACAAACAGCAATGAGACAGTTTCAAACCAAATTAGTAGGACAGTGTTAATAATTAACACATTGCACACTTTCTTCCTAGTGGTTAATTACTGTACAAGATGCGGACATGATATCCTATTTACAAACACTATTAGAACAAATCCTTCTATTCATTAAGAGAATGTAACTATATATCTATCCTAACCATTTTGAATACACAGATACAAAATGGACATTCATCTGTATCCCTTTTTTTTTGTTAAGTTCTGTTAGTTGAATATTATAGGTGTGTTAATTCAGCAAACTATTCTAAAAGAGTCCAGTAGCCCATAATAGTATTGGGTCTTCCGCTTCACTTGCAATGTCAGAAATTGTTGACCTGAGTCCCCTACAGCTCAACATAACAGCATGGCTTTACCTCTTATACTTCGTTTTTATACTTTTCTGCTGGATGGTTAAGACCAAGGTAAAGCAAGACCTATGCAACAAGAGTTGTAGCTTTCAGGTCTGATAAGGTCAGTCAAATCCCCTCAGGATTTATCCTGAGATCCTGTACTTCAAATTGTAGATCATTTGTCAGTGTCAGCCATGTGCATGAGACATGGCCATTGCTTGGCCAATGTGCTCTCTGTGAAAGCCTGAGAGAATGTTTTCTCTCCATGTGACTCTCCTTAGGCACACTCAACATCATCGATCTCTTTCTTCTTTGACCCCCATAATCTCCTTGATCAGAAAATTTGGGACACTACTGAGTTACATGACATTACAGTACAAGTACTCATATGTCGTGAGTCTTAATTGACCTTGGAAGGCTAGGGCCAAAATGTTGGCTTTCCTTGCGACCCTTCTTTTTCTCTAGTTCTGGTCTGCAAAGTTAGGTTGTTAACCCTCCAGAAGAGAAGCTTATTGTTATTACCATACAACCTAGGCTGTTGAGCTTAACCTCACCATTTGTGTGAATATCAAATATCTTAGGCATAACATGGAACAGGTATTTTTCATCAAGTATTGATATCTTGAACTTTAAGTCTCTACAAAATATGATGAAAAACCATTTAAAAATTAGAATATATTTTTAAAAATGGGCATAAAGAATCATATAATTTTTATGCTTGCGCATATGTCCAAAAATCTAACCACATACAACCTTGAAGCAGAACAGTCCCACAACATTCCTTTTCCTGTCTCTTGCCTTTATTCACCACCCCCTTCTTTTTGAACAATCATCTACCTGAGATATATCACAGCAGCAACTGGCATGTCATGACAAGCAGCCCGTATTGAGAAGATAAGAATGACAGGCACTCCAAGCATGAACCTCCTATTACAAATTGCCATCTTCAGCGCAGTTGCTTAGTTCACTATTGATAATCTTCTGAATTTCCACTTGCTCTGTGGTAATTACCCCCTTTTCAGTCCTTATTGCTTGTATTTGAATTTTTTCTTTCCTCTTTTTGATGAGGTTAGCTAGGGGCTTATCAAGTTTATTTAATCTTTCAAAGAACCAGCTTTTTGTTTTGTTAAATCTTTGAATTGTTTTCTTTGTCTCAATTGAATTAATTTCTGCTCTAATCTTTATGATTTCTTCCCATCTTTGGGCACTGGATTTGGTTTGCTTTTCCTTTTCTAGTTGTTGAAGGTGCAGCATTAGGGTATTTATTTGTTCCCATTCTGATTTCCTAATGTGTGAGTTCACAGGTATGTATTTCCCTCTGAGAACTGCTTTCATCGTATCCCATAAATTCTGATAAGTTCTGGCAGAATTTTCATTGAATTGTAGATATTGTTGAATTTCTTGTTTAATTTCATCTGTGACACATTGGTTGCTAAGTAGGTTGTTATTTAATTTTCATGTATTTAGGGGGGTTTTCTAGTTTCTTTTGTTATTTGTTTCCAGTTTCATTGCACTGTAGTCAGATAATATGTATGGGATAATTTCTGTTTTCTTGCATATACTTAAGCATGACCTATGGACCATTATGAGTTCTATCTTAGAAAATGACCCATGTGCAGCTGAGAAAAATGTGTATTCAGCTGTATTTGGGTGGAACACTCTGTACATATCCACCAAGTCCATTTGTTTCAAGCTCTGGTTCAGTTCTGTTATTTCTTTACTAATTTTTTGTCTGTTTGGCCTATATTTTTGGGATAAGAGGTTGTTAAGTGTGTTAAGATTGTGGTATTGAATATTAGATTTTTCATCTCCATGAATATATTTTTTATATAGTTGGGTGCTCCCGTGTTTGGTGAATACATATTTATGAGTGCTACCTCTTCCTGTTGAATTTTTCTCCTAACCAGTATATAGTGGCCTTTTTTATTTTGCTTCATCATTGTTGGTTTGAACTTGAGAGTGTCTGAGAATAGGATTGCTACCCCTGCTTTTTTTCTGAGGTGCTGGGTCGTGTAGTATTGTTTTCCATCCTTTGACTTTCAGCCTATGAATGTCTTCATGAGATAAATGTATTGCTTGTATACAGCATGTTGTTCAATTTTGTTTCCTAATCCACTGTGCCAGTCTATTTCTCTTAATTGGTGAATTGAGTCCATTTACATTGATGGTTAGAATTGAGATGTATTTACTTATGATTGACATTTTATTTACCTGCTGTTATTTACTCCTCTTTCTCCTGTGTTTGATTGTTTGCCCTAGTTAGTTGGTTGCTTCTGATCCCATTCATGGAGTTCTGATCATTTTGGTCCCTCTCTAGAACATCTTTTAGGACCCTCACAGGGTTGACTTTGTCATCATGAAATTCTTTAGCTGTTCTTTGTCATGGAAGTATTTCACTTCTCCATCAAACTTGAAAGAGAGTTTTGCAGGGTATAGTAGTCTGGGCTGGAATTTG
>NW_004524663.1:7312357-7324162 GCF_000260255.1 Octodon degus | reverse complement strand
TCATTCATGGAGTTCTGATCATTTTGCTTCCACTCTAGAACATCTTCTAGAAGTCTGTATAGCCTTGGCTTCTTTATATCATGAAATTCTTTAGTTCATCTTTGTCATGGAAGTATTTCACTTCTCCATCAAACTTGAAAGAGAGTTTTGCAGGGTATAGTAGTCTGGGCTGGAATTTGTTTTCATAGAGGACTGAAGTACTCTGTTTTAGGCTCTTCTTGACTTCATGGGTTTTTGAAGTCAATCAGCGTTAATTTTCATGGGTTTTCCTTTGAATGTGTTCTGCTTCTTTTCTCTAGCGGTTTTCAGTATATTGTTCTTGTGCTGGATTTCTGGGATCATTACTATTATATGTCCCGGTGTGTTTTTAACTGGGTTGAGGCTACTTGGCATTCTGTATGCTTTGGTTACCTGAATGTCAGATTGTTTCCTCATATTTGGGAAGTTTTCTGTTATTACTTCTGCCCATATTTTTGTGATGTCATTTGTATTGACTCCTTCTTTCTCATTGATACCTATTAGTCTCACATTGTTCATCTTTGTATCATCTTGCAAGTGATGAATTACTTTTTCCTCCACCCTAGCTGTTTTTAAGAGATCCTATCTTACCTTTTCACTAGCTGTACCAGTATCTTCAAGATCTGGAACTCTTTCTTCACTTTCACTTAAATGGTTTTGCAAGTTTGTGATTGAGATTTTAAGTTCCTCTATATCTCTTTGACTCTGCTTCATGCAATCTGTTTCTTTCATGTATTGGTCTTTCAAGTAATCTGTCATTTTTCTAATCTCCTCTATTTTTCTATCAATGTTTTCTTTAGAACCAGTTATTAATTCTTTTACTGTAGAGTTTTTTTCAGATTGTGTTTCTTCCCTATGTTTCTGTATTTGATTCTTTACTTCAGATGCTATGAGTTCAGAGATTTCTTTTTTATATTTAAGAAATTAATTCTGTTCTGATTTCTTCTATATCTTTCTGCTGTTGCTTATTTACTTTCGATGCTATTAATTAATACATTTCACCTGAGCTAGTGTCCTCTGCACTTGTTCTGTGTGGGCATTGGTTTTCCTCCATACGTTTCTGCATTTGATTATTTACTGCAGATGCTACTAATTCAGGGATTTCTTTTTTTATTTCCTATCTTAGTTCCTCTATACCTTTCTGCAGTTTTTTTCTTTATTTCAGATGCTCTTGATTCATTGATTTCAGCTGTGTGATTCCCAATTTGTTCTGTGGTAGTGTTCTCTGCATGTGTTATGTTTGGTCTTGGGGTCTGAGATTACATTTTGCTCCTTCTCATTGTCATTTTGTATAGCACTGTCTTCTGACCTTTGTTGTAGAACTTTGGTGCAGTTATAACCTTAGCACCTACTGAAATTCAGGTGCAGATCTACAATTTTTAAAATTTATCCAGTTGTGCCTGACTTGGTTCTGGCTGCTGTGCTCAGCTCCTTCCTATGGCAGCCCTTTGAAGTGAGCGTTTTTGCTCCTCTGACAAGATGTGCTGCTCCTGGACTAGCTTGGTGGTTCTGTCTGCAGGGAGTCCTACTCTCTCTGCAGGGAGTGCAGCTGCAGAGTTTCACCACAGGCCTGTATGCCAGGCCTGAGCTGAGTCTGAAGGGGACAGGTGGGAGTAGGGGATCAAGGGAGCTCTCCCACACACTCACCAGGCCTGGGCTAGGCTGGATCTGGGAGCCCCAAGAATGCTGCAGAAGTTCTCACTCACTAGGTGGGCATGGCGGGGTCTGCCAAGTGGGGAGTCCCAAGGGTGTGGAAGAGGGTCTTACTCATGCTGTGCCTGGGCTTGGACCAGACAGGTCCTGCGGGCATCAGAACAAACAATTATTAGCATATTATTTGGAGTTCAATATTTAGGGAAACGTTATTCTGAGTAAGAGGATTAAGGTTGTGCCAGTGTGAAATATCGGAGCCCTTGTTTTTCATCCTTCTTATACTAATTTTTATTTTATTTTATACAGAAAAAAGCAAGAAATAACAAACAGTGTTTCAAAATAGGTTAGTAGGAAAGTAGAAAGTAACAACACACTATTATTGCTAAAATCACAGTAGTTGTTCAGAGTCCAAGGTATAGGCATGAATAGTGTCTAGAAAGGTACTAGCACAAAACTTTGCCCCCATGAAATAAGAGAAACTAGCTGTATAACTATCTTAACTGTCTTGTATATATAGATATTTTTTTCACTACCTTTCTTCCTTCCTTTCCTCTTTTTTAAATCACAGTTTCTCTTTTCTTTTGATCAGTTTCTTCCCTATTCACAATGTTTATTTTACATTTTGGATCTCATTTATTGTTTAAGATACACTAGAGAAACAATATGACATTCACATTTGTGGGTCTCTATTTCACTGATGAGTATGATATCAAGTCATATCCATTTATGTATAAAAGCCCCACATTTATCTTTCTTTATGGCTGAGTAGTATTCTGTTACATAAAAGCACTAAATCTTTCTCTATCCATGTCTCAGTTGATGGGCATTTGGATGATTTCCAAAATTTAGCTATTACAAATTGTGCTGCTATAAACATGTGTGCACACATATTGCTGTGGTATGATGTGTTTAATTCTTTTGAGATGATACCTAGGAAAGGAAAGCTGGGTTGAGCAGCACTTCTAATCCTACTTTGCAAAGAAATCTCTACATTGATTTCCACAGTGAATCTACCAGTCTACATTCCACCAACAGTGTAGACGTGTTCCTTTTCCTCCACGGCTCCTTCAGCACTTGTTACTGGTTGTCTTCTTGAAGGCAGCCATTCTTTCCAGGGCAGGGTGGAATCTCAGTATTGTTTTAATTTGCATTTCTCAAATGACCAGTGATGTAGAACATTTTTCATACATTTATTTTCCATTTATATTCCTTCATCTTGGGTGTGCATTTTTTATTGGGTTTTGAACTTAAGGTTCTGCATTTTTTTCAGTTCTTTATTTTTTCCAGATATAAACTCTTCATCTGTGGGACAACTGGCTATATATATTTTTTTCAATGAGTGGGTTGTCTTTTCACTTTGTTTGTCATTTTCTTTGTTGTGCAAAATCTTAAGTAAGGTCAGATCTCAGTTGTTGTCTCTTTGAAGCATTTCCTATGCAGTCTCGATTCCATTCACAAACTCTCTGCTTACACCTATGTTTTCAAAAATTCTACCTATTTTCTCTTCCATTTTAACTTTAGTTTAGTACATGGTGATAAAACTAGATATGCATCTATTTTTTGTCAGTGTATTGGAAAGTCAGTTTTCCAGCACTATTTATTAAATAGACTATCTTTCTTCCAGTGAATATGTTTGGCTCCTTTGCCAAAGATAAGGTGGTTTAGTGAGTTTGTAAGTTGTGTGTGCAGTGCCTGTATCTTCTATCCTATTTAATTTTTCGATACTATTGAGAAAGTTGGGCTTTCCCTAATTTTTTACTCTGTGAGTTTGTTATTTGCATACATAAATGCTATTGATTTTTGAGTAATGACTTTATATCCAGCTGTCCTACTGAATTTGCTTATTGATTCTAGAAATGTTTGGTAGAGATTGTGGGGTCTTTTATGTAGAGTATCATATCATCTGTGAAAAATGGTAACTTCTTTCTTTCCTATCTTTATTTTTTTCTATTCTCTAATTGCTCTGACTAATGTTTCCAGAACCATATGGGATAGGAAAGGTGATAATGGGCATGCATGTCTTGTTCTTGATTTTAGAATGAAAGCTTTCGGTTTTTGACCATTTAGTATTGATATTACCTGTTGCATTGTTATAGATGGCTTTTATCAGGTTATGATAAATACTTTATATTCCAATTTTCTGTAAGGTTTTTTTTTTTAATCATGAATGTTGGTCTTTGTGAAATGCTTTTTCTGCATCTATTGAGATGCTCATGTGAATTTGATCTGTGGTTCTATTAATATGGTGCATTATATTTATTAATTTTTATATGTTGAACCATCCCTACATCCCTGGTATGAATCCAACTTGGTCATGGTATATAATTTTGACAATTTATTGCATTCTGTCTTCTAGTACCTTATTGAAGATTTTACTTCTATGTTCATTATGGAGATTGGTCTATTGTTTTCCTTTCTGTTTGATTTTTCTCTGGTTTTGCAATTAGGGTAATACTTGCCTCCAGAAATGACTTTGAAAGTACTGCTTACCTTTCAATTTCCTTAAAGAGTTTAAGCATTAGTAGCATTGATTTGTCTCTAAATTTCTTGTAGAATTCAAAGGTGAATCTATCAGGGCCTAGACTTTTCCTTTTTGGTAAAGTTTTAATTATATTTTCAATTTCATTAGCTGGTATTGGGCTACTCAGAGTTTTATATCTTCTTGATTTAGTTTTGACAATTAGATTGTGTCTTAGAATCTGTTCATTTCTTTTGTATTTTCCATCTTATTAAAATATAGCTTATCATAATATATACTGGTCACCTTCTGAATTTCTGTAAGATCTGTTGTGGTTTATCTCTTTTCATTTTCGTAATAGCTTGAATTTGTGTTTTTTCTTTCCTCTTTTTGATGATGTTATCTAATGGTTTATCAATTTTATTCTTTCAAAGAACCAACTTTTCAATTAAATGATTCTTTGTATTTTTAGTCTCAATTGCATTAATTTCTGCTTTTATATTTATAATTTTCTCCCCATACAAGCTTTGGTTTTGAATTGCTCTTTTTTTTTGAAGTTTGAGGTCCAACATGAGATAGTTTGTTTGAGCTTGTTTTCCTGATGTGACAGTTTATTGCTATCAATTTCCCTCTAAAGACTGCTTTCCTATTTAATTGTATATACTGCATAGTTTTGTTTAATTTCTTCTGTGACCCATTGATTTCTCAGAAGTGTATTGTTTAATTTTTATATGTTTGTATAGTTTTTGTGATTCCTTCTAGCATTGATTTCCAGTGCCATTGTGGTATGGTCAGATAGTGTGCAAGGCATGTTTTCAATTGCTCTACATTTGCTTTATCATGATTTGTGGGCTCTTAGGGTGTCTATTTTGGAGAACATCCATGTGAAGCTGAGAAGAATGTACACAGTTTTGGTTTAATTTTGATTTTTTAATTAATTTTTTCTAGTTTATCTGTTTGTGAGAGTGGGGTATTAAGTCCTCCACTACAATTGTGCTAGTGCTTATTTGTTAATTCATGTCATTTCATGTTATTTTCCTTATTTTGTCTTATGTATTTGAGTGTGCTAATATTTGATGTTTGCATATTTACGATTGTTCTCTCTTCTTGGAGTTTTCCCTTTACAAGTATGTAGCAATTTTTGTTGTCTCTTTTGATCAGTGTGTGTGTGTGTGTGTGTGTGTGTGTGTGTGTTTAGTACAGGGTTTACAGATCTCATTACACAGATTGGATTTATAGTAATCCTCCTCTTTTCAGCTTCCCCAGTGCTGGGATTACAGGTGCATGCTGTCACGCGCAGTCTTATTCGACGTCTCAGGGTGCCCGAGTGGCTGGGCCTGCATGGCATGCTGGGGGATCAAACCTCCTGTCCCTATGTCTGCCTAAGCAGGGGCTTTACTCTGCTGAGTTATCTGGCTGGCCCAGTTTTCAGCTTTTTCACTGACTCTAATCACTCTTATGTGGCTCTTCTTTGCTACACCTGTAACTGTTGAATTGATTTTTCATTTCCTGGCTGCTTGTCACATTTCTGTATTCTGGGTTTGCTATCCTATTCTCACTTTTATTCAATCTGTTGTATGTACTTTCTATTGAGTTTTTTATCACTTGGATTTCTATTTAAATGTGTTTCACTGATTCCATTTCTTTTTTATGTTGGATATTTGTGGTTTCCATCATTTTCCTACCTCTATTTTTTTTTTAAATCTGTCTGCTTCAATTTTTTTTATTTTGATTGCCATTTCCTTTTGTACCATACATTTTTTTTCCTATGGCCTCTTCCATTTGTTTCCTTCACTTCTGTTGCTATAATTTCAGAAAGTTACACTAGATGGCTCCTGATATCCTTTATCCCTTTACGCTCTGGATTTGTCCTGCTTAGGCTGAGCATTTGAGATTGCATTTTGCTTCTTCCTCCTGTCATTTTCTATATATTTTAAACTTTATTTTATTTTCTGTCTTGATGCTTGTAGATTTCTTATGTTAGATAGTTTCATTCCTGGTACGGAGGATTTCTTAGGTAACATCTGTTTCTCAAGAACATCTTCTAGATAGGTCATTCTAAGATCATTCCTTTGGACTAGGTGATTGTTATGACTCTTTGTAATCTCAGTGTTATCAAACAGGAGAAATAACATTATAAAAGGTATGGCATTCTGGTTAAAATAGTACAGTTAGCAATAACAACAAACATAGTGAGGTTAAGCTCAACAGCCTAGGTTGTATGGTAATAACAATAAGTTTTTCTTCTGGAGGGTTAAGATCCTAAGTTTGCAGACCAAAAATTAGAGAAAAAGAAGGGCCAAAAGGAAAGCCAACATTTTAGCCCTAGTCTTGCAAGGTCAATTAAGACTCAGGACATATGAAATCTTGTACTGTAATGTCATGTAACTCAGTAGTGTCCCAAATTTCCTGATCAAGGAGATTATGGGGCCAAAGAGGAAAGTGATCAATGATGTAGAGTGTGCCTAAGGAGAGTCACATGGAGAGAAAACATTCTCTCAGGCTTTCACAGAGAGCATATTGGCCAAGCAATGGCCATGACTCATGCACATGGCTGACACTGACAAAGGATCTACAATCTGAGGTACAGGATCTCAGGATAAATCCTGAGGTGATTTGACTTACCTTATCAGATCCAAAAGCTACAATTCTTGTTACATAGGTCTTGCTTTATCTTGGTGTTCACCATTGAACACAAAAGTATAAAAACAAAGTATATGAAGTAAAGCCATGTTGTTATGTTGAGCTGTAGGGGACTCATGTCACCAACTTCTGACATTGCCAGTCAAGTGGAAGATGCAATACTATTATGGACTACTGGACTATTTTGGAATATTTTGCTGAGTTCACACACTTACAAATTTAAATTATGGAACTAAACAAAAAGGGTAGTACAGATGAATGGCCTTTTTGTATCTGTGTATTCAAGGTTGTTAGGATAGATATATAAGTACTCTCTTGATGAATAGTGGGATTTGTTCTAATGGTGTTTATGAACAGGATGTCATGTCTGCATCTTATACAAGTGACCACTAGCAAGACAGTATGCAATGTTTTGATTGTTGGAACTGTCCTACCAATTTGATTTGAGACTGTCTCATTGCTATTTATTTCTCAATAAAATTATGGAAAAATAAGTAAATAAATTTTAAAATGTTTACAGTAAATGAAAAAAAAACAAACTCAAACACAGTGTAGCAACTGACAAATTGTGGAAAATAGTAGCCTGGTATTTTTAACAGTAGGAGCAGGTTCTATAGTTATATAATATAATCCAACTTTTACCAGGAGCTTCTATACAACATTTTTCCACTTAGTAGAGTGATTTTACCCTGTTATGAGGAGGATTAAGAGGGGTAGAGGGCAAGTTGGGGAGATGGGTGGGATAAAATATAATAGGAGCTAATTTCGTGGACATAGGATGATTACCCAAATTTTGGGTAACTGTAGGAGACAAGAGGGAAAAATTTGAAGAGAAATCCTAGAAGAACTGGAGTGAACTAGAAAGGGGAAGAACAATGCTTAGACATAAAATCAAGCAATATGGTTCATGAGAGAGAGGAAGAGGAAGAGTTGAATAATACCAAGGCAAAGTTTAGAGAAGTAAATTATGAACAAAAAAGAAAAAAGGTAAAAAAGAGAAGGAAGAGAAAAAAGAAGAGGAAAAAAAGTGGAAACAAAAATAATCACACACATAGAAAAAAACAACTAAATTGAAGACAAAACAAATAAAATGACAAAACAGAACAGAGAGAAAGTAAAAGGAAAAATATACAAACAAACAACAACTAAAATAAAATTTTAAAAAGAGTAAAACAAAACACACTGACCCAGAAGTCTACCAAGGGGAAAACCCATCAGACAGAGAAATAAAAATGAGATTCCTTTAGTATCTACAGTTCTGTGGTAAGCCCAAGTCTGATCCCAGAATATTTAGTCTAGCCAATATTGCCCGTGGATCTGTGTTGTGTTGGAGTCTGATTTTTGTCTCTGGATTCTGAGGATGAGATTAATTTTATGTGGCTGGTGTTTTCCCCAGTCATTCAGAAAAGAAAACATAGAATAAAAAAATAGGGAAAAGAAAAGAAAAGAAGGTGGCACTACCCACCTACTTCTATTCCACATGTCTTTGTCCCCCAAGCACAAGGCTGATTCACCTAACTTACCTCCTGCTGGCTTGTACTGTTACTGTTGCTTTGGACTTTTCCAAACTCTAGTCATGCAAGTTCATCATGTGTGCTCTAGATGGGGTCCTACAGGGTTGCTGTTGTTGCTGCAGATCTCAGATCTCTGAGTTTCATCAAGGGAGGGAGTGGGAGCCTGTCTCAGACCACCTTCCTGCCAGGTGCTGTAGCTCTCAGTCAGTCTTCCTGTACTATTTTAATGGAAGGACATATTACTTTGATAAAAGGAGCTTTTTAAAAGAAAACCCTGCATAAAAGAGGAAGGGTGATTTGGCAATGTTCCTACTTGTAAACCTCATAAGCACCTAGCTTCATCTTCACCTCTAGAAGGAAGCAGTTGGATTAGATAATTGGAGGTGCTTCTGGCTGTAAAATTATGAACACTTATAAAAATGGAATCTATTCCTGTTGGTAAGAAACTTTTTGCATAATTTTATTGAGAGACAAATAACAATGAGACAGTTTCAAATCAAATTAGTAGGACAGTTTCAATAACTAACACATTGTATACATTCTTTCTAGTGGTTATTTGCTATACAAGATGCAGACATGATATCCTATTTACAAACACTATTACAACAAATCCATCTATTCATTAAGAGAATGTAACTATATATCAATCCTAACCATTTTCAATATACAGATACAAAATGGACATTCATCTGTAACCCCTTTTTTGTTTAGTTTCATCATTTGAATATTATAGGTGTGTTAATTCATCAAAATATTCTAAAAGAGTCCAGTAATCCATAATAGCATTGGGTCTTCCACTTGACTGGCAGTGTCAGAAATTGTTGACCTGAGTCCTCTACAGCTCAACATAACACCATGGCTTTACTTCTTATACTTCATTTTTATATTTTTCTGCTGGATGGTAAGACCAAGATAAAGCAAGACCCATGCAACAAGAGTTGTAGCTTTTGGATCTGATAAGGTCAGTCAAATCCCCTCAGGATTTATCCTGAGATCCTGTACTTCAGATTGTAGATCCTTTGTCAGTGTCAGCCATGTGGATGAGTCACAGCCATTGCTTGGCCAATGTGCTCTCTGTGAAAGCCTGAGAGGATGTTTTCACTCCACGTGACTCTCCTTAGGCACACTCTACATCATCGATCATTTTCTTCTTTGGCCCCATAATCTCCTTGATCAGAAAATTTGGTACACTACTGAGTTACATGATGTTACAATACAAGATCTCCTATGTCCTGAGTTGGTAAGAGATTTTTGAAAGTCACTTTACATTCCTATGTCCTTTATTCCTCCATGAGAATCATGCTTAGAAACAACCATTTAAAATACAGTAAGGATAAGCACTGAGACAAAGGTCTGTTCTCTAGAATATACAAAGCACTAAAAAACATGAAGGCCCAAGATTTAAAGATCTAAGAATAAGAATAAGCCAGTGATCAAAAGATGTTTAACAACACTACATAGACAGCTCCGGTGTCTACAGTGCAGACATTGAACAACTCTATATTCACCTATTCATACTATACAATACACAAGAATTAAAGTAATTTTAAAAGTGCATTACAAAAACACAAGAGGATCCCAGGCCCAGTGAATGTGTGGGAGAGCTTCTGGCTACCCTGTGCCAGCAGGACCTGCTGGTCCCAGCCCAGGTGCAGCTTGGGTGGGACCATCTTCCATCACTTTGGGGCCCACTCCCAACACTCCACAGCACCCCCCCACCCTGCCCACCCAGTGAGAATTTCTGCTGCATTCTGAGGACCCCCAGATCCAGTTCTAACACAGGCCTGGTGAGTGTGTGGGAGAGTTGCCTCTCCCCTCTACTCCACCTTGTCCTCTCCAGACTCACCTCAGGCCTGGCATATAGGCCTGAGATGAAACCATGCAGCTGCAATCCCTGCAGAGAGAGTAGGGGACAGAACCACCTAGCTAGTCCAGAAGCAGAACATCTTGCAAGAGGGGCACAACCAGTTCACTTCCAAGGGCAGCAGCAGGAAGGAGATGAGCAGAGCAACCAGACCCAAGCTAGGCACAGCTGCATAAATCCAAACTTTGTAGATCTGCACCTGAACTTCAGTAGGTGCTAAGGTTATAACTGCACCAAAGCTCTACAACAAAGATCAGAAGACAGTGCTACACAAAATGTCAATAAGAAAGAGCAAAATGCAATCTCAGATTCCAAGCCCACCCATAACAAGTGCAAAGGACACTAACACAGAACAAATTGGGAAACACACAGCTGAAATCAATGAATCAACAGCTTCTGAAATAAAGAAACAGCTTCAGAAAGGTATAGAGGAACTCAGATTGGAATTGAAAAAAGAAATCCCTGAATTAATAACATCTGCAGTAAAGAATCAAATGCAGAAACATATGGAGGAAACCCAATGCTCAACCAGAACAAGTGCAGAGGACACTAGCTCAGCTCAAAGGTATGAATAAATAGTGTTGACAGTAAATAAGCAACAGCAGAAAGTCATAGAGGAACTCAGAGCATAATTCTTTTCTACTACCTCAGCTCAAATGTATGAATTAATAGCATCGATAGTAAATAAGCAACAGCAGAAAATTATAGAAAAACTCAGAGCGGAATTTTCTGAAACAAGAAAAGAATTCTCTGAACTCATAGCGTCTGAAGTAAAGAATCAGCTACAGAAACATAGAGAGGAAACCCAATCTGAAAAAAACACTGCAGTAAAAGACTTAATAACTGCTTCTAAAGAAGACATTGATAAAAAATATAGATCAGAAAAATGACGGATTCCTTGAATGAGCAATATAGGAAAGAAATAGATCGCATGAAGCAGAGTCAAAGACATATAGAGGAATGTAAAATCTCAATCATAAGCTTGCAAAACTGTTTCAGTGAAAGTGAAGACAGAGTTTCAGATCTTGAAGATGTTGGTGCAGCTAGTGAAAAGGTAAGAAAGGATCTCTTAAAAACAATTAGTATGAAGGAAATAATAATCCATCACCTGCAAGATGATGCAAAGATGAACAATGTGAGACTAATAGGTATCATTGAGAAAGAAGGAGTCAATACAAATGACTTTACAAAAATATTGGCAAAAGTAATAACAGAAAACTTCCCAAATGTAAGGAAACAATCTGTCATTCAGGTAACCAAAGCATACAGAATGCCAAGTAACCTCAACCCAATTAGAAACACACCGAGACATATAATAGCCAAGATCCCAGAAATCCAGCGCAAGAATAATATACTGAAAGCCACTAGAGAAAAGCAACAAATCACATCCAAAGGAAAAACCATCAGAATTACGGCTGACTTCTCTTCATAAACCATGAAGGCAAGAAGAGCATGGAGCAGAGTACTTAAGTCCTCTATGAAAACAAATTCTAGCCCAGACTACTATACCCTGCAAAACTCTCAAGTTTCATGGAGAAGTAAAATACTTTCATGACAAAGAACAGTTAAAGAATTTCATGATAACAAAGTCAACATTACACAGGCTCTGAAAGATGTTTTAGAGAGGGACCAAAACGATCAGAACTCCACGAATG
>NW_004524663.1:7308834-7312063 GCF_000260255.1 Octodon degus | reverse complement strand
TCAAGTTCAAACAAACAATGATCAAGTGAAATAAAGAAGGCCACTATATACTGGTTAGGGGAAAAATTCAAGAGGAAGAGGTAACACTCATAAATATGTATGCACCAAACACAGGAGCACCCAACTATATAAAGCAAATCTTAATGGACTTGAAAAATCTAACACAATCTTAACAGGAGACCTTAACATCCCCTTATCCAAAAAAGATAGGTGAACCAGACAAAAAATTAGCAAGGAAATAACAGAACTGAACCAGAGCTCTAAACCAATGGACTTGGTGGATTTATACATTGTGTTCCACCGAAATACAGCTGGATACACATTTTTCTCAGCTGCACATGGGTCATTTTCTAAAATAGACCACATACTGGTCCATAGGTCATGCTTAAGTATATGTAAGAAAACAGAAATTATCCCATGCACATTATCTGACCACAGTGCAATGAAACTGGAAATAAATGACAAAATAGACCAGAAAAAACTCCTAAATACATGGAAATTGAACAACACCCTACTTAGCAACCAGTGTGTCACAGATGAAATTAAACAAGAAATTCAACAATATCTACAATTCAATGAAAATTCAAGCACAACTTATCTGAATTTATGGGATACAATGAATGCAGTTCTCAGAGGGAAATTCATAGCTGTGAACTCACACATTAGGAAATCAGAATGGGAACAAATAAATACCCTAATGCTGCACCTTCAACAACTAGAAAAGGAAGAGCAAACCAAATCCAGTGCCCAAAGATGGGAAAAAATCATAAAGATTAGACGAGAAATTAATTCATTTGAGGAGAAGAAAACAATTCAAAGAATTAAAAAAGTAAAAACCTGGTTCTTTGAAAGACTAAATAAAATCAATAAGCCCCTAGCTAATCTCATCAATAATAGGAAAGAAAAAATTCAAGTACAAGCAATAAGAAATGAAAAGGGTGTAATTACCACAGACCCAGTGGAAATTCAGAAGATTATCAATAGCTACTTCGAGAATCTTTACTCTCACAGAATATAAGACACAGAGGGAATAGACAGATTCCTAGAAAGGTACAGATTACCACAACTGAATCGACAAGATATAACCACTCTCAATAGCCCAATAGCAGCTAAAGAAATATGAGATGTAATAAAAAACCTACCGACAAGGAAAAGTCCAGGTCCAGATGGATTCACAGCTGAATTCTACAAGAAATTTACAGAAGATATAGTCCCTATGTTCCTCAAACTCTTCAATGAAATTGAAAAGGAAGCAATCTTTCCAAAATCATTCCTGGAGGCAAATATTATACTGATACCAAAAACAGGGAAAGACACAACTAAGAAAGAGAACTGCAGTCCAATCTCCCTCATGATCATAGATGCAAAAATCCTCAATAAAATTCTAGCAAATAGAATCATCATACATATTATCTGATGGAATCATCATACATATTGTATGATGATTCAGCAAATCATCAAGAAGATCATACACCACGACCAGGTAGGATTCATCCCAGGGATGCAAGGATGCTTCAATGTTTGAAAATCTAGAAATGTAATACACTATATCAATAGAGTGAAAACTAAAAACCACATGACCATCTCCATTGATGCAGAAAAGACTTTGACAAAGTCCAACACTCATTCATGTTCAAAGTCCTACAGAAAATTGGAATAGATGGCATCCACTTCAACCTGTTAAAAGACATTTATGAAAACCCAATGGCTAACCTAATCCTAAATGGGGAAAAACTGAAATCTTTTACTCTTAGATCTGGTACAAGACAAAGATGTCCTTTTTCACCACTCCTATTCAATATAGTTCTGGAATCATTAGCTACAGCCATTAGACAAGGGAAAGAAATAAAAGGAATAAGAATAGGTAAAGAAGAAGTTAAATTACCATTATTTGCAGATGACATGATACTTTACTTGGAAGTCCCAAAAAACTCCACCAAGAAGCTACTAGAATTAATACAGAAATTCAGTAGCATACCAGGTATTAAAAACAATACCCAAAAGTCAATAGCATTCCTTTACACAGATAACAAACACACTGAGAAGGAACTTATAGAAACAATACCTTTTACAATAGCACCAAAGAAAATGAAATACCTTGGAATTAATCTAACTAAAGAAATCAAAGATCTTTTGAAATAAAATTATAGTACTCTGAAAAAAGAGATCGTAGAGAATTTCAGAAAAATTAAACATATTTAATGTTCCTGGATAGTAAGAACCAACATTGTGAAGATGGCCATACTCCCCAAATTTTGGTACAGATTTAATGCAATCTCTATCAGACTACCACCAACTTACCACACAGAGCTAAAGAAATCATTTCTAAAATTTATTTGGAACCAGAAAAGACCTAGAATAGCAAAGGCAATCCTGGGCAACAAAAACAAGGCAGGAGGCATTACAATTCCTGACTTGAAATCAGACTACAAGGCTACTGTGATTAAGTCAGCATGGTACTGGCAACAAAATAGCACTGAGGATCAATGCAATAGATTAGAAGACACTGCAGCCCCTATGAACACACTCAGCCAAATTATCTTTGACAAAGGGACCAAACATACTCACTGGAAGAAAGATAGCCTCTTTAACAAATGGTGCTGGAAAAACTGGCTCTCTACATACCGAAAACTAGAACTTGACCAGGTCTATTACCATGCACAGTCAAAATGGATTAAAGATCTAAACATTAAAAGGGACACTACATCTCTTGGAAGAGAAAGTGGGAGGAACTCTTGAGGACATAAGGGTAGGCAAAGATTTCATGAACAAAAATCAAATAGCATGGGAAACACTTGAAAGAATTAAGAACTGGGACCTTGTCTTACTGAGTTTTTTCATGTCAAAAGAATTTACCAACAAAGTGAAAAGGCAACCTACAAATTTGGAAAAAATCATGACAAATAAGTACTCAGACAAAAGTCTGCTCTGTATATTTTTAAAGAACTAAAAAACACTAGGGCCCCAAAATTTAAAGACCCAGTCCAGAAATGGGTATCTGAGATGAACACATACTTCTCAGAGGATGAAATTAACAAGCGAATAAATATATGAAAAAATGCTCCACATCACTAGCCTTGTGTGAAATGCAAATTAAAACAATGAGATATCATCTCACCCCAGAAAAAATAGCTATCATAAAGACATCACCCAACAACAAATGTTGGAGAGGCTGTGGGGAAAAAGGAACCCTTCTCCACTGCTGGTGGGAATGTAGACTGGTGCAACC
>NW_004524663.1:7293412-7308734 GCF_000260255.1 Octodon degus | reverse complement strand
GAAAAAGGAACCCTTCTCCACTGCTGGTGGGAATGTAGACTGGTGCAACCATTATGGAAATCAGTGTGGAGACTTCTTAGAAAAGTTGGACTGGAAATCCCATTTAAACCAGTTATTCCTCTACTGGGAATTTTCCCGGAGGATCTGAAAACATCATATCATAGTGATATATGTGTGCCTATGTTTATAGCACCACAATTTGTGATAGCCAAATCTTGGAACAACAAAAATGCCCATCACCTGAGGAAATGGATAAAAAAGATGTGGCATTTTTATACAATGGAGTATTTCTCAGCTATAAAGAATGATATACTTGAAGCCTTTATTTTGAAGTGGATGCCACTTGAAGATATACTCATAAGTGAAATACACCAGACACACATGTGTAAATATCATATAGTTTCCCTAGTATGAGAACTCAAAGAAGAAATACAAATAGAAAGGTATAACACAAGTAAAAGGAAAGCAAGAACTCAAGCACTCACTAATTAAGAGAGGCAAAGAAGAGCTTGGAAACTTGACAGTGACAAGCCATACTGTTACATGTAGAAGGTGGACAAGGTAATGATCCTGAGAATCTCCAGAAGATTTTCGAATCTTGCAGTTAATTCAAAAGATTCTCACCCTGACTATTTATATTGACATCTGTGAATGAAGCAACTGCACTGAAGATGGCAATTTGTAATAGTAGGTTCATGCTTGGAGTGCCTGTCATTCTGATGTTCTGAATACGGGCTGCTTGTCATGACATGCCAGTTGCTGCTGCGCTGTCTCTCAGGTAGATGATTGCTCAAGAAGAAGGGGGTGGTGAATGAAGGCAAGAGACAGGAAATGGAATGTTGTGGGACTGTCTTGCTTCAAGGTTGTATATGGTTAGATTTTTGGATGTAGGTGTAAACGTAAGAATTATATAATTCTTTATGCCTATTTTAAAAATATATTCTAATTTTTAAATGTTTTTTCATCATATTCTGTAGGGACTTAAACTCAATATATCAACACTTGATGAAAAATACCTGTTCCATGTCATGCCTAAGATGTTTGATATTCAGACAGATAGTGAGGTTAAGCTTAACAGCCTAGGTTGTATGGTAATAACAATAAACTTCTCTTATGAAGGGTTAACAACTAAAGTTTGCAGAACAAAATTAGAGAAAAAAGGAGGGCCACAAAGAAAGCCAACATTTTGGCCCTAGCCTTCCAAGGTCTATTAAGACTCAGGACATATGAGAACTTGTACTGTAATGTCATGTAACTCAGTTATTTTCCAAATTTTCTGATCAAGGAGATTATGGGGCCAAAGAGGAAAGTGATCGATGATGTAGAGTGTGCCTAAGGAGAGTCACATGGAGAGAAAACATTCTCTCAGGCTTTCACAGAGAGCACATTGGCCAAACAATGGCTGTGACTCATGCACATGGCTGACACTGACAATGGATCTACAATCTGAGGTACAGGATCTCAGGATAAATCCTGAGAGGATTTCATTGACCTTTTCAGATTCAAAAGCTACAACTCTTTTTTTTTAAATTTTATTGATAAACAGATAGCAATGAGACAGTTTCAAATCAAATCGGAAGTACAGTTTCAACAAATAACACACTGCATACCAAGGTAAAGCAGGACCTGTGCAACAAAAGTCAAAAAGCTACAACTCTTGTTGCATGGGTCTTGCTTTATCTTGTTCTTAACCATCCAGCAGAAAAGTGTAAGAGAAAATTATAAGAAATAAAGCCATGCTGTTATGTAGAGCTGTAGGGGACTCAGGTCGACAATTCTGACATTGCCAGTGAAGCGGAAGACCCAATACTATTATGGACTACTGGACTCTTTTAGAATAGTTTGCTGAGTTAAAACACCTATAATATTCAAATAACGGAATTTAATAAAAAAAGGGGATATAGATGAATGTCCATTTTGTATCTGTATATTCAAAATGGTTAGGATAGATATATAGTTGCATTCTCTTCATGAATAGAGGGATTTGTTCTAATAGTGTTTGTAAATAGGATATCATGTCCGCACCTTGAACAGCAATTAATCACTAGGAAGAATGTATGCAATGTGCTAATTATTGAAACTGTCCTACCAATTTGGTTTGAAATTATATCATTGATATTTGTTTCTCAATAAAATTTTGGGAAAAAAACTACAAGGAGTAAATTATATAATATACAGACATTTACATTCACCTATACAAGTTTTTTAGTATATGTAGTGGACTATCAAAAATCTCTTCTCAGTGAGAGATACAAACTATCTTGAGTGAAGTAGGCCTGTTAATGAGTTAATAACTACTAAAAGATGCACTGGCCATTCTTTCTTCACATTCCAGTAGGTACTCAGCAATTTGAATGTTGTGATTACTGGGAATGGCAAATCTTTGAGGCAGTAACATTTTCTGAATCCAAAGACTAATCACTCTGTTATGGAATTGCAGCACCTAGGAAGATGGTGGAAATATCAGTAAGAGAAAACCCTACAGTCATTCTTGATTCATACACATCTGACAACTTTTCCTTGCCTTTCTAAGAGTAAAGCTTTTCTGGGACTTATTAGCCAAATTCTAAATGCATAGTACACCATAGACCATCCTACTTAATAGAAACACAGTTCTTCTAAACCATTTCAAAATCTTTTGTGCTAGTACATTTTTTAATTTTTAATTTTTATTCATTTTAATGAGAAAAAGGATAAAATAGTAATGAAATAGTTTCAAAACAGGTGAGTAGGACACTTACAATAATCAATACATTGCATATTGTTGTTTTCAGAGTAGTTATTCAGAGGACAAGATGCAGACATGATACCTTATCTAAACAATATTAGTACAAACCTCCTCATTGAACTAAGAGAAAGTAGCTGTATATCTATTCTATCTTGTATATACATTTTTTCACAACAAAATAGTCCTTTATATCTCCCTTTCTGTTTTGTTTCAAGCAAATATTTCTAATAAATTTTCATTTGATAAATGAGCAGCGGCTTACAATAAAAGTAGTCCATGATGCTGAATGTCACATGATCACAGCTCAGCCCATAATACCTTCTCTTTTCCCTTACCTTCTTGATTCAGGATTGTGGATAATCATTTCCCAGCAGCAAGACCTTATGGAGATTTATATTCAGAGGAAGAAGAGAAAAAGTTAGAGGAATCCTTCACCTCAAATGAGTTTAGGGAGTTATATAAAGTGTGGGAAACACTCCCAAATTTTGTAGAAAGGCACCACCTGAATAAGTAGCAGTAGGCATGATGAATCTGTTTAAAGACAATGTCACATTTCTTCAAAAATCCCTAAAGGGAGGCAAAAGCAACAGTAATTGGGTAGGTTCTTTATTAAAGTTACATGAAAAAAAAAGACTGCATTGAACCAATATATAGCAGTGATTTTGTGACAGTGAAAGTTATCCTACACAATAACCCTGCTCTCTGATATTATCCTCACACCAGCCACAAGGGGTTTCAAAGGTAAGTTAAGATTAATTTGTTTATTTTTCTTTGTATTTTGAATCTATATAACAGTATTACAGTCATTTTTATATGAACATCTTTGGATTGTGGAACAAGTCATCCAAGTTTCATTATTTCTTTTTATTTAATTAATTAATTTATTTATCTTTGTGTGTGTGTGTGTGTGTGTGTGTGTGTGTGTGTGTGGCCAGCTCAGCCCATCAGGGAGCGGCGCTGGCTGGCATGTGGTGCTGGGGGATTGAACTGTGGTCCCTGTGCTTTGATAAGCTTGTTCTAAGTAGATGCTTTAGACCACTGAGCCATCTCACCAGCCCCAAGTTTCATTATTTCTAATGAAGAAATTCACTTTGATATAGAAGTGTTCTGGATTACAAGCATGTTTCCAGAATTAATTATGTTCACAAATCAAAATTTTACTGTACTGAGTTTTATCCACATGTAGTGGAACATAACTGTAATCTCAACTCTCAGTAGTTAACACAGGAAGATTGCCCACAACTTCAAGGCCAGCTGGGGCTACACTGTGAGTTCAAGGCCAGCCTAAACTATATATGAGACCCTGTCTCAAACTGTCATCCATCAAAAAATGATTTTTAATTATGGGTAGGCAGAAAGGTCATATAGTCAGACAGGTATATATGATAGACCTCTGGGAATACTATGCTCTGTAATTGACAATTTGTTAAATCAGAAAAAATCCAACTAAACAACATAACAATCTACACCACTGATGGTGAACCTTTTGTAGATGGAATGCCCAAACTGCCAGACAGTACCCACTTATTTACTGCAAAGGGCCAACCCTGCAAATAAATTTAATATTCAGTTTTAGATTAGAAAAATCAACTGCCCTGTGATACTTCTCTGCTGGGGTGGCTTGGCTCGTGTATGCCTGCTGCAGCATGTGTGCCATAGGTTCGCCACCACTAATCTATAACATAGAATTGAACATAGGCAAAACCTAAGGATGCACTCTAAAAAGAGTCTCCGTGTTGACATAGCTATTTTAAAGTAAAACAAATTATCTTCAGTAAAGTTTTCTTTCTTGGAGTTCATGGTGACAGAATGAAACATTTGTATACTAAAAAAGCCTGGGGGGAAGCACTAATAAGGTTTAATTGTGTATTTTGTGAAAAATGGATGCATGTATAATTTTATCAGATAGGGCTGATGTCCACAATGTAATCACTTGTCATTTTTTTCAGGATTGTTAGACATAAAAATTTCCTTCGAGTTAAAATCTGCACTCTATTACTTTTTTCATGCCCTCTTAGGGATTATTCTGGTAGAAGCTTGCCAAGTTATCTAGAGTCATTCAGCTGGTTGGCAGAGCAGCTTTGTCCATTCATCGAATCCTGCAGGCGAGAAACCTATTCCCTTTTCTTCCATCTGCTGCATTCAGTGTGAATATGGTGGGTAGTAACCATCCCTTCCAAAAGGAGAGCCACCCCCCTTCAATCTGTAGATCGTCATTATGTCCCATTCTATATTATTATCCTTTTGTCATCATGAGTCCTCTTATGGTATGACATAGAGCAGCAGCTACATCTATAAAAGGATTTCCTATCAACTTAAATGCAGTCAGCTTGGGCCAGAAGGCATTTGTTGATCAGACGGCCTATTGAATGATTATTTGCATTATCCCAGAAAAAATGTAAACTCCAATATCTTAGTCACTGTTTTTAGTTAAAATAGGGTGTTTTTACCTATTGTCTGAACCCTGTTAGAATAACAGCTTTGTTTCTGCAAGTGAGTCTCACTGTAGTCTTGTTTACTTTTCATGGCGAGAATTATTTCTATCCATGCTGAGAAAATAGCTTTTTCTTTAAGCACATGTTGCCGCCTTTGTATATGTGAGCACATGTTCATGTGTCTATACATGTCATGTTGGTTGCTCGGCAAATTCAAGACAGCATTTGTCTCAGGCAAGTTCACTGTACTTCAAGGTCACACATGTCTCAAGCAAGCATTCTTTTTAATACCTTCTTTCATTTTCTAAATGCTAGGAATAAAATGAATTGCTAATGAATGCCTCTTCTCAAAGATGAGCTGATTTCTAGACTTGTTTTAATTTTTTTATCTGTTTGTATGGAGCAAGGATAGCTAGTAAATGGTAGGTATCTCTATGCTGACAAAGCTTGCTCCTGTGTTGTATGTTATTTGGGACATGTTTCTTCTAAGAAGACTGCAACAGAAAATGTCACTGTTAGCTTTGCTTGTGGATTCTATGGGGACAACTTGGGGGTAGGTACTGAACCCCATAGGTTTTGTCAGCAAAGGATCTCTGCTCTAGATCCCCACTGATGTGTCTCTGTCCCCCCTAACTAAACTCCCATGTTTACCATTCTTCTGTTTCCTATTCCTTTCCTAGCACATTTGCTATTGTTTTAGGTCAATAGATTCTTTTTCCCCATTGTTTTTCTTTTTATTGATTTTTATTTTACTTTTACATGTTTGCAGTTCATGTGCTTTATAGTCATCTTGGGGAATGTTGCATATACACATTACAGAATCTTTCTTTCTTTTTTTAAGAAATCCCTTTCTCCTCTCTTGCCCTCCCTCCCTCCTCTTCCAGTTCCCCTATCCCCTTCCTAATACTTTTTTTTCCTTCACATTTCAGTTTTGGCTTTATTTAACATTGACTATACAATACTTTGGAACTACATGTTTATAACCCAGAAAGATGTAATTTTAATTTAGTGTGGGAAATGAGGGATTTTAAGTATATATATATATATATATATATATATATATATATATATATATTTAAGTGTATATTTTAAACACAGCAGTTGAACTAAGTGCATTTTATAAGGTATGCTCCAAATTACCTGTCCTGCATGTCACATATCTTCTCAATTTCCAGCCAATGAACCATACAATCAACACAAATTAAGAACCTAGTAAAGCAAACTTTTGTTGTCTAAAGAAGATTGTTTCTCTTGCAATGCATATTCTTTGAGTGGCCAACCCACCTAGTAAAAGGTGTAACTTGTTTATCAGCACAAACACAGAAACACCATTAGAAACACTTTCCCTTTTACAAAACAATTTATGGCAACGTGACATAAAATAGTCCCTCATACTAACACAAGGGATAACCTTGGGTTATTTCACTATAGTGTTAAAAATGCACAATATCCCTTAACAGCAGACTTGGGATTCTGGCTATCTGGTTTGGAATCTGACCGGTCCAAGAAGAAAAAGTTATAAAAGCTTAAAATGTGTAATAATAAGCCCAACCTCTTTTCTTTTTCTATAAAATAAGGCAAGAATGCAGCCTGTAATGCAAAATACATACAAAAGAAAAAAGCAAGTTAGCACATTGCCAATTGCACAGAAAATCAGCAGGTAAGCCGCGGTGCAAAGATGGAACAGAATCTGCTAGTTTTACATGCTGCCGCCAGCTCTTTCTAGCAGCTGCCGCCAGCTCTTTCTAGCACAGCATCTCCAAACACTGCCGCACCACGCGTGGAGCCAGCACTACCTGGGAGGTGCAGCTGTATCTACTTCCTTGTGTGAAATGGGAGGGAGTAACATGGTCACATACAGGTCATACTGTGCAAACTGGTTTTTTATACTGTTCCAATGCCAGTAATTAATTTATTTTCTTCATTAAAATAATATACACAGAACGTTTTGTTAGTTCAGTTCCTTCGAATTTTATACATATTTACTTTCTATTAAAGAGAAAAGGATAAATGGTAAAAACAATAAAGCTATTAATTAAGCACAAGAGAAAAGATAAATTGATATTTTTCCCTGTGCAGGGCTAAAACAGAAGCAAATATGAAGAAAAATGCCACCCCCACAATGGAGTTTATCCAACAAAAACAAAACAAAAGCAGGTACAGAACCCCTTCTCTACTATGAGAAGTCATCTCACAGTGACAAACTTATCAGCTACAACAGACATACTCATACAGTTAAAGATAGGAGGAAAGACCAGAGAGATCATCAAATTAAACCATACACTAAGAGAAAGCTTTGCAGAAGAGGGAGGGTAAAATCATCAAGTCCAGCCTCACTGCTCAGTTTAAATCATATATTGATGACATACCTATCATGAGGACAATCAAGGGGCAAAAAAAGTCTAGATTTACCATGAAGGAGACATTACTCTACTTGCATTTGACAACCTACTTGCCTTTTACATCTAGTTGTCTAGCAGTTCAGTATTGTTAAACTGTTTTTACAACAGTTTTTTTTTCTTTTTTAATTAATTAAACCCAGTAAGATGTACAGAAGACAATGAGACAGTAAAAAGTACTGCTTCCAAAAGATAGTCCTTCCTCATACTTGATATTCTTTGTCTTAACTCATGCCATCGCATGTAGTGTTTCCACTCATTGGGGTTCTTAGGTTCCTCCACATGGCACATCCCGTGTTCCGTTCTGCTCCTCTTCACCCCTTGCCTTTCTTCCCTTACACAACTTCCCTTTGCAAGAGCTCTGGCCTCTTGCCCTGTTCTCTCGATCCTTTATCATTTTTTTGTTTATCCTTTGCCTCACTCAAATAAGAGCTGCCATACAGTATTTAAGCATGTGTGTCTGGTTTACTTCACTCAGCGTTGTATTTCCCAGGAGCATCCATGTGCCTACAAATGCTGCAAATTTATCATCCTTTATATCCAAGTAGCATTCTATTGTAATATGGATACAACATTTTTAACCAGTTATCTGCTGATGATTATACAGGCTTCTTTAAGGACTTAGCTATTATGAATTGGGCTGCTGTAGGCATTGGTGTGCATGTATTTCTATAGTTGATGACTTAAGCTCTTTGGGGAAGATACTAGCAGAGGGACTGCTGGGTCATGTGGAATTTCTAACTTTAGTTCTTTGACAACTCTCCATACTGATTTCCATAATAGTTGCATTGGTTTGCATCCCCACCAACAATGAAGGAGACTCTTTTTTCTTACCATATCAGGATTTGTTTGATTTCATAATGATTGCCATTTTTTCCTGAGTAAGATGAAATCTTAGCAGTACTTTAATTTGCATTTAATGGCCAGAGACATTGAACATGTTTTCATATATTTGTTAACTATTTGTATTTCTTCTCTGGTGAAGTGTCTATTCATTTCTCTTGCCCAGTTCTTGACTGGATCTTTAATTTTAGTGTTTTTTTTTCTTTGTATATTCTAGATATTAGTTCTCTATATGAGGGGAAGCTAGCATGTTTTCCCATTTCATACATTGTCTTTTCATTCCACTAATTGATTCTTTTGCCATACAGAACCTTTTCAATATAATGTCATCTCACTTGTTTCTTGTCGCTATTTCTTGCGATTGAGATTTTTGTTTAGAAAATCCTTTCCTATACTACGTCTTCAAGTATTTTGCCTATTTGATCTTCCAGGAGGCTTAATGTTTCTGTTTTAATGCTTAGATCTTTTATCCATTTTGATTTTAATTTAGTATTAGTGAGAGATAAAGCTCCAGTTTCATCCTTCTGCAAACAGATAACCAGTTTTCTCAACACCACTTGTTGAGTAGGCTGTCTACTCTCCAACATATAGATTTAGCTTCTTTGTCAAAAATAAAATTGTTGAGGTTTCTATATCTTCAAGTCTATTCCATTCAGCCGTCTACTTGTTTTTGTCCCAGTGCCAAAGCAGGAGTAGATCAGGCCATCAGGTGAAGTCTCTGTGCCCTCAATGTGTGACCAGCATAAACAGCAAATTGAGAACAGAAACCTGTAGACATCTTGAGCTAGAGGTTAGAGTCCTTCAGCCAAAGCAGGTACCAGGAAACAAGTTTTGCAGTTCCCAAGTGGTACAAATTATCATCCATTACTTTTCTTACCTGCAAATTTTCCAAGGAGAGTAAAAACATTACTTTGGCAGGAAGGAATGGCTGCAGTACTTGAAGGGAGAGCTTCTCTAATGAAAGTTTACCCACCCAAGAACTCATCTGCTAACTTTGTAGGCATTTGAATAATTATGTTTCAGAAAAGACCAAAGCAAAGTACTCTTTCTAGACAGGATTTTCCTTTTTTTTCTTATTGTATAACAGAATTTTCTTACTACAAGGGACTTGAGTCTCATATGGTTTAGTATTCCCCTTTGACAAAGAAGAAGAGTGAGGTAAAGAGAACAGCCAGTTACGTGCCACTGTACTTCCTGTATCAGAACTCGAACTTGGTCTTTATAACTCCTTGATGACAGTCACTCCCTTGTACTGCCTTGCCTCTTCTGTTGTTTTTATCAATGCTACAGTAAACACAGCAACCCATTTGTAAACAATTACCCATCCTTCACCATTTTTAGCAATTTACAGGGGCTCTACAAAAGAATCTCAAATTGCTATATTCTGTGTTAATTTTGCTATATGAAATTGAAAAAATGTCATTTTTCTATCGGGGGTCCTTCCCTCCCTCTTCCTTCCTTTTTTCCTTCCAAGGGATTGACCTCAAGGCCTTGATGGGCAATTTAGGGAGTTTTCAATGGACACCTTCATCTTGTGTGGATATTTGAATAAAACAGGTAAATTTTTTAATAGCAGGAAAGAGGGTGAAATACATGCTCATTCAGACTCTAGCTTAACTGTAACATTTTGACACAAGAGTATGCCTTTAGTGATGATTGGAAAGATAGCATCCTTCAAGACTTTAGCAGGAATCTTGAGAGTTACAGATTCCATCTCGTGAAGTTTGTTCAAGCCAGTCTATATTTGTTGAAATAGAATCGAAAGCTGGAAGCTAGGATTTAGCACAGCCACACAAGAATGCTTCCCTCACACAGTAAAGCTCCCATGTTGACTGTCCTGAACTTGGGTGTGATCCTCAGTCTCATCAATAAAAGTGGGTTTGTACCCATTGCAACTGGGTACATTTTCTGGAGAAGAATTCCTCGAACCATTTGGCATTCACATGTAAAACCAGAAAATAAAATAAGCATTGTTACTTATATTAGACAATATCTGTCTTGGGGACTGAAGTATTTACATTGGCTTATTTCCTCTCTGTTGGTTGATCCCATTGGCAGCGCTATTATTAAGAATTTGGCAATTAAATGCAAAGTCAAAAATAGGAAAGGTAGGTCCTTTTAATATTACATGGCCTCAGGGTGAACTAGTATGATGTTTTTATCTTTATTCAGGAATGTGCTAGTAAAATCTTCACTTCACATTGAACAAGACTCTTCTCTCCTAGTCAAATCTGATTCATTCAACATGTGTCATTATAACTCTTCTTGTCTATACCTCTATTCCAAACGATCTCCTCTTCTGACTGATATCTCTCAGGATATGTTAATGCCTTCTTTCTCCCAATAGTTTGGTCTTACTGACTTGGAACTATTTTCTCTTTCAGGTACCTTTGCATATATTGACTCTTATCCTTTAGTGTAGACTTTGTACACTATCTCAGACACAATTTCATTGCTTCCAAATTCTCAGAGTATAATTGCTTATTGTTAACTCCCCATTCACATATAGAAATTTATTCCTTTTGGTATGGTTAATGGTTACAGTTTAGCAGGCCATTGTTTCATTAGAAACAATATCCCAAAACAGCAATCTAAACTTTATTATCAGCACTACTAAAGATTTCCATCACTTTTGCTGTGGCAATTTAGTAACATAAAGTTTTCCCCAGCACTTGGGGGACTGAGTCAAAAAGCAACAGAATACAGCTTTGTTGAGGTCTCTCATTGGGGACTCAGTCAGAAAAATGTATAACTATGGTCTTCATAGCAAGACAGGGATGTCACTTTTATTTCTTCACACTGACAAAGCGAAGTGTTCCATATCTGTTCCACTAGTGATTAAATCATTTCTTACAATGGGCCATTTCTTGGTCATCTTTCTCATTAGATTACTTCCTAGAAATACCCTCCCCAGAACAGTGTGAGCTTGATGGTGGTGTGTGAAGGGTGGCTTTAGGGGAAAGGAAAAAGAATGCACAACACAGAGAGTGAGTCCCATACAGCTACTGCCCACCACGAACCCTTAGAATTTTCTCCAAATACAGTACTCAAGAAGCATTTAATCAAAATAGCTGTTTCACAGGATTCTTGCCCAGGAATGACACTAATGCCTCATGCAGGAAGATACTTTCAGTGAAGCAGGAGGCAAACTGAGATAAAACCAAGTCTTGTGTATTGAAAGCTAAATTGGGAGCTCCAGGAGCTGGAAAATGATAGAAGTCTACATTTACATTCTCAACTTTGATTGTGTTTTTAAAGAAACAAATGCACATGCTCCCTTTTAGGTGAAGTTGCCCCTGCAATGGGGCTTTCCTTCCTTGGGCTGCAGTTTACCCAGCTACAAATAGTTGAGGTGTTTGATTTTATATTTAGTGATTTGAATACTCAGATCTTTTCTGCAAGTAGAGTTCCAAGAACAATGCTCATGCTCATTCGCATCTCCCTTGGCAGGCTATCTGGTCCATCTCTGGGTTACTCAATAGTGTCTTCGACTGCAAGTAACAGAAGCCCTTAAGTAAATTTGTCTATTCCTTTTGCATAATATGAATTCTGGGAATAGGCAGTGGCTGGCTTCAGCTTAGTGACTTAGTTGGGTGAGGACTGCTGCCTCTGAAGATTCCTTATGTGCTTGCATTGACAGCAAGTTGGTTGCCACAGCTACAGGTAGCAAATTCTCTCTTAAGATGCTCTAGAAGGAACGGAAGGGGCCTGAGAGATAGCTCAGGGGCAGAAGCACCTGCCTGGCAGACCCCCATTTTGACCGCTAGTACTACCATAGATAAATAAGTAAATGGAAGGGAGCACATGTCTGTGGCTATGTATGATAGAAACCTTTTCTGCCCTCCCTGGCAGTCTCACGGTCAGAACTGTGCAAATCCTAGGTTTGTGGAAAACTGATGACAGGAAAACTCTGCTCTGCGATCATCAGTGATGTGCAAAATGCACAGAATTCAGGATTGCTTTGCTTTGAGGTTAATACAAATAATATTTTTCAGTGGATCTGCACTGTTACATAACAGTTTACTGTATCCAGCTGACTGGTCCCACTGAACTGACAACTCAGTCCCTTCCTAGCCACACACACTTCCCAAAGAAGAAAGGAAGGTAGCTGGATGGGATGACAGTCAAACCCCCATGGTGGTCCATTGCTGTGGGGTGCATTGTAATACCATAGGATTTTCCTTTGAGGCCAACTTTAATGTTGAGGAAAGCTAGGGAGAATGCAAGGGATTTTGGGTCACCTTATCCTTCATGTCAGCTGTGGTTCTCCCTTTCCTACTAACCCCCTTCCAGAAACTCCAACTACTTCTTTTGTCTTGTTTGGTCAAAATAAGAGTCTCAACTATGGGGCTACAGACCCAAGCTTCTGAGGGCTAAAGTGTTATGATTGCTGTGAGAAATAGGTTTTTTTTAGGAGGAGACGCAATCATCTTAGTCCATAGGACAGCTTTATTGAGTGATTGGGAGGGTTTTGCATTTGCTACTCTACTCTGAGGTCACCCAATGCGAAAACTGTGCTAATGTCTCCCCATGGAATATTAATCAGCAGTGAAAATGAATAAAATATATCCACACACTTAATGGATGCATTTTTGCAAATAATTTTGAATCAACAAAGCAAGACTCAGAAGGCAACATATACTGTGGTGTTCTTTTGCCCTTTTTTATAGAATTCAAAATCTATTAAGCAAGAAACATATTGTGTTATTTAAATAACACATATAATTATAAATAGCAATAAAGGAAAACATAATAAATAATGACACAAAATCTGGGACATGTAAATTCTGAACAGAGGGTAGGGAGTTGGAATGGGAAGAAGGATGTTGAGAAATAAAAGTACCATGGGGGGCCTGCCCCTTAGCTCAGTTCTTTAAGTGGCTGCTTCAACAAAGCAGTCAGGCTCAGGTTGCTGTGGTTCCATCCCCACAACTCAAGCCAGCCAAACCTGCCCAGAAGGCATTCGGAGAAAAAAAAAAAAAAGTGCCATAAACTGTGTGGCTTAAACAATAAAAATTTATTGACTCACACTTTGGGGCTGGAAGTCCAAAATCAAGGTTGGTTCCCGTGAGGCTGCAAAAGGAACAATGTGCTGCAGGCGACTGGTGATGGCTGTCATCTCTGTTTCTCTTTACAGTATCTTTTCTGTTTGTCTGCTTTTTTGGTTCAATTTCTCCTTTTTAATAAGGATGGCAGTCATATTGGAATAGAACACTCCGATGACCTCATCTTAACTAATTATATTCACAATGATCCCATTTCCAAATAAGGTTGCATTCCGAGTCATGTATGGTTCATACTTCAACATGCACATTCGAGGAGGTGGAAGCTAACGCTCAACACTGCTGTTAGGTTGTAATTCTTGGTGGGGCTAAAAGATCATGAGCGTTCTCTCTATTGTTAAAGTAGAAGAGGATTGTATTCGACAAGTACTTGTCACGAACCAAGAATTAACCTAATTCTGTGTATCTGTGTTCCATAGAAAAGAAGAAAAGAGAAGAATTGAAATGAAATGAAACAAAATGAAAAGAAAAGAGAAGAGAGGAAAAGACTAGCTCTGACATTCACTCAAAATGTAAGTCCCGGGCTCTAAGTGCAACTGGAGCCATTATTTCAAACTGTTCAGTCTCTTGCTGTCTTATCTCTGCTTTCTGCCCTAATTCTCAGCCCCCATGGGTTTGGTCCTCAGCCTTGCTTTCCACAACCTGTAGACTCTCTTCCCAGAAGACGGTTCTCCTTCCTGGGGCTAGGCTCGCCAAAGGACAGTTCAGGGCTCTCACACTTTGCTGATTCACATTTTGTTATGGTTTGCATCTGCAGATCAGTGCAGTGCCTCATGGACACATAGGCAGGCCCTTTGAAAGAGGGTTGGACTATGGGGCCTGTAACTGACTTGCTATTAGGAGGTGGAACTGTCAGCGGAGGTGACCCCCTGAGGCATGACTTGGAAGAGTACTCTGCCTCCCTGACTTTTCCCTTCCCTCTCTGCTTCCTGTCCACTATGACATGAGCAGATATTTCCCACCCAAACCCTCCCACTATGCCTTTGTATGTAAGCTGCCTAACATGGATTGAACCTTCCAAACCAAAAATGAAAAAAACTCTTCTCCTTTAAATTTCCAGGGTTGAGTATTTTGTCCTAGAGACAAGACATGTGACTGAGAAAGCCCTCATTCAGTTTCTCAAGGTAAGAGCCTGTTCCTTGGATTACTGTGTATTATCTGGACATTATACTGTACAGATAGTGTCCTGTGTGGCCAGCTTACAGAGGCAGAGGACCAGTGCCCACAGAGCTTCCTGCCAGCCTGAGACCAGCCCAGCCCTCACTGTCACTATCTTTCTGAAGCCTCATTGTTTTTCCTGCTTTAGACCTTTGTTAGGATCATTTGTTTCATTTTGGTTGTTTTCTAGACAGATTTCTTCCCCTGTGGAGTGCACAGTTTAGGATTTTGGTAGCTTTTCCCCACAGGGTCCCTGGAATCTCTAGGCAGTATCATTGTGTGCATGGTGCTGCACAACTAAGATCTTTAGGACAGGCAATCTTATGGGGACACAAGAAAAAAAGGAGCATGAGTTCCAAATATTACACACTTTCTCCAGGACTCTGGGCACCTGTTTGCATTAAATTTACAAAAGACAGTGAGCTTCACAGCAAACTTTCTATAATAATGATTTTTTGAATTTTTAATCTTTTATTTGTATTTGGCACAGGGTCTAACTATGCAGCTTAGGCTCATAGCAATCCTCCTGTCTCAGCCACCCCAGCGCTGGGATTGCAGGGGTGCGCCAACATGGCTCGGTTTCAGTGGCCAGTTTGGTGCCCGGGGCTAGCAGGTATGTGGTACTAGGGATCCAAGCTGGATCCTTGCGCTTGCCATGCAGCTGACCAGACGACTGAGCTGTCTCTGTAGCCCCTG
>NW_004524663.1:7281201-7293242 GCF_000260255.1 Octodon degus | reverse complement strand
AAAAAAAACAAGTTTCTTTCTTGCTCTGTTATCTCTCCAGAAGCTTTGGAGAGTTTGTTTGTTTACTGGTATCTGGAACCAAACTGATGACCTCACACTTCCCAGGCAAGCACTGAGCTGTATCCCTAGCCCAACAATTTCTAACTCCTTTATGATTTTCATATGAAATCTATTAAACATAGTATTTTTGACATTTTTCTGAGATTCTAGTTTACATGGGAATTTTAAGTTGCTCAAGCCTCTAAACTGGCCTCTGAGGTGGGTCCCAGGGAGCACTGCCCTAGGGACTCCTTCCCTTGTGTTGTTTCTTCCCATAATGCATTGGGGTGGTCAGGGTGACCAAAAGGATGGAGCAAAAGTGATAGAAGTTCAAGGTTGAGAGGACTTTGTGGGTTTCGCCTTCCTTTCTTGGATTATTTGCTCTGGGGGAGACCCGGAGCCAGGCCAGGAGGATCCTCAAGCTACCCTATGAGGATTCCACACAGGAAAGTGGAAGTCTCCAGCCAACATCCAGGAAGGAAGTGAGACATTCTGTCAGCAGTCATGTGAGCAACACTCTTGGAGGTGTGTTGTCTAACTGCAGTCCTCCCTTCAGGTGATATAGCCTTGTCTAGAGGGAGTCTGAGCCTGAACTAACAGAAGCCACTCCAAGCTCCTGACCAGCAGGAACTGCACGATGGTAAACATTAATCTGCTAAGTTTGAGAGTAATTTATCATAAAGCAATGAATGATGAATAGAAATACTAAAATTGAATAGAAATCCTGTGTAAGAACAAGATACGCAAATTGGTGTTCCATTCTGGACCAGAGGTTGGCAAAACGGGCTTAGTTTTTGTTTCAGTTCAGCTGCAGAATAATCATTCAACTTCAGGAAGTTTGTCCCCTGAATGTGACACTCCCTTTTAAGGTATTTATGCCTTATTCTTTTCAGTATTCATTGCTCATTACAGCACAGAATCAAAAGTGGCAAAAGAGTTCTGGTTGACTGACTGAAAACATACCAACTACTTTTGTTTCCTCCCTTAAAAAAAAAGGAAGTGTTCTTCATTGTTTCCATATTCTTTTTTAAGTTTTAGTCAAATGAAGTGAGAGGATATATGATAAGAAAGGCCACAACATCTTGACCCAGTAGATATGAATGCTCAGGAACACGTTCACATTCAAAGGAGACAGGAGTACAGATTGACAGAGTAGCACATTTACTCCTCAATGATAGGGGGCTTATTAAGGCATTTGGTAAAACAATCAAATACCATACAACCATTTAAAACAGTATCGACCTACCTGTTGTGACGTGAAATGTATCTGATATTGTAATTAGAAGAATTCTGCCACATTAAGCAGAGTATTACTTATTATTTGTCAAATAAGTACCAAAGGTTCAGAAGTACATCATGTATTTTTAATGTAAATTATACTAATGTACCTTTATATGTAATGAAATAGAAAAAAGCGTATCTGTTATAATACTTTTCAGGGTATTCTGTTTTGGGAAGCTATTTGGAAGCTCGGACAGGGGCATAGTCAAGGCTGAAAATGATATACCTGAAAGAAATTTAGAAGTATGTTTCTACAAATCCGGGCTAACTGGAGTTTTTCTTAATTTGATAAGTAGTGAAACAATGCAGGTCAGCAAACTCTGAGGCAGAACTGTTTGTATATATAGATGTGGTTTTATAGTCTTGTTATCTAGTTCAGGCTGACCTTGAACTCACTAGGTAGCCTACACTGGTCTCCAAGTCATGACCCTTAGTGTATTGTCTGTACATTAAAGTGAGTTACATAAAGAAAAAAAAATCCCTGGCTTTATATACTAGCTACAAGTCATTAGTCAGCAGAGTGACCTTACATAAGATTTATTTTCTCTCTAGGCCGTATTTTCCTCATGGAAAGAGCAAGAGCATGGAATCTTAAAGATCCTTGCATATTTTGTTTGAAATACCTATTGATTTTTTTGTGGAAAAGACCAATATGAAATGATTGATGAGTATAAAATATGCACAGAACATAATTTTTCAAGCTGGCATTACTTTACATTGCTTCAGTTTTTTGGGTAGTGGTAGATTATCTCTGTTAATTTTCTGAAACATAACAAACCATCATTTTTTTTTGAAATTTCTCTTCTCTTCATTTTAAAGAGGAAAAACAAAAACAAAAACTAGAACAAATAACAAGAACAAAGACAGAAACAAAACAGTATAATAACAGTACAAACGATGTGGAATTTCAGAACAAAAATGGAATACTAACAACTAAGCTATCATCAGAACTTTCTAATTCAAGCAATTCTCCATTTTAGAAGGAGACTATCAAGTTGCTGGTATATTTTCTGAGCAAAGGGGAGAAATCTTTTTTTTATTTCTATCATCATTCTTCAGTGAGAAAAATGTCAGTGCTTTTAGGATTGTCACAGCTTCCTGATATGTCATAGGAGAACAGGGAAGATTACAAAGCACTTCGCTTTCCATTTCTTCCAAATAATGCCTCTCACCACATTAACAAGCGGTGAGCTTCAAAAAATAAAAGGAAATTCTTATTAAACATACCCATTCCACTTAATTTTTTTAAACATTTTTAAGAAGAGCCCTTTCCCAAATCCACAGGTTTTCTCTATTATTTTGACTTTTTTTATCAATAACTTTATTATCCAGATGGACTACTTGTTAGATTTGGGTCTGGATGCACCCTAAAGCCTCATGCAGTTATGGGGGTGTGGCTTTTCAGAGGCAACTGAATCTAGAGTTTGTAAAGGGCTGGCCAAATAGCACAGCACATTAAAGTGCATGCAAGCAGGCACAAGGGCTGGAGGTTCAATCCCTGGACTCCGACCCCCTTCTCCCCGGGGTGCGCTGAGACAGCAATTGAGACTAGGCATGGTGGTGCACGCCTGTAATCCCAGCTCTTGAGAGGCTGTAAACAGGCAGATCACTATGAGACCGATCTAGTAGTGAGACTCTAAACACCCTGTAGACCCTCCCCTAAAATATTGGGGAAAAAAATGAATCTAGGGTTTGTAGTCTAATGCTGAGATTAAGGTTGTGAGTGCTACACCTACCTTAGGGCAGGTAGCCTACCTACAATATAAGTGACAGAAAAAGGTCTCTCTCTCTCTCTCTCTCTCTCTCTCTCTCTCTCTCTCTCTCTCGCTCTCTCTCTCTCTCCATCTTATTGCTTTTGCTGTCTACCATCATCATGAACTATTCGTCCTTTGCCTGTGTCACGCTGCCTTGGAACCATCTGATTATGGAATGAAACTTCTACAAACTGTAGGCTAAATAAACCTTTCCTCCCTTAACTTTGGGCCTTGGGTATTTTGTCTCAGCAATGACAGAAGCAATTAAGGTATTTTGTTCCTGATAATTCCAAAACATAAAATCCATTAAAAGAGTGATAGGAGGTAATTAAAGATATTTTAAAACTTCAACATTGTCTTTGAAAGCAATTTTTAAATTTCCACAAATATTTTTTTGAAAGCATAATCCTTTGGCAGAGAGTTAATTTGTTGTATTCCTTGCTAGACTGGGGATCCCAAGGAACACCAAGAAATGAATGAGTTAAAAAAAAAAAAAAGAAATGAATGAGTGAGTGAACAGACATGATAGTTTGGATTTGGAGTCATGTGCTTATAAATTAAATGTATAATAATGTATGACTTATATTGCATGTATACTATATTTTGTGGTTATTTTTATGTATTTATACAATGTATTACTATTCGTATTAGCTGTGTATATAATCTATATAACATAACTGCCTATATTTAGTGAAGCTCTCCTAATATATTAGTTAAAAACTAACTCAGAAGATTTGGGCACAGTGGCACACATCTGTATTCTTAGTGAAGCTCATCCAAGAGAATCTTGAGTTCAAGACCAGCCTGAATGATTTAGAAGGACCCTGTCTCAAAATGAAAATAATCTGGGAAGGGAATTTAGCTCAGTGGCAGAACACTTGCTCAGGATGAGAGGCCCTGGATTCAATACCAAGACCACAAAAACAAAGTAAGTACCTCACTTACAGTTCCTTTCAGTTCACTGTCCCACATCACTGTATCAGTCACTGTAGTGATTCTTCTAATGTTCCTGGTGGCATTTGTTTTAGGTTCTATGTCTGTGAATTGGCCGGTTTGATGGATTCCCTCTGCTTTCACACTTGTGCTACCTGAAGGTCTCTTGGATCCAGCCCCAGTACTTCTGAGTTGACACGAAAGGGCGGATGCTGGCAGTACCATTCCTGGCACTCAGCCATGCATGACAGCAACTGAGGAAGAGTTAGGCCCGTATCTTAGTGCACTTGGGCTGCTATAGCAAAAGCACTGTAGGCTCTGTCGCATGCACCCAACAGTTCTGGAGTCCAGGACGTCCAAAATTAAGATTCTAACAGATCTTGTGTCTCGTGAGATACCATTTCCATCTCAAAAATGGCAACATCTTTTTATGTTCTTACACATAACAGAAGTGGAGGAAGCTCTCTGGGGCCTCTTTTTAAAAAATTTATGGGAAAAGGTAAAACAAAATGTCATTAAAAAATAGGAGAGGGCTGGTGAGATGGCTCAGTGGTCTAAAGCACCTACTTGGAACAAGCTGAGCTAAGCAAAGCATATGGACCGCGGTTCGATCCCCAGCACCACATGCCAGCCAGCCCGCCCCCTGGTGGGCTGAGCTGGCCACACACAAAAAATAAATAAATAAATTAATTAATTAAAAAAATAGTAGGAGAGCAATAGTCAATACATTACATGTTGCTTTCAACATGTTGTTCAAGGTTCTCGTTCCAGGTACAAGATATGGGCATAAAAATTTATCCAGTCAGAATTAACACAAATCCTTGTTAATGAACTGAAAGATACTTATAATGCAACTGTCTTGCATTTCCACTTCTCTACTTTCCCTTCCCATTTCCTAATTCCTTTTACCTTTTGAATAATTTCTTCCCACTTTGCATATTGTACATTTTAGACCTTATTCACTCTTTCAGCTTTACACACCAGCAAGATAATATGATATTTATGCATGAGAGTCTGATTTATTTCGTTTATGAGTACGATCTCAAGCTGCGTCCCTTTACTTGTAAAGGTCTCAAGCTTACCCTTCTTTATGGCTGAGTAGTGCTCCATTGTGTAAAAATAGCACAACATTTTTTTTAACCATTCCTCAGCTGATGGGCACTTGTGTTGCTTCTAAGATTTATCTATTACAAAATAGGCTGCTATAAAGCTGAGCACACATGTATTGCTGAGGTATGATGTATTTAGTTCTTCTGGGAAGATACACAAAAGGGGAATAATTGAGTGGAATGGGACTTCTAATCCTTCCTAGTTTTTTGAGGAATCATCACACTTATTCCTATAGTGGTTGTACCAGTCTGCACTCCCAACAACACTGGACAAAGGTTCTTTTTTCCCCATAACTCCTTCAGCATTTGTTATTGGTTGATTTTTGGATGACAGCCATTCTTTCTGGGGCAGGATGGAAACTCAGTGTTGTTTTAATTTGCATTTCTCAAGTGACCAATGATGTTGAACATTTTCTTTATATATTTATTTGTTATTCACATTTCTGTGTATTCATCTCAGATGCTCATTTTTTGATTTGGTGTTTGAATTTGGGAGGGTTGATTTTTTTTTCAATTCTTTATATGTTCTAGATAGAAGTTCTTTGTCTGAGGGACAATCGGTCAAAATTTTTTCATTCTGTGGGTTTTCTTTTCACTTGGTGATTTCTTTTGCTTTGCAAAGCTTTCTAATAAGATGAGATGCCAGTGTTGAATCTTTGAAGTATTTTCTGTGCAGTCTGCATTTTGTTCCTGAACTTTCTACCTCTACCTGTGTCTTCAAGATTTCAACCTACTTTCTCTTCCAGTACATTTTTTGTTTCTGTTTTAATATTTAGATCTTTGATCCACTGTGACTTTAGTTTTGTGAATGGTGATAGACATGGGTCAGGTTTTAGTCTTTGGCATGTGAGAAACCGATTTTTCCAGCATCATTTATTAAAGAGTCTATCTTCCAGTGAATGTGTTTGGTGGGGCCTCTTTGATAAGGGCATTAATCTCATGCATGAGTGCTTTCCCCTCCTAATTTAATCATCTCCTGATGACTTCACCTCTTAATATCATCACACTGGTGATTAATATTTCAACATAAAAATTGGAGGGGAGTGTAAACATTCAGACCATAGCATCCCATGAGGTGTTGTTTGATCAGCAAGAAATATTTATCTATTTACTTATTTATTTATTTATTTTCTGTATTTTAGGGAAGAGTCTACAGGGTGTCCAGGGCCTCAGTGCTAGATCAGACTCAGTGATTCTCCTGTTTACAGCCTCCCAAGTGCTGGGATCACAAGCACGTGCCACCACGCTCAGTCTCAATCACTGTCTCAGTGCTCCCCGGAATCCTTGGCTCCCGTGCCTGCTCACAGGCACTTTAATCAATCAGTGAGAAATAAAAAGTAGTAGATATACCCGAGTAATATGAATGGGACTAAGATGGAATTTATCCTACTTCTTAAGGATGGTCCAATGAGATTGAGAGATCAGTCACATTTAGAAGCAGCCATCTCAATAATAGTTTAAATTGACTCTTTCTTCTTGCTTCACTCCTCCGATCCTCGCTTTTGCACCATGGAATGTAATTCCTAGAGAAGTGTCGGTACCAGCCTTGCCTTGGGTTGCACTTTCTGGGAAACTCAGACTAAGGCATTTAATTCCTGATGTATGAGTTAGAGGCCAGATTCTGTCTTCAGTTTTCCTTTTCTACTCCAATATATCCACCAATTAGCCATATTATTCCCTAAAGAAATCAACTGTTCTACAAATAACATAAAAATCTACCTGTGGCAGAGTGGTTTTCTGAGATATGAATTTGTGTTTCTCTTTTTGACCTGTCATGAACCCAAACCTACACACAGAATGTTCTACCAAAAGAAGAAGATACTTGCAGTATCTTTCTTTTCTTGTCACCTATTTCAAAGATTGGGAAAGGTAACAAGCCCTTGTCATGCAAGTAGAAGACAAAGGCAGCTGGGAGAACAATTGGAAGGAGAGATGGCAAACTTTTCACAAATACTAGACAGAGGCTAGAGGTCAGAAATGAGTGTGTGAGTGACATATGAGGATCCAGGGACTCATGCCTTCTTGGTCCAACCTCACAACAGGGTACGCATGGCTTCTGAGGCAAGAGCTGTATGATGTGCTTCGGAAGGCTGGCTCCAAGGCAGTAGATGCCCAACCTTGACAGATTCTGGAACATCATGCATGCAGAGCAGCTGAGACTGTATGTTTATATTAACTCATCCCAGAGCAATTTGTACCCTGGTGGTACCTAGCATAGAGCAAAACCAGGAAGGGCCTCCCTGACAGACTGCCCTTCTGTAAGGCCTTAAAATCACAGCCCAATCTTGGGATGAATTTCAGAACTAACCAGACTAACAAGTAAAAGAAAACAAAGAAATGAACATTCACGCATCCTATATTTACAGACTGGGATTCATACTTACAATCAGCCTTTTTTCCTCTTGTGGTTGATTACATTTTTCCATGGGATAGCTGCCTCAGAGCTACACACGGGCTCCCCCATGGCCTTGCTCTGACTTCCCCTTCCTCTTCGCATTACCCCAAAAGATGGGGGTGTTCTGGGAGGTGTTATCCAGCTCATCACAGCCTGAAAGAAAGCTGCTTGAGCTGCTGAACTGTTTGTATTCTGACTGTAAGGATTAAAGGTCAGTTTCAAAAAGTAAAGGTATAAAAAGGATTATCTAAAGCTAGTGACAGCCCAGCGAGGCAACAAGCATCGCTGGAGTTAATGTTGTGTAACTGCCACCAACTGCTGCAGGTGGGTCTTTGGGGGCTTTCCTGCTGAAGGTCATTCTGGACAGAAGAACTAGCATTTGGATGGTGTTGTTTGTAATGAATTATTTCTCAGAGAATGGCTTTATGCCACCACTTTGCTATTATTTTGATGAACAAAAGCCTGAGTTGATGAAGGGCAGTATGTATAGCGTGGTGTGTGCACGTGTGCATGCGTTCTGGCGTGTCATAAACAAAAGCCAGTTATTTCTCAAGGGACAGAGGGTATCCTAAGTGCACTGCGGAAATAGGCTTATATTTCTAAAGATAGCGGGTCCCATGAAGAAACAATGCAACTGAATTTTGCCAAATTTTCTGACTCTAGTTGTTTATCAAGGAACCTAGGAAATGTCATGACTGGAGCTTGTGTAAAAATACTGAATTATGATGGCAATTGCCAGTGCAACTTGGATACCCATTTCTCGTCTTTTGCAGGGGTTTATTCCTTTCTGACAAAAATACTATTACTTTCAGAACCTATGCTGGTGTGGAAAAATCATTGTTGACCATCAACACTGGAAGGAAGGAATCTGACTGTGTTACTTAACTGATAAACTACAACTCCTTTGTGCCAGGGATTTTGTATATATTATCAACTTAAAATATTACCATTAATATCTTATATATTATTAGCTTAGTCTTTATTACAACTCAGAGACAGAGAGAGGGAATATTCAGTCCTCTTTGATAGATTACGTGACCAAGTCTACAAAGCTATGCAACTAATAAGTCGGTATAGTTTCAGCCAGCTACTTCTATATAACAAACAGCTACAAAATTACAGAGGCATACAATAAACATTCATTTCTCTCTTACTTGTGTATGAGGGGATGCAATGACCTTGTTGTGTGTCTCTCATTCTGCATTCCAGGCTGGGGACATATGCTAACCAAGCTATTTATTCTACACCAGTGGAAGTATAAAGAGGCAGGTGCAGTCACATAGCACATTGCAAACCACTATTTGATCACAACCACTACAGTCCCACTGGACAAAACAAGGTGCATTTATCATTGTTATTTTCCTATTATTTTGTTTGGTGGAGTTTAATATTATTATTATTATTATTATTATTTTACTATTTTGTATTCTCTTTAGATCAATAAAAAATAAATTTATTTTTATTTTATTTTTTAATGTGTTTAGTACAGGGTCTATAGGATCTCACCACACAGATCTGACTTGTAGTGATCCTCATGTTTTTTTAGCCTCCCAAGAGCTAGGATTACAGGCATGATCCACCATGCCCAGTGTCTCAGCATGCCCTGAGAGCAGGGATGGCAAGGGAGGTTGGGGATTGAACCCCAGTCCCTGCGTCTACCTAGCCAGGCACATTAATCCACTGAGCTATCTGACTGGCCCAAAAAAGTAAATTAAAAAAGAAGGCACATGGCCATACCTGAGAGAGTGGGGTAGTACATGTCTCTGCTTCAAGCCAGAAAAAGGGTGCGAATATAGCAGGATACTAACAAAGGGAAATGAATACCTAGAACCAGCCATTTCCTTCCCACAATCAAGGCCAGTGATTTGTTCTAGCATGGATATGTCTCAGTTTCCAGCCCACTTTCTTTTGGTTGGCTAAATATAATGAAGAAGGTGTTTCTGTTCAGTATGAGTTCTCAGTATGAAAGGAGAAAGATACAGGAGGCCACGAGAAGCACCGAGAGACCATGTACGCAGCTTCCTAGGCTGGGCAATGAAAATTCTCCTTCCCTCCCCACACTCACTCTCATGGACAACTCGTTTGTACCAGGACTTTCAGCAGAATCTGTATGTGGATAACTCTCATTGCAGCTCCAGCCTGGAGGGATCCCTGCAGTGCACACTCTGCCACCACTTCCAGTGGTACATCCAATAGGAACCATTGATTTTACACGTCTAAAGCTGAACTGTCTTGTCAAAAAGCAGCTTTCCTCACCAAGAAACTATTTCTCACTCGAGTAAGTGCCTACTCCATCCTTTCAATTGCTCAGACTCAAATCCTTCCCTCCTCTTTTCTTCTCAGAAGATCAGGCCCACCTGAAAATTTTGTCAGCTCTATCATAGAAATACCTCTGGAATTCAATGGCTTCTTATCTGCTTGGGTACTATTTCCTAGGGCTAAGTGTATATAATTTGGTGCCTGGGCTATATCAATAGCTTCTTAACTAGATTTCTGCCTTTGCCCTTTCTCTGTATAGCTATATTAATAACAACCAGAGTGGCCTTGCAACATTTAGTCAGATCTTATGATTCTTCTGTTTAACATTTCCATGGCCTTACAGCTCACTGAGTAGAGCAAAAACGTTGTTATAACCCCCCACATACACACTTCTGTCTGACTTCATCTCCCTCTGCTCTTTTCCTCTCTCATTCCTTTGCAGACCCATTGGTCCCCCAGCTGTCACCCTAGGACTTTTGCAAACATTCTCTTTTTGCCTTGAAAGCCTTTCTTTCAGATCTAAATGGCTTTGCTCAAATGGTATCTCCTTAGGAGGTCATCCCTGACTATTCTATTTAATAAACACCACATGACTTCCTCAAAACTCTAGAACTTTCTATTTTATGTACCATCTTTACTTGTTTCTTAGAAAGTATGATCTACTCAATTTTTTTTCCATTTTTCTAATTGTTTTCAATTAGAAATCTTTCTAAAGTGAAAATTCAATACAGGGAGAATCTTCTGTTTTGTACACTCCTTAATCCCCTATATTTAGAGTAGTATTCAGCTCAGGTGGGTGCTCCACAAATACTTATTGAACAAGTACTTGAATTGTTTCTTGGATGTGCTCAAGGCCCTACTGGTGCTCAGTACACTTAGTAGTTGAGCAATGGAAGTTGACATTAGATAAATTTCAGGGGAGGGGACAGTTTTAAAGTTATCCAGTTGAAACACTCATGTCATATACAGTTGGTCAAGGGGGAATGCCTGCATTGTTCTGACCCCCTGCAGGATCAGGCACTCATTCCTCTAGCTGTGGGCAGGTTTGAATGCTGAGGACTGGCAGCTGACTCCTTTTTGAGAAATTGTCCTAACTAAAGAGTTGACACTTTTTTCCTGGGAGCTGTAGTATCTGGTAATGAAGTGATCTAGCAGTATAGAGGCTTGGCCCTTGTACTTCAGTTAGAGACCACCTTGAAGGCTACTTTTGGTGTAGTCGCACAGCTTCTTACAGGATCTAATTGTGATTCAACTTCTCTCTTTGTGCTGACCTACTTCTGTTATTCCCTAGCAAGCCTTAGGCATGCAAAGCTTCATTTCAGAGTATGTTTCCACAGAGCTCAATCCAATGCAGGTAATTATTTCCTTATGGTTTTAGTTACTCATTCAAGCAGAGTTCAAATAATATTTCCTATTTGTCTGGTGCTGTGGTAGGCTTTGCGGGATATGATGGTAAATATAGTAGACCTGGCTTGTGTCTGCAGGGGACTTATTTCTTGGAAGGTAAGAAATCAGGGAAAGTACAATTACAGAACAATGTGCTAAGGACACGAATTGGGTAGGCTTGGGATGCAGAAGTTACCCATTACAGCAAATGATCAAGCTGACCTGGAGTGAACAATGAGGAGAACAGATATGTGAACAGAAAGGTTGGCATCCACTCAAAACATGAACCTCTGAGTCATAGCCAGAAGACCAGGGGAAATCTTGAGAAAGGTAGAACATTTAAAACAAGACACAAGCAGATAATTATTTAGAAATTGTCTTAATTACTACAGAGATTATATCATACGAGAGATGTGATATTGAAGGTTCTTGGCTATCCTTACATGGTTATCGGTCAGATTGCTCTTTTTGCTACATATATACAAAGACTCTTATCTTTTCTTCTAGTATAGTCTTTCTCTTCTAATTTTGACTTATGTTCCAACATCCATGCTCTCAAAATGTCCCCTTCCAGATGCCACCAGTGAGATGTACTGTGAAAACCAGGATGTGGGATGTGCAGGAAACAGACAATGGCCAATAGAGCTGCTGGCGCCAGTTTGTGCTCTGTTTACAACTCATTTAGAAAACCCATGACAGGGATAGAACAACAAAGGGTGCATGGTATTTGAATCTTTCTTCCTTCTGGTTTCTATCATGGGTGGGGAATTTTTAGATAATTGGGGTATAAATGTAGAAGAATGATTTGGGAAAGATGTAAGAGAAAAAAAATAATGAGTGGAACATCAGGGACAAAGGTAAAGAGGATCATTGTGTGTGTGTGTG
>NW_004524663.1:7257636-7281101 GCF_000260255.1 Octodon degus | reverse complement strand
AGAGACAGAGAGAGACAGAGAGAGAGAGAGAGACAGAGAGAGAGACAGAGAGAGAGACACAGAGAGAGAGACAGAGAGAGAGGTTACAATATTGAAGTTCTGAGAGACCTAAGTACATATTTAAATTACATTTCAATGCTTATCTGAATGTAAGTTTTTATTTTTTCTATAATAAGTTTGTTGAGATGATTATTAAGAAGGCTAGGTTTCAGTTATGTGTAATATTAGAAAGCAGAAGTTTCAATGAGGCTGATTAGCTTGGTTCCTTTTACATGAGGATAGAGACCCAGCCTGTGCTCTTAGAGGCGATCTGCAACATTAACTAAGCTTCCAAGCCTTTTGGAGAAAAGAAATGACCAGAAGTATGCTAAACCAGGTTTCTGTCATTTTGGGAAAGATATATCTGGTCTCATCCCCCAAATTTTCCACGGTTCCTAACCAGATTATCCCAAAATACTTCTCTTTCCAGTAGGGACCTCATGGCCTACCATCTTTTTGCAGGTTTTCCTGTACAACAAATTCTGGGAGAAAGTACTCAGGCTGCCAGACTATGCAGAGCTCCTGTTCAGAATGCCAAATCATTGAGTCATGTTGGCTGCTTATTGGCTGCAGGCTGCTTGTCTTAATTCTTGAACTGAAAAATTCTGTCTTGTCTCAATATTCCTTCTGTTCTCCATGGTGCATCTAGAAATTTTACCTACTCTATCTGAGCTCTCCCTAGTAATCTGTAGGGGGGACCTTCCTTGTTTCTTCTCAGCTATCACTCGTCTAGAGCTCTGTGAGGATTCTAGATTAGTGCCTTGATCATTCAGTACCCCCAATGCAAGTCCCTAATTTTGAAGACGGTTTTATCCTGGATTATTTTCCGGTGAAATCTAGCAATAAGGCTTTAGAGGAAAGGAACCTTGCACTCAAATCCAGGATCTATCTTCCTTTTGTGCTTTACATCTGTGACTTTGAAAAGGGTTTATAGCTTCTTAGAGCCATAATTCCTTTATCACATACAAATGGGATGATCAGTACCACTTCTAAGAGTTGAGAGGACGAAATGAAAAAAGCTACAAAAGCACTTAAGGGCTTAATAATGATTATGCATCTGCTGTTGATGCAGTTTCTGTTATCTTGCCTGCCTTTTTCAGCATAGTTATATTCCCAGTATTACCAACATCCACCTGGCTTAGCTGTTCTGAGCCTTAGCCCTTTCCCAAGCCAACTCACTGAGGCTCAGCAGGGTGGGATAAGATATCACTAGAAATTTCAGTTCATGGAAACCCTGGGTTGATGTGCTTAGGCACAAGGTATTATGCCATAAACAAAAAGAAGGTAAACAAATCCTTCCCTACTTTATTTGATATACTTTAGCCTCTTTGGGTTTTGTTTATGTTAGGTACTTCCAGAGTGATACTTCTATCATACTTCTACAAACTGTCACATAAGACTACATGTCAATCAACCCCTGCCACAGGGGGCTTACCAGGGCTCATCATATAAATCCCAACACTTATCAGCACCCACCATGTGTCAGCCACGATCTCATTTACATCCCGTATATAATTTAACCCTTGGAAAGCCCAGTGAGACCGATATTAACCCTATTTCACGGAGGAATGATTATGGGTTTCATCAGAAACAGAATATGATATTTCAGTTCTACGAATTAGCTGAGACATCTAATCAAAGAAGGATAACATTACCTCAATTTCTCCATCTAAGTGTTTGGATCAAACTCCTATTTTGTCAAAATATGTTTGAAGAAGATAATATACAAGCAGACCTCACTGACGATATTTTCTAATCACTTTCTATTAAGGGTATAGAAATCACGTTCGGAGAGTTTAGATGACTCGTTCATTGACATAGTAACAGTAGGATGACTGAGGTCCAGCTCTTCTGTATTTTAGATAAGGATATGCTTTTTTAAAAAGGAATAAAAATCCTTATAACATTCTAATACCAAATTAAAGAAAAATCTTCAACATTTATACTAAATGGGGGGGAAAATGAATGAATTTCCTGTAAAATGAGGGAAAAGATAAGGATGCCTGCCCTCACCATTTTTATTCAATATAGTACTTGGAATTTTATCTGGAGCAATTAGGCAAGAAAAATAAATAAAATGAATGTATACAGGAAAAAGAAGAAATCACTTTTTATTTGTAAATGTTATGATCCTTTTCCATAGAAAACTCAAAGAAGGCCATCAAAAGACTTTTAGATCTGATAAACCAATTCAGAAAAGTAGCAGGGTACAGAACCAACATCAAATATGAATGGCTTTCATATATATCAGTGTTGAACTAGCTGAGAAAGACATCATAAAAATAATGCTATTATTAATAACTTAAAAAAATACCCAGCAATCAACCTAAGGAAATCAATGACCACTGCAAGGAAGCTTAAAAAAAAATAAACAAAGAAAGAAATTGAAGAAGATTCTAGAAGATTGACAAACCACCATGTTTATAAATTGTCAGAATTAATATTGCTAAAATGGCTATGTTACTGTGAAAGCAATTCTTAGATTCAATACAGTCCCCATCAAAATACCACAATATTGCAGAAAATTAGAAAAAAATCCTAAAATTAATATGGAAACAAAAGATTCCAATTAGCCAAGGCAATCTTGAGCAAAAAGAGCAAGGCTGGAGGAGACATTGCAGTACCTGATTTCAAATCATGCTACAGAGCAGTAGTAACAAAACCAGTATGGTGCTGGCACAAAAACAGATACACAGATAAATGGAATAGATTAGAGGACATAGCAATGAACTCAGCAAATGTAGCCAATTGATTCTGATTATTATTTTTTTTGTATGTTTTAGGGAAGGGTCTACAGGGTGTTCAGGGTCACACTACTAGATCGGACTCATAGTGATCTGTCTGTTTACAACCTCCCAAGAGCTATAATTACAGGCACATGCCACCATACCCAGTCTCAATTGCCCTCTCAATGCACCCCGGGATGGGGCCGGCACAGCAGGCTGGGGGATCAAAACCCTGGCCCCTGTGCCTGCTTGCCAGTGCTTTAATCTGCTGACAATGATATTGCATCAAATTAAAATGTTTCTGCAGAACAAAGGAAATAGTTGACAGTGAAGAAACTGCCTACAGAATGGGAGAAAATCTTTGCCAGTTACTATTCTGACAGAAGATTAAGATCCAGCATGTAAAAGTACTAAAAAAGTGTTTTTAGTCCAAGAAATATTTAATAAATAATTACTAAGAATAAATAATTTAAAAATATACAGTAATTCAATATATAAATGGACACATAAACTGAAGACACTTTTCAAAAGAAGAAATGCAAATTGCCAATGATTTTATGAAAAATTGTTCACGTCTTCAGCCATCAGAGAAATGCAAATCAAAACTAAACTAAGGTGTCATCTCTCCCAGTTACAATGGCTCTCATCAAAAATACAAAACAACAAAAAACAAGCCCCCTAAACAAAAATATGCTAATGAGGATATGGGGGAAAAGAAATCTTTATGCACTATTTGTGGGAATATAAATCAGTACAGTCACTATGAAAATCAGTATGAAAGTTTCTAAAAAAAAATATAGGACTACCATATGATTCAGCTATACTACTCCTTGGTGTATACCTGAAAGATTTAAAGTCAGCATACTGTGGGGACACCTGCACACCCACATTTACTGCAACAAGTCATATTGGTCCAGACATGGAGTCAGCTTAGGTGTGCATTAACAGATGAACTGAAAGAGATGTAGCATGTGCACACAGTGGAGTATCATCCAGCCAGAAAGAGGAATGAAATTCTGTCATTCGCTGAAAAATGGCTAGAACTGAGATAATCATGTTAAGCACACTACGGAATACTCAGAACGACAGTTACCACATGCTTTCCCTGACATGTAGAACCTTCTTAGAAAGACATGAGATTAGAAGGGAGACTATTAGGCAAAATGAAAGGAATAAGTGTCAGTGTAAGGAGAAGTGTAATGAAAGAGATAAGGAGAGTTTATACGACCAAAATGTGTTATGTGAAGCAAGGCTTCCATGAAGTTTGAGAGCCCAGGGTCTATTTATTTATTTGGTACTTGGAATTGAACTCAGGACCTTGAGCTTGCCAGACAGATGTTTGTGCCACTGAGCTTCATCCCCAGCCCAAAATGTTATATGAACATTTGAAAACCCTACAATAAGATCCAATCTTTTATAAAACTAATATACAGTAAAGACAATGTACATATAAAAATAAATAAAATTGTTGCTCAGAATTACAATAATACATTTTCAGTTCAGTTCCTGGGTCTGCATTCTTTAGGTTATGTTTCAGTTTTTCTTCATGACAAAGAACTCTTTGCTATCATGCTGTGGGAAGATCTAGGCAGGAAGAAGGAGATCCTATTGGCCTGTTAGAAGAGGGCAGAGTTTGGTTCTCAGGATGTTGTGGGATCTGTCCCTAAACAGTGATTTGGTTATAGCAGCCATGGAAAGTCAATGCCCCTTTCCTGCTACCAGTTTCAGAAAACAAAGACACTGGGACCAACCTCAGGCACTATCTTCTTGTTTGGTTTTCTCATCCCTTCCAGAAAATGCCAATGGTCTAAACTCCTGTAGTTCCTTTTTAGATCCTTGCACCATGTAAGACAGCAGGTGAGGAAACCAAGAGATGGCAGTATCTGAAGGCCACGGGTGGTATAGGAGATGTTGTAATACAGCACTCTCAGGGTTGGTCAGCCTTTGATGATAATATGCTAGGTCCTGACTTGCTACTAAAGTGTCTGTGTCACTCAGAGAGTATGTGGGAGATAAGGTCGTGGATTATCATGTAATGACACATAAAGACTAAATGCTAATTACAGAATAACAGAATGAGAAGAGAAAAAGACCTAAAACTTGGGTTGACTGTATAAGAAACACTAATTACAGTCATTTATGTGAACTGCTTACCATTGATAGCTAATTATCATGCAGCACAATAACAATTATGTATATCATTAAATATGTATCAGATTAGTTTTATTTGATTACAATAATAAACTCCAAAAGCACACAATGTCAGGCCTCGAAGGGAACCTTAGAGATCAACATCTAGGTCTGTCGGCTCATATTCAAGATGCAGCCACTGAGGCTAGCCTGTGACAGCTGTTTATGGCAACACTGGGGATTGAACATATGTTTGCAGCCTTCTAACCACACTCCCCATGGGAAGCTTGTGTGGATCTCAATCCAGGAACCAACAAAGGCCTTCCTGACTCTTCTATTTAAGTAGTACGTTGTCCAGCCCCGAGACATCACCCAGTTACAGTTCTTCCATATCGCCCATCAGAGGCTGAACTTATCTGATTTATTTGACTTGTTTTCATTGCAGTAGCTTTAGTACAGAGTAGCTGCTCAATAACTTCTTTTCAGATGAAGTTCATGAATGAAAGATTCAGAGGAGAAAGACTAAGACAGAATGGCCACACTGGGGATTGGAATAAAGGAATGACCTGCCTAACAGTTGGCACTGAAGCCTCTCTAGTACCAGCTGTCCCCTCTTTCCATTTTCCATACTTGATCTTAAGAATCATCTGAGACACCTTCAAACTATACAGATTCCCAGGCCATTCCCATAGAAGCTCAGATTTGGTAGGTCTGGGTAACATGGAAGCGTGTGGCAAATGAGGAGAGTGTAGGCCAGCGGGGCATTGCTAATGACAGAGCCATTGGCAGTAGCTTACTCCAAAGGATCCCCAAGTACTGCCTACACTTAGAGCAGGATTCCTTGTAGACTAGACATAGAGCCCTGAAATAGGGCACCAATACCAGAGGGAAGAGTCAAGTTGGCAGCTTGTGGTAAAGCAGGAGGAGGAAAGGAAAACTTATATCTGACACACTGGAGAAATGTCTCTGCTCATTAAAACATGCCTAGGTTAAGCAGATCATATCCAGGCCTATAGAACATTCTGGAAATGTGCCACTCACTACTAACTATATAAAACTTGTTTTATTTCCTTGAAAAAGTAAGAACTGGATGAACTTCCAGTTAATGAAAAGCTTAAGGTGGGAAAGGAAAATTCACCTTGACTCGGGATATTCCTTTAAATACTCACAGAAAATCTCAACCCTTTCCCCCTTGCTTTGCCTTTTCTAAGAATAGGCTGGCATCCCGGGCATGCCTGAAAAGGATGTGCCTCTACAACTCTCCCCCTGGTCGCCCAAGCTCCTGACATTTTCTCCAGGTCAGAGATACTGCATGCAAATACCTGTTGGTATATTCTTGTCCTGCCACTCAGGCAGCAAGGAAAAAAAAATAACTGGACTCAATCCCTGCCTTGAGATAATTGCTTAGCAAACAGGATGCACATAATCCATTTTCATTATTAATACTCCAGTTAGGAGCCAGGCTCTGTGTTTGGTTTCTCATAATGAGAACTGCCTTACAACGGAAGTGATGCAATCTACCATGCAGCTCACAGCATGGCAAGGGGGCCAAGAAGCCCCTCCTGTGGCAGATTTAGATTCCAGGCATTTCTGCTCCCTATAAAGCAAGAGGCTGGATGGGCCCACTATTGAAGAGCAAGACGTGCTGATTTTCTTGCCTGGGTGATTTTGTAAAATGTCTTGCCTGCTCATTTGCTTACTGTGTACTATGTGTTCTAATCTGGGTCTGATCACTCCACCAAAGGCATCTGCCCCACGCCACTGCACACCCAGGGAGCAAACCTGCTGGTGTGAAGCAGAGCAGAGTTTAAAAGTGATTCTCAGGCTGGGCTGATGCAGATGTAACCAGTGCAGCCTCCATGGCTGGTGCAGCTACACAGCGGAAACCCTGTTAGGTTTTCAAGGTTCTTTTCTTAAAAATGCTTGAACTAGAAGTGTTTCCTGAAGAGAGTTAAAAGACTTCTTGGTGAAATCACTTTTCCTCCTACAACTTTCATTCCATCTCAGTGGAAGGTGGTTTGCTATTAAAAGAAAAAGATAATCCATTATCACTATGAGTCTTGAACTGCCAGGGGGAAGCCTGTAGCTGGCTGGGAGGAAGGGGTGATAACTTGCATTTAAAAAAAATATATATCAATTGCCAGTTGGTGTCTTGCCATTTGTTAGAAATATACCATGAATGTGTGCATGGGCAGAGACTGGGTCCCTTGGAGGATTTGCAATGGGATTTGATGGCTTCTTATTTACCTCTGCATGATTAGTTTGAGCCCAGTTTGGATGTGCGGTGACTGAATTGGTTATTTTTATCAAACTCTTTGGTGACAGGTGTCCTTGTTACAAGAAACAAATTGGCACTAATTGGGCACTCCTGTTGGCATCTTGGCAGGAGAGACAGCAATGACTTGGTCTGTGGAAGCTGCACATTAACAGAAAGGGGACGCCTGTGCTGGACATCCTCCACTGCTCTGCTGCTACTGTTTGTTTTTGTTTGTTTCAAGAGTTTGAGACATGCTGATTTGAGTGTGGCAATTTTCACCAGCATTCTAGCATTCTGTGGACAACAGACACAGACACAGACATATGCATGCGTGTGAGTGCATGCACGTGCGCGCACACACACACACACAATTGTCAAAATATAGTATGTTGATGAAAGTTCTGTCTCTCTTTATCAGGATCATTGATGAGAATTACTGGCTGGTGACTCCACAAGGGTGGAGAAACAATTTCCCACTGGACAGGGTCATTTAAAAAAAAATGACCCGGCATACAGTTTGGCACATAGATGCTGAATAAAAGGCCAGTAAGTGAACACTCATCAGTTGAATGATTGGCTGTATGGTCTCTCTGTTTCATAAATGAATGCTAATCCTCTCAAGTTGAGTCCTAGAGATGCAGCGTTGAACCAGACCTTAGCAATCGTGTGACGATTCCAATCATGATCGGATGAGAAGCACGTGGGGCTTGCCAGGTGCGTGGCTGAGGGGGCGCGCAGCACTCTGGACTCCTGAGCACTGATGTGTTGCCGTCTCACTGTTCCTTCTGAGAAAGAGAGATTTCAGAACACAGAATATTGCTGCTAATGAACGGCACCATGGACCTTGAATAGAGAAACCTGATTTCTATGTTGGAATTCTCTCCTGATTGTGTGGCCTCAAGAAAACTACTTAACATTATTTGGTTTCTGCTGTTTAGACTATTTGGGGAGACAGACAAGTAACCAGGCAATTAGGATAAAGAATGCCACATTTGAATAACAGGGGAACAACCTGGAAGAAAAGGACAAAAATATATATATAAGCACCACATGGGGATAAGTTATTCTTCAGCTCTGAATAATCAGTATGTTAAATGAAAACACAGAAGGTTGGTGAGGGGTACTTCTTGATTTAATAAGCCTTCAGGGCCCCCATGGCTATTTCAGAAGCGACTCACCCAGCATACTCTAATGATCCACCAGGGGGGAGTAGAGGTCAATTTGTTCTGTACCAGAGGAGGTGGAGTAATTTGTGTTTTGTAATTAAGGGGAGGGAGGAGAGCGGAGGGAAGACTGAGGCTGATACAAATGTGAGATGTCCTGCTCTTATATTGTCTTCTATGTCTGTGGCATCTACATAGAATGATGGAAGCTTAGAGATTCCACTGTGACCTGAAGCAACTGCTTGTAACCCTATGGCCCTGAGATAATATCCGGTAGAAGTCTGGAGGAACAATAATAATGGAATGGCTTATTGGGTAGAGGTGAATTACATATTCAGTTATCCACAGCAAGGGATGCAGTTAGAGCAAGCTCTTAAACCACCTAGAAACTGTCACGCAGACTTTTGCTGTAACAAGTAACCAAACAGATGAAGCTGGTTGCTTTTGCTAAATGCAGGTGCTTACGCACTTTCATAAAATGGATAGACTGCAAAAGGCAAATGTAGTGTAATCAGACAAGTATATACTAATTGTTTCATAGCACAGTCGTTGAGATTCTTGAAATAAGAGTTCTAGTTTGTCTGCCTGGAGCAACAAGGGTAAAATTGAGTTCAAAGAGGAACATTTCTATCCGCTAGAGCATCTATCCCAATTTTAGGGTATTAGGAAAGGTTAGAAAGGCCTCTTCTAGATTTGGCCAAATCCACACATATTTAAGGAGACAGGTTCCTTGCAGTTCAGCCCACTCTAACTCAGCCACTGCTGTCCCCACTGTGAAGGCTTTATCACTGTGTGTGGACTGATTCTTACTGCACACAGTGCCTGCTGAGTAGGATCGCATCACCGAGTAGCTCCCAAACAGAAGACCACTTCATCATGCTGAGCCAAAGGGGGAGATGACAACCTGCACATGAACTCTATCCTAATGATAAGGAAAATAAGATCTAATATTTATGCACAGTTCTTCTAGGCACCAGACACTGTATCTATATGAACTCATCCAGTCCTCAAGTTCTGTGGGATGGATTCTCTTCTTCCTTTTACAGAGGAACAAACTGAGGCCCCAAATAACAAGTAACTTGCTTGAGGTCAGACACTACAGAAAGAGCTTGTCTAACTCTGGAGACCATGGGGCCAGTGGCCACACTATCATACACTGTTGTGGAAAAATATGCACAAGTTATGCTCAGACAAGCAGACAAGGGGGTGAGGACATAGCTCAGTGCCTGCCTGGCAAGCATTAGGTCCTGGGTTCAGTTCCTTATGCCAAAAAATGACAAGCCAAAGAAGGAGGCTGATAGGGTCCTTTTGACCTCAGTGATAACCTGGAAGAATACTTGTGCATGGCAAGATACGTGGACACTGACGCAGGTGCTTAAGGGAAGGAGGTGGTTTGGCAAGGCTCTGTAAGAATGTGTTGTCCTGCAAGACAGTCTGCAATTCTTTGGCATCAGCAAGCTGACAGTCTGCTAGGTTGATCTGTACTGTACTGTATTTGTATCTACATTGTTATTAAATCTTACTATTTTAAAGAAGTAATTTTCTAAGCAACTGCCTGTTTTAGCTGGACTTCCAGAAAGCAAGCACAGTGCTTGCTTTACCTCCTCCATGTGTGGGCTCCTGGCATTTTGTAGCAGATGCGATGGATGCTGCAGCCCTTCCCTACTAGTTTCCCCAGGGCTCCTGCTCCTGGGGCAGCCTCCGGAAGCCCAGGCTACCTCCACCCACTCTCCTCCAATGCGTCCTTTCTCTGACATCAAGGGAGTCTGCTCTGCCTAGAGAGGCACAATCTGGATGACTGGGGGATTTAATTCACAGCTTACTTGAGGGTAATGTGTAGCACTGAGCCTGCGGTGCCCGCAGCAGTTTCCCACCCATTACCGCCTTTTCCCCTCTCCTTAATTTCTCACTTCTTAATCTCTCACCTATGTTTTGTGAGATTGTCTCCCAAATACAGGGATACGTTGGTTGTTTTCCTAGTTTGCGGTCTTGCAAGGGGAACAATGCGATCCAGGACTCGTATTTCATAAGATAACTTGGACTAGTCACCCAAAGAATCATACCCAAAGAGTGTAGGAAATCTGTCCACACACTAAAGACCAAAGAATCTAGTTGAGGGCCTGGATCCCATGACGATGTCCATGACAATCCAGACCTAGAGCCCCACACGATGCCTCTCATGAGTCTAACTGGAGGTCCAGAGCCCATGACAATGTCTCATGTATGCCCACTTCATGGATCTGTGCTGAGAAGCCCGAAGTTTAGCGCTAGAAGCTAGAAAATCTGTGCCAGTGGGATGAAGGACCTAAGCTAGCAGACTGAGGGGTCTGAACTAGAGCCAGGAAGCAACACTCAAGGTTAGATCCAGAGCTCCCCCAACAAGTACCACAGCCATGCTCAGCAACACTGAGGTCCTGGCTCCTCTGATAAGGAAAGCTGAGTTCCCATCAGGAAAGCCATTGCGATGAGCTTCTCCCCAAGGCTGAGCAGTGCATCATCTTCTGCTGCAGAGCCAGGTAGTGATGCTCAAGGTGAGGGCCAGAGCTCCCGCAACGTGAACCATAGCCATTTTCAGCAGTGACAAGGTCCTGAGCACCTCCTCTGATGAGGACAACCCAGTTCACCTGGAAAGCAAGCCAGACAAGGTCCCCCAACAGAATATCCCAAGAGAACCAGAAGCTCCCTAATAGCTTCTTAACAGCTTCCAAACATCTTCTACACCTTCCCTAACAGCCTTTTAACAGCTTCTCATGTTCTGCCTTTATGCTGCTGGCAACAGTTCTCAGGTTGTCCTCCTACCCCCAGCACCACGCTAGTTCAGTTCAGCAGGGTACAACAAGTTGACCACCACTTTGCAATCCAACATACTTGTCAAAAGGCTCCAAGTGACCAGGCATGGTGGCACAAGCCTGTGACCCCAGCACTTGGGATCCTGAGGCAGGAATGTGGCTGTGAGTTCAAGGCCAGCCTGAACTGCATAGTGGAATCTTGTCTCACAGAAGACCTTGCCCTCAAAAACAGGCCCAAACTTTCTACTATGCAGACCACAAAGACAGAAAAAAAAATTGCTTCTTTTCATAACGTTTCTAAACAGTCAACCAGAAATCTGACTTGATAAAACCTGTATCATCTAGGAGCTAGGCGTGTGTCACCTCTTACTGAAGCCACTCATGGTTGAGCTTCAGCCCAAGTGTCACTCTCTCCCAGACAACCTAGAGAGCTAATGCCAGTGCATTAAGGCATTCATCATTGTGGGATTGTGTGTGTGTGTGTGTGTGTGTGTGCTTTATTTGTACAAAATATTCTAGCCATGGCTCCAAAGAAAGTTAGTCATGCCAGTAGTAAAACTAAGATAAGCTGTGAGAACCATAATAGACTTAAAGAAAGAAATCATTGCCAAATTTGTTACATTCCTGGAAAAATAAAGCTTTAAGTAAAAAGTCTGGACCTCAGAACCAATTCTTTGGTTTTCCATTATTTCTTACAGGAAAAAAATACATTCAGTTCTAGAACTTTTCTATGTTCAAACAGGAATTTGGGATGACAACAGGAATTTGACAACTGAGGTATTACTGAGAGTTGAACCCAAATTCTTGCCCTGGGCCTTGGAATGAGGGGAGGGCTAAGTTAGGACAATGTTGAAAATGGAATTCACATATCCAAGGAGCTGACGGTGGGTGAGGGAGGGAGGCTCAGATGGAAGAATCACTAGGACTAGGGAAATGGAAGAGGAGGCCTCGAATTGGAGAAGAAATCCCCTCTGCACAGGAGCCCTCTCCCTTTGGACACTGGAGATTTTTTGAATAGTGTTTTCCTTTATGATAAAGGAGCTATTCCTTTACTGAAATCCCACACATGCATTTTTTTCTTTCTTATTAAAGAAATCATTTCTGAGGCTGAGAGTCCACAACACATTTTTTCTTTTAGACAGAAAAGGCCAGCTTCCTGAATACAAATGATGGCTCTTGCATCCTGGCACAAGGAGCCCAGAAAACAGGATGAGGAGACTGATAACACAGGACACAGAAACCCTCCTCAGGTCTCCAGTTCTCTGTAGTTTGGACAGTAAATGAAATGCCATCCACTCACTCTCTGAATTGGGAAGAACTCTAGGGACAGCCTGAGAAATGGAGCTGACAGGATGTCATAGAGTAGTTTCCTTCCTTTGTGTAGTTTTTATTAGTGAATGATCTCATCCATGTGTCTCCTGTGTCCAGGTCTCTATGCTGGGTACCTCAAAGTCTTGTCAATACTTGGTGTCCAGTAGTGGAATAGGGGTCTCCTGGAAAGTGCTGGGGAAGGGTGTAGCTGGTAGTAGCCCACTTGGTTTCCACAGGTGCCATTTCCCCAGTCTTTGGTCGGAGACTCTAGTCAACTAAACTACATCTTTATAGAATGCCCAGGCGCTGCATGTCTCACGTATCCATGGTCCAGATATGGCATTAGCAAATTTCAGTGCCCACACCTTTTTTCACTGTTAGGCCATCCTCTTATTTTGTTTGGTTTTGGGAAACTCACTGGGGTGGGACTTAGACACATTGAGGTTGTGCAGAAAGCTAGAAACCCTAATATACACGGTATAAGCAGTATGTATTGTGGTCTTCGCCTCTGGGTAATAATTACACTCTTTTCTCATTCAAGTTTGGAAGCAACTGACGAATACAAACAGAAGAGCTGGAACTGTCATTTCCTTGTTGTCCAAAGAAGATTCATGGATATGGCTTGGACTTGTACTATCTTGAAGCCATAGCTATGATTAAAGAACGAAATTAAAGAACTGAAATCAAATAATGACCTCCTTCCTCTAAGGAGCATCTGGGGATCACCTTGTACCAGTGGCACAGACCTATACCAGACAAGGTTCTGTACTACATTTCAGAGCTTAGAACTGGGCTGTAACTGATCTCACCATGTGAAGCAGGAGCATATTCCTTTCTCTAGGAAGTTAGCCAAAAAGATATTTGGTCGGGATATTTGGTCAGGATCTTAATCTCAAGTGCTCAAGAGGGATTTTTGTCAGTGTCTCCAGTTAGATAAAGTGCTACTAATCCCCCTGGAAAAAATGATGAGAGGGGATCAGAAGCAAAGGCACGCTCCTTCCAAATACTTTGAGAGGGCACCAATTCACCTTTTATGAGACAGCACAGAAACATGAGAGTGGAAGAAAATGCCTTTCCTAATGGAGTATTTATATTGTGGGAAACAGAAAACTTGGCAGAAGACATGATATTTATCTTGAAGCACAGTTGTGTACACAAGAACAATATTCCACATAGACAGTGCTGGCTATTCCATATGACAAAGGTATATGATAGGTTACACCTGCTAGGTTTGTGTTAGTACACCCTGTGATATTTACTCAATGACTGAATCAAGTAATGACACATTTCTCAAAATGTATCTGGGTCATTAAACAGTATGGAGCTTTTCCTGTTAGGGGAAAGAAAAGGACAAAGTAAATTCAACTACCAAAATACAAAAGCACGTGGAAAGGAAACATTTTGCTATTTCTCATTGCAATATTGGAATAATTATCTCCTCCTTGGCCCTTAGAAAAGCTACCTACTGAAAGTTCTCAAATAGATGGAGGGTATTTATAGAAGATATCTAGGTACTTATTTGGGGCCTGGGAAAATTTCCTATAATCCTTTGAAATTCTGAGATCCTTTAATTCTGATGGCACCACCAGTGAATGTATACATGTCTCTGAATAGGAAAGATAAAGACTGTTCTAAGCACAGTCAATGCTTGAACATACATGTCATATAAACACATAAGAAAGAATAACTAGAGCATTATTTATATAATGATAAATGGCTTCTGTATGTAGCACATGTGGCTAACAAAATGCTAAGAGCATCAAATCTCTGCCATGATTTTTTTCTTCGTACAAGTGTTGCGAGGCAGGACAAAGAGTAACCAAGAACCCTGGGTAGCATGCAAGATGAGTAAGTCCTAGAAATCTACTCTATAGTGTTACAACTATAGAGTTACTACAACTCTTTGATTCACAACTCTACAGTGACTATAGATAGTCCCCAAGATACATAGTCTCACTTGGAGATTTTCAGCTTTACAATGATACAAAAGTGATATACACTCCCTAGAAACTTTACTTTGAATTTTTAATTCTGGCCATTTCCTGGTTACAGGTATACCATGTAACGCTGGGTAGTGACAGAGAATTACTGGATCCAGTTAGCCATGGAAACAACTAATACGCCATAGTGTACTGTGCTGCTAACCTATGATGTTTGGTAATTTAACTGTGTTAGATGCATTTTCACCTATGCTATTATCAACTTACAATACCTTTATTGAGGTGTAACTTCATTGTAAATGCAAGAGCATCTTTAATTCAAAATTTGCTAAGGCAAATCTTATATTAAGTACTCCTATACACTCATATACACAAGAAAGATCATTGGTAGAAAATATACTAAGAAACCACGATGAAACAAAAGACGATAAAATATAAAATCTTGGGCAGTCCATATTCTTCTGAACATAAACTTAAAAATGGGCATAAAATAAATGTAAATAAACACTTGTGTCATTTCTATTGCTCTCATCTCCTCTTACTAGAGAAATACCAAAATAGTTCAGTGCATTCTTTAGCACACGGGCTTTTCCTAATGAACATTTTTGAGAATACATGGGCTGAGTCTATTTGCATCTTGGGGGATACCAGAAAGTTCCATGCTTGAAAATTTCAGACAATCTTCCACTGTCTGAAAATTCTTCCATGAGAATTTTTTCCTATCAAAAAGAAATGTCAACGGAAGGGGAAAAAAAACCAACAACTAGAACTTCAAGGGAGCTCTCTGTGTGTAGGAAGTTAGCCAACAAGATATTATAGCCCTTGAAAACCATAAAGGTGTCAAAGGCATAAATAAACTATTATTTTGCTAAACTTAAGCTCTAAAAATGAATGAAATCATAGAAGCTGAAATATAGAAGCTTTTGCCCAGGGACAAAACATGTTTTTCTAGTAGGACTTAGGCCCACCTTCTCGTGAGCAACCTGTTGCTTCATCTTCTAGGACACTTAAGTGATATTTATCACTTATAAATCCTCTTTTCTTTTTCCTTCCTCCCCTCTACATTATATGGGTTTTTTGCTCTGATCTCTTTGAAGGATGAACAAGCCCTATGCCTATATGCTGCTTAAGGAGCTGAGTAGCCAACTGGAAAGATCATGAACTCTCAAGTTGGACTTAGTTTGCATGGAATCGTACATAATTACCTTATAGCTCAGCGGTCTCTTCTGTAGCAGCTTCTGGTAAGCTGTTTTATCTTCTTCTCTGACTTAGTACTCAGTTCAGTGGTCTACTAGGCTCTCCATAGGACTTTGTCGGGTGCCCTAACTCACCCAAAAGTACACTGGATTGGTCCAAATTGCCAGGAGAGGACAAGGAGAAGAAAACAAGGAATCATTATCTGGGTCAGTACAGGGTGTACCCTGCGTTTCTCTTCTCTGTTGACTGACTTACCATAGCCAGAAACACCATGCTGAGTTGGAAAGTTTGATTTTTATCTGCTATATTGAGACAGCCAGGTAAAACAACTGCAGTGTGCTTACCAATGAGGAAGAGACTTTCTTTCCCTTCTTGTAAGTGCTGTTAACAACTCCATTATTTCTCCTGTCCATCATAAATGAATACATGGATGGCTAATGTCAATATTTGAGATGAATGTGAAATTCTAGAGAACACTTTAGTCTGTCCATACCGGATTCAATTCTAATTGAATTTTCTCACGTTTACCTCAGTTCTTCTACATCAAGGAGTGAGTGAGGGGAATCTATGGTTTGAACAACAAGGGCTCTTTACTGTCTTAGTTAGTAAGATTTTTCAGGACAAGGCATCCTGGATGTGCTTAAGTTCATCTCCCTATCTCCTAGCCCTCCAAGCCTCGTGGGTGCTTGCTGCAGGAGAGCACTGTGAGCTCTCATAAGGGTCAGTGCTTGCTGAACAAACACACCCCACAGCTATCAACATGCACCCACTTTGGCCTTTTCCCTCCCTGCCCTTTGAGACTTACCCCATGTGGGTATTTGTGGACGTCTCTTGATGACACTGCCAGCAGGTTTGCAAACTTCAGCCCACTCTTCGTTAATAGATAAGCCTATAAAATCATGTGAAGCAGTCAACACACTCTTGATCTGATGATAAGAATGTTGAGTAGAGGACAGTATCCAACAACCTGCTCTTGATTTCATGCGAGCTTTTTCTTTCCTTCCCCCTGCCTCATGTCAGCTTCGGGCTGAGAGCCCACAGTGAGAAGACACAAGGTGTGGGGATTGGCCACAGGGATCTGTGCTTCGGAGAGTGTATTTGATCAGTAGCATTGCATGCAGTTGGGAATTGCCACTGCATGTTTATAATGAAAGAGAGACTGACTTTAAGTTATTATTGTTATGGCTCTAAAACCCCCCAAAGGTCATGTGGCCATTTCTCACTTGCTGCTGTGGCAGGCGCCTCCTGTTGGCCACTCTTGGTACACTCCTGAGGCCAGGGTGTGTTTAGTGCCCTCCCTACTTGTTACCCAAGGGAGTAGGTTACAGTGGAAGGGGATAGGACACATCTCACACTCTATCCGGTTGCTCATGTATGAATCACATATTTATTTCTTCTTTTTTTAAACAGACCTACAGGGAAGACTTGTAAGTTCATAAGAGATTTCCATTAATGGGGCCATTAGCCTGCAGTACTCTTAATGTCCTATCTCTTTGGAGTGGTGAGTATGACTGTTGTAGGCCTCTGAAGACCAAGGGCTATGCCTACTGTTGCTGCCACACACGCCCCACCTTCCCTTCAAGGTTGCCCTATGAAGAACTCTGTGTTGTCTGCATTCTGCATGGCTCATGATAAACACAGTACTTAGAAATTCTGCATCTTTTATTTTGACAGACTTCAGGGTGCAGGCCCATCTTCAGCGCCAGCTTGCTGCTGATTCCACTGGGGCTGTTGACCTTTCTCATAGATAGGAGGCCCATTCGACTGTTCAGCTTCTCACTGAGAGGCCCAAGGACACAGCCTCTCTACACTTAAGGTGAAGTAAGTGATACCCCTCTCCATTTCCTCTGGAAGGAGGGGGACCACAGCAGAGCCACAATTCCCTTTAAAGACATGTTATTTCCAAAGTTCTCCTTTCCTTTCACACTCTTACGCGCATGGTTGGGGAGCCAGCTTCTCCTCCCATCCTTTGGAAGTGCTGTCTGAAGTCTCCTGCTCCCTGTCATTGCACTCGTGCTCAGCATCATCCTAGTCCCAAACAAAGGGCGGAGTTCATCTGGCTTTTTCTCTGTGTCTTCATGTTGCTCAGAGCTGCTTACCAGGCATTCCCTGAAACAAACAGCTGGCCATGTGAGGGTTTTGGTGTGAACTTCATGGTCATCACTGTAGACTCTGAATCCAGAAAATAGCAGATCATGAGAATAATAATACATAGCAAGAGCGCTAAGGCTAGTCAGGGATCATTCTTGAGCTCAGGGTAAGGTGACCTCTGACAGTATATGGTGATGGTGGAAAAATGTGACGCACGACCAATTGGAAGACAGGTACCCAATGACACCTACTAATTGAGCATGCAGTCTCTGTCAAATGGTAATGACTTTGGAAAGCTTTGAGTTGAGGATGTCTGCCAATAAATTCAGTGTACCTTCAGAATCATTAGGTATTTGGAGGTGAGTGACAGGGTTGGCGAAAGTATAGATGGAGCTGCACAGATGGCTAGTGGTGAAAGGTGTTTGTAAAACAGGATCTTTGGGGCTGTCAGAATGCTCATGGTTTCCTGCCTGTGAACAGACAGCAGGTGAAGGTTCATCTCTCTGGGCTTTTCCTTCTTGAGGGATTCTTCCCCTGCTCAAGTTTGACCAGGCATTAAACACCTCACTTTTGCCTTCCTGGGGTGTATTTTTCCTTGGTCATTATACAGACAGCGCAAGGTCTTTCAGATGTGTTTGCTGGAGTTCTGTTTCATCTTATCTTTGGGGAGTGCATGGTTGAGTGAAGGCTGCTACCTAGAATGCTCTTGGACCCCTCTGTCAACTCCCTTTTCTATCCTGACCTGTGAGATCTTGCAGCCTGCTCCCCACTGTCAATCAAGCTCAATCGTGTCAAATTATACAGTGTTACACTCAGCCACAAGAGCCAGGTTCAGACCTACAACTTCATTTTCACATGCTACTTAAGCCAAGATCTTTGTCTCAGGTCTGCAATGGTGTTGAAAAGAAATGGGACTCTAATGGCCAAGCAAGTGGTACAGGAGGTTAAAACTATGCGCTTTCCATAACCCATGTATGGGGCTAGACTTCTGGCTAGCTGGTCCTGGTCTAATTTATATTGTTCCTCAGGTGACAGTTTCTACAGTATTCTCATCCCCATCCTAAGGATTTAAAAAATAACATTTTGTTGGTGAGTTTGTTTGTTTTATTTTAAACATTATGTATACTATTTCAACTTCTTCATGGCTTGATTTAAGATCTAGGTTAATAGCAATATATCCAATTCTCCTCAGAATTAATTATAGATTTCCTTTTTAGAAAGCACAATTTTGGGGAGTAAGAAATGTAGTTTGAATAAATAATGATGTTAAGAAATGCATAGTACATGTGCATGTGTGTAGCACTATACCTTTATATGTGTAAATAAAATATGCACAGAGATGCACAAACATTTTAATCTATGGGTATGTGCTACATCTTATTCCAGGCAGAGAGGCAATCCTGGGAAAGTCAAGCTCAGGTGTTGAAAAGTTTCACAGCTGCCTTTATGGAACTTATCTGCTATACGGCCTGATGATGTTACATTATTTGGAGAATTTTAGGGTGAGTTCAGAGGCAGAGGCATATGGAAATGGAAGTTGATGACTGGAGGAACATGCTGCTCTCTGATTTATATCTCAAATCATAAAGCTCTTAAAGTTAGGATCTCTGTCTTGATTGTCTCCTGTCAAATCCTGGGTTCTTTTCTTTCTTGGAGAGCAGGGAAATGCCATTCCATTCTTTGGCACCTTAAAGTGCATTCTCCGGAAGAAATCAAGTGAGTAGTTGATTACAATATATTCTTACCCTTCATAAGGGCTTTCTCTCCCCAAAAGTTCTCATAGTCTTGGACATCTTAAACTTTCACTAAACTATATGAGTTTAAATATTCCTGCAGCCAGTGTTTACAATGGCTAATATTTACTCTGGGACTCCTATATGCTTACACAGTGTTTCAAGAGATTTCCATTTATTAATTCATGGAGTGCAAAATATCTTTGTGATCACTTTACATAGAAAGTCAAGTAACTGACTCAAGGCTCAACTACTTAGAAGATGTGGACCCAGAATTTGGACATAGTTTGGTTTGGGTCTGAGCACATGGCCTCTCTACTTGCTGGTCTCATTTTGCTTTCAGAGATTGTGTGTGTGTGTGTGTGTGTGTGTGTGTGTGTGTGTGTGTGTGTAGTATTCTCAAGAGACAAGAAATCTATGCACACTTGAATGAGATGCTGTGAAGCTAGAGGAAAATCAAGTGTCCAGATCAGCTGCTATGTCCCCTGCTGGTGGCCCAGTCACAACGGAGCAGGGGCATTCTCACCTCAGCATTCTGTGACAGACATCCCAGTGCCTACCAGAAGACCAGAAGCACTCTGCCTATAGTGGGGATTCTTGCCAATAAGGACTAAGCCTATGCAAATATGTCCCTAAAGTATCTGTTGGAGTCTCTTTGAAGAGCAGGTAGAAAAGAGGGGGCAATGGAACCTAAAATTAGTGTAAGGAATATTAAAAAGAGAATAGCAGATTTTGTGGTGGTCAGAGCATTAAGAACTTAACTCATACTCTATTCCTAAGCAAAGCACTCCTGTCAGTCAGCCAAACAAACTTTCCTAACATGCCCTGAGTGTGCACTGCCCTGCTTCATGTGCCCCCTCAAGCTGGGCATATGTTCACCATGCTATTTCTGAGGGAATCTTCCACAACACGCAGGACCTACTTATAATCCCACTGCATCTTCACAGCCTTGCATGAACACTCCTGTCCTAAGACCACTTTACAGATGGGATGGATGCGACTTGGCAGAACAGGGTCAGGTTTACATATAGGAATGTGCATTAGACACAAAAACTTCTATGTGGTCCAAAAGGCAGGGTCTGGACCAGACTGTGGAATCAGCGACTGTGGTTCGTTAGGAGGCTCTGGGTATAGTCTTTGGAGTCAAGCCTGAATTCTGGTGGGGTTACAGGGTACCTGTGCAGAAGCCAGAAGGTCACATATCAAGTGTGGACAGGAGTAGCAGAGCATTGGAAGCAAGCTCTGCAGCTTAGTTGTGCTGTATCATAAGTCTTGACTTGAAGGCCTCAGATATAAGACTTTCAAAATCTCATGGGATCTTTCAACGTCTCTTATTATCTCCTTATTATCATTATCATTCATATGATAATTGATCATTTATACCTCTGTCCTGCTAGTAAATTAGTAAGTGTTTTCTGGGTTATCTCTGTGTATGCATTTTTCTGACAGGTAGGTTGTTGTTGTACACATCTAGTAAGCACACTGGAAACATCTCTTAAAAACATGAATCAGGACAACCTTATTTGTTATGGATTGTATTGTGTTGCTTAAGCCACCTACTTTGTGGTACCTTCTTGTGGATGCCTTAGTAAAGTAATGTACCATCTATTAGATGCTAAGCACTTGGTCTATGTGAGGTGGTATTCTAATTGCCCCACAAGTACCAACTCGAGGACAAGTAATATCATTTCCTGATGAAGTTAAGTCAGCTACTCGAGAAGTGTGTGCAGACAACTACTTTCAGTCTCTTAAAGCTAGTTGCCCTGCACAATGTACAACTTTTAACACCCCTATGCCCTCAGAAGACTCAAACTATGGAGGCATCTTGAACAAGAGCTCACTGAGGGGAGGGAGACAAACCAATGTGCAGAGAGCGATGCCAGGTATGCAGGCAAGAATCCATTTTGAAATTGGAACCACCAGGCCTAGCTGCCTCCGCTGTGGCAAGAAGGATCAAATGTCCATCAGGGCCCCATTCTTCTATATTCCTAAACCAGAGGGCATGTGCAGAATAAAAGGAATAGTTTAAGACACTAGTTCTAGGGACTACTTTGGACATGCCACTGATTAATGACATAAATTTTGACCATGTTGTGAAATTCATTGTTAACAGTTATAAACTGGGAAAAAATTACACACACACACACACACACACACACACACACACACACACATTGCTTCTTATACACAAGGATTGTTTGACATTTCTTGAAAAATTATAAGAGCTCCTCCTATTGTGCCTGAGATAAAATAGGCCCACTCTTCCTCTGGAGCAGTGGGACCCACAGTCTTGGAATTCACGAATCTCATCAGACTCACTTTCCTTGTCTGCACTTTCTGCCTGTCCACTAGGGCATGTGAATTTTTGCTCTTGCTCCAGCTGCTTCATTGAAGCCACACTACCATGCACCGTTCTCTGGTTGGTCCACATATTCATGCAGCTGTGCCACACCTTGTGGTAGGGTCTGTCACTGCCCTATCCCCCTCCCTCCAGTTTCCCTTGCATAACGTCTCCACATAGGCTTGAGGGTGGTGGCACACACCCCAGCCACCACACCTTCCAAGGCTTTCCTTGTTTGCTTGTTCATGACTGCAGGAGGGGTGCTTCTCCAAAATTGAAACTTCATACTGTGCCATTCCTTCATCTCATTTCCAGGCCCCCTGCTGCGTGACCGTGTGACACACAGTCATTCTGTGAGAATTGAGAAGGATATTGGCAGTTTGGGAGCTGTTGTTCCTGCTTATGTATGCAAAGAACATAATTGCTAAGTGCATCATCTGCTGTAATTTACACATCCACATATAGCACTGTGCAAGGCATTCTCCTCTTCCCCAGGCCCAGGGTTGATGTTGCATATACACTCCAGCCTAGAGAAGCTGGCTGTTTTCCAAGGCCTGAAGCAGCCCAGTGGAAAATTCGAACAGTGTGATTTCTAAGACCTCCAAATGAGACTGGCAGGATTTTTTTTATATTATTTTAGAATTTTCACAGGGAGGATACATGGATTGTATCTGCAGCATCTCACCTCTTTTTGGCACTCTTTCCTCATGAGTTCCAGGCCTTATGAAAGAGCTAGTTGTATGCTAGATCTAGGATTTGCAGCCTTGTGCAAGAGATGGTATGAAATAAAGGAGTTGCTCCCTGCCTTCAGGACACAAGTTTCAGAGCAGAGTGGCTAAGCACAGCTTCAGATCTCTGCAGAGAGGAATTCCCAGCAAGCAGCAGGTTTTCTCAGTTGTGTTGGGTCTGACAAGACCTTGAATGGGTATGGCTGTGGTGTTCTTCCACTTTGGGGCTCATATTGATTTCTAAAGTGTACAGAAAGTTTCAATGATAGATACTGAAGTGGAGAAAGCCTTATTCCAAAAATCTAAGCTGAGGCCAAGCACTTGCCTAATCCATTTTAAGCACTGCTAAGATGGCACTGTTTGCATCTGAAAGCTGAATTTCTTCTAAAACCTATACATATGACCAGAGCTGCACCCAAATTTGTGAAGGGAGCATACGGGGATGGTATAGGTTGTGAGTTCTAGTGTTTAAAAGGTTATGCTTTGCTTTGTAGGGCTACATTTTAGGACAGCAGACCAACAAGCACAATATGAGACACTTATTTTGGAGGATTAGACAAAGAAAATGTCAGGAAACTCCAATTCAGGCATTACGATAGCTCAAGAGACACTGGTATCAGACTGTCTAGGTTTGAATGTTGGCTCAGCCATTTACTAGAACAGCTTGCAAAACCACCCAGTTTCAGTTAATTCACTTGTAAAATGGGTATAAGAGTGGCACTGCTGTCACCATCACTGTGGAAGTTGGAGAACTTAAAATGTGAAGGATTGAGAACAGTGCTCAGCACTAGGTGAAAATTCAGGGAATGTTAGCCCTTAGCATTTCATCAGTGCTTATGCATCACATAAATGCCCTTTCTCGTTCTTATGATTGCCTTTATTATCTATCTATCTATCTATCTATCTATCTATCTATCTGATTATTTATCTATCATCTCTGAGCATTTGTACTTGGGGGTGTTACTTAGCAACAAACCCAGAGTTAGTTACAACCCCTAGACTTTTGCACTATTATTATTA
>NW_004524663.1:7247031-7256696 GCF_000260255.1 Octodon degus | reverse complement strand
TATTTGGAGAAGTCTTTAAAGGATCTTTTCATAGTTGATGCCAGTCCAAAGATTGTAGGTACTTTAGTTCAGCAAAATAACTCAATATAGTCCAATAGTCCATAATAGTAGTGAGTTGTCACAACTGGTAATGTTCCAAAGTTGTTGACCTGAGCTTTTTACAGCTCAGCATATTAGTATAGCTTTACTTTTTAATACCACGTGATTACACTTTTCTGCCAGATGGTTAAGACCAAGTTAAAGCAAGACCTATATAACTAAAAATGCAACTTTTGCTATCTGACAAGGTCAGTCAAATCCCCTCAGGATTTACCCTAGAACCCTGTACTGCACCTGCACACATTGTTTCAGATGCAACCTTTCAACAGGTACCTGCCTTCCATTTCCACAGAGCCCTTGGTATCACACATGAGGGAGTGTTGAGCCCATGTGGGCCTTCAACCACTAGAGGGCATTTGAAGGACATCACATCACTAGAAGCCAACCTCCTATGGTCAGCCCAGGGCCACACACTCTGTATAACCCACTGTGTGAAGAAAGTAGAAAATAAAATAAATAGCTCCAAGAGTGAATTTATTGTCTGCTTTTCTTGTCCAGCAGCAGTTCAGGTGGTTGAGTTGTTAGCATTCTGAGTAGGTAGAATATAAACAGCTCAGTGTGTGTCCTGTCTTACAGGCAGTAGTGATAGGTATTTCTCTTTGTAGGAGCAGAAAGGACAAAGAGCTCTTGAAGTACAGAAATAATATAAAAACACCCAAAGCAAACCATAAGTGACAGACTCATTGTTTAAGCCCAGTAATTTGCTCATTTAAGAAAACAGACAAGGTTATTAAAATAGAAAGTATGAGGATTGGACATCTACTATACACACAGTACTTTGGAAAGGTCTAAAGTACAGCTCTTACAATGGGACCACTTTGAAGGGAGATCCCTGTAGTTCTAAATCTAACAAGGGGTTAGGGACAGACAAGAAAGGCAAAACCTACAGAGGTGTGGCTAGGATTAGAAAATTAATTTTGTCTCTTACTTAGTGACTGGCATTCTGGTCGACCCTGGGCAATTCATTTAACCTGTCTGGGTGATTGCTTCCCAATGTATAAAACAAGGATAATACCTGTCATCAGATCAATTTTCCAGAGTTCATTGAGGTCCTCTAATGAAAGACACATTATAAACACAAATTGTAATTATACCTGAGAGTGCTTTTTACTCCAAGAGAGCCAGAGGGCTTTTCTGTCTTTGAAACTTCAATTATAAAAGTTAGAATCTTATGCATTTGTCAGAGGTGAATAAAAATTTATTCATAATATGAATCATATAAAAGCAGGCTAATGATGCTCAGAATCTAAAAGTGGGGCATTACTGATGTGAACAAATTACCTCGAACCTGGAGACTTGGAGTCTAATCCTCATTTTTGCACTAATTAACCCTGGAGCCATGGGCAAACCACATCACCTCCCTGTGTCTTGGCCAAAAAATGAAACAACTAAGTGAGAAAAGCATTTTCTATATATTTTTAAAAATTCATATGTTTGGTACAGGGTCTCACTACACAGCTCGGACTCGTAGTGATTCTCTGGTTTTCAGCTTCCCCAGTGCTGAAATTATAGGAATGCACCACTACACCTGGACTTGGTTGCTGGTTCAGTGCACCCGGGGTTGGGCTGGTGTGGCATGCAATATGGAGGATCGAATCCCAGTCCCCACACTTGCATTCCCTATATGTCAGCCTTTCTCTTTATGATTTCTGCCATATGTAAAAAGTTCTTATGTCATTATTAACTTGCATTTATTTTTAGAAAAATCAACAAGCATAGTAAATGCAAATGTATTTGAATAATATTATCTAAACATGTCAGTGTGCTAGTTTTATACATACATAGAGGCATGCATACATTCACATACACATATGCAGGCACACACACACACACACACACACACACAATGTCACTAAAGGAAAAATATACTCCGCTTGTATATTGCCCGAAATTCACCTTACATGCTGTGATTAGCACTTGTCAATTTGCAAAATAAAAATATAGGCCTAGATAATCCTGGAAGCTAAGAGCCTATGAAAGAAATTAAGGAAGACATAAAGTAAGCAGAAGACCAGTTGATGGATTTAATAAAATGTAGATCTATGGTATACAAGAGAAGCTAACATTTTTTTTTTGATTAATCATGTCCTGGCCAGATATGTGGCTTAATGTCTAATAGTGATAAACCAGACAAGATGGGTAAAAGCAGCATCAAATGGATACTGAAGGGTGAGAAAGTCCTCTGAAAATGCTAAGAGAGAGACCAGAAAGGTAGAGAGGAACTCATTCCAGAAACAAAGATTTGGGTTGTTTGCTATCATATTGTGGAAAATGTGGCTAAATTTACAAAGAAGGTAAAAAAAAAATTTACATTCCTTTTCCTTCTTTTCAGTAAGTCCTATATTTGCCCCCTAAATTGATAATGGTTTGAGTGCTGACCATGTTCCAGGTTCTGTCCTAGGTACTGATGCAATATCCAGAAACAAAATATTCCCAGAGTTTGCACTGGTTGAGGCAGTGGCATCAAGGGTGACCTCAGAGGCCACTGGCAGGTCACTGGAAAATTCCTGGGTATGGAGATAAAGATCTATGTTCAAGAACACCTCTCTGTGCTCACAACTGTGGGAGCCACAGTGTCCTGTTACTTCTGAGCCTTCATCACCCACCACTAAGTGGAGCTAATAATGTTTCACAGACACTTGTTAATAGGATGTGTTTAAAGTGATACAAATGAAAATGACACAAAGAGAGTATGCTACATGAATGTTGCTGAATTTGAATCTGAGAATCCCAGCATGAGAAAGGAATCATCCTATTATTTCTACAAGCTGGAAGACAAGAGCAGTTTAAGCTGAGGGACATATCAAGGAGGCTTGGACAATTGCACTTCTTCTCCTAAGTGAAAACTTTATTTTTTGGCTATGTGAATCAGTTTCAATGAAGACAACTTCACACTCATAGAACTATCAAATATGACAAGATATAGCCATTCCGAGGTATTCTTCAATGGTTTCTTGACACTCATTCATTTTGTCTAAGCATTCCCAAGACTATACTTTTGGGATAAAAAGTAATCTATACTGCATGTTGTTAGGAAGTTTTATATTCTTTCCTATTTGCCACCTTTGTTCTATTTCTTAGCATATGGCATGGCTAGAAAATATCTGACTATGTGCATTTTCACTTTTGTTTTACAAATAGGAGTACCAATGTGAGTAACCTAAGACCCAGGCAAAAAGGAACTTTGACCTGGGCCTTAAATTCTCAACAGTCCTTCTCCAATCCTCCTCTAGTTAGCACAGCTTAGCCTAGTTTAAGAGTCTACAGGCTAAATGGAAAGGTCTGCCAAAGCCCTGGCCTTTTGCTTTAGACCAGGATCCTGGTACCTGGACCTTGGCGTTCTTGTGAGATGCATCCAGCATTTGACTTCTTACTCAGCTTTGTCTTCCAAGTCTCTTTCTCAAGGTGTTCAAGCTAGTGGAGTTCAGTATAGACATCAGAAGTGATGGAGGCGAAAGATGGAGAGAAGTGACCTCCAGCTTGGAAATGCAAGTTAGTGTCTATGTGCACATACAAAAGACCATTCGGCCCAGGGTACACCACAATGGGAGGGTGCTCAGAGCAGGCTAGAATGAAGGAGTGCAGGAATAAAAGTGTCATATTAGAGTTCATGAGAGGAACAAGTTCAATATAAGATAAGATTTATTAGGTAGTCATACAAGATCAGAAGGGGAAGAATCCCAAAGGCCATCCTTAGTATGAAAGGCAGAAGAACCCAAAATGGCCATCTGTGCCCTGGAAATCCACAGAATCCAGTAGTGGTTGAAGGTTAAAGGCCTGGAAGTTCAGTGCAGACCTGTGTGAGTTTGTGCCAGAAGGGAAATACTAGAAGACTATAGAATATACACCGGAAGCCAGAGGAACTGGAGACCAATATCTGAAGGCAAAGGTACAGATCAGAGTTCCTCTGAAGAACAAAGATAAGACTTGCTACTTCTTCTCCTGGTTAATTCTGTCCAGGCTACAAGCCTATTGGTCAGGGCCATGCACACCCAGAGTGGGTCTTCCTTCCTGAGTTTGCAGGCTACACATCAGTCATCCACAGACACCCCTCAAGCTTCATTAATCTGCTAGGTGGTTCTTACCTAAGTCAAGTTGACACATCATAATTAATGATCACTATCTACTCCTTGTCAATTTGACAACCACACATATCTCCTTAAACCATATTTAATATCCAAATACAATAGCAAGTTTGTAATCACATCTAACATGACACAACTATCCTGCATACAAACAGAAACACACTAAATTCCTCCTCAACATGTAAGGAAAAGGTGTTTTTTTTTTTTTTTTGTAATATTTACTCTTCTAACACTCCAGAACTTAAACATTATAACACTATTTTTGTTGTTGTTGTTCAGTATCAGGGATTGGACCTTGAGCTTGCCAGGCAGGCACTTATGCCTCTAAGCTATCTCCCTGGACCTATAATTTGGGTTTAACACTATATAAACCTTAGTATTAAAAAAATGTGTTGCAAAGAAAGAAAGCAACAATACCTGCTTAATATATATGGATACTAATAAATAAATATATATATGCAAGAAATATTCATGTCAATGACAATCTTTGTTTCTGTAACTGATCACACAGGCATAGCCAGTATTATAACTACCTTCTGCTACCCATTCTGTATTCACTTGGCCTTCAGCAAGATTCTCAGCAGATCTTGGTTTTTTCCCCAGTGAAGTGACCTACAAAATTGTTCTTGAAGTTTCTGGACCATTTTTTATCCTACCTGGTTTGGGTTGTTGTAGTTTCTCATTGACTTTAATTACAGTGTAGAGCGATATTAAGAGATTCCGGAAGAGGTCTTACATACTCCAAACACATTGTCCTCCAGTATGGGGTATGAGCACAATTTCCTTCAATGCCTGGGTCAGTCACCCCCACTAAAACCACAACTCTCTAGCTTGCTTACGCAGGGGTACGAGGAACCCAAGATGACCAGGGGTAGTGTTAGCTTCCAATGCAATGGAATCACTGTGTTTTTTGATATGAGACTTCTCTACCTCAGGAGCTAAGGCTTCTAGCCCAGCAAAAGATAAGGTCATAGGGTGTAAGGATAAAGGTAATAGTGGGTGGTACCATTCCAAATTCTGCTGGATTCTTGATCCTGTGAATCCTGGCTATGGGAGAAGAAGTCCACAAACTGGATACTGATTAAAAGCATATACAAATTTCTAGAGAATCTTGCACTATCCCTATAAGGTATTGTCACCAAGCTGCTCATTGGATTGCATTGTAAAAGACCATTCCACCTGCCTGTCACTTCAACTACTTTTGGATAGTGGGGCCATGGTAAGGTCAGTGAATTCCATGAGTGTAAATGAGCTCCCTGCCACATTTCTTTGTCTGTGAGGTGCAATTCTGGGTCAGAATCAGGCCTGTGTGGAGGCATTTTGTAAGGTCATTGATAGGAGTTTTTGCAGAAGCATCATGTGCAAGAAAGGCAAATCCATATGTGAAATATGTGGCAAAACACTCTCCTTCCCATTATGGAATTTGTCCAGTATAATCAACCTACCAATGGATCACAGGCTGATAACCTCAGAGAATGCTGCTGTACTGGGGACTCAGTGTTGCTCTCCACTTCTGGCCTACCAGTCAGCTTTGGTGAGTTGAGGTCCATATTGCTGAGCCCATGTATAAACTCTGTCCTTGCTACCATTATCATTTTGTGCATCAATCCATCAGGCAATGACAGGGCTCACTGAAGAAAACTGTAGGCTGACATCCACAGAACAGGTCACCCTATTCATGTGATTATTCAATTCCTCTTCTTCTGAGGTCACTGTCTGTGATTTACATGGACACAAAGATCTTTATGTTATTTGGAAAGATCTTTATGAATATGGAGAAGTATATTCACATTCTTCTTTTCCACATGTCTTTGTCACCAGTTGGCTAGTCATTAATGTGTTCAGAGATGCAGCCAAACAATTGGATACAGTCCATGAATTGGTATATTGTCACACTTCTGGCCATTTTTTCTTCTAAGGAAAATGTGTGAGCAGGTGTATTACTCACTATAATGATAAGATTTCTTTTTACCAATGATTCATGGATGTCCTGGACAGCAGGTTTAGTGTCGCAGTGGCCCACTTTTGGATACTACCTATCTGATGTGCAAAACCAAATGTAAACCAGGACCTAGTATTCTTTCCTTTTGTCAATTGATCATATGGTACTCCCGATAAGGCTATAGGCACATGCTGAGGAATAGAAGGCAGAGAAATGAATATATTTGAGCTGCTTCTTCAGAAAACTTGTGTTGTGTGGATTTTCTTGTGCCTGACTGCATACACCACTTCCATTTATGATGCACTGTTGCTGTATATGCCAAACTTTATGATTTGGTGGGTCTGCTAACATCCAGTTTACGACAGGCAGTGCATTTGCATGGCAACCTTGTTGCCCATCCCATGGTAATGTATTCAGTTTCTACTAAGCCCCAGCAGCAGTTCAGAAGTGTCTACTCAAATGGAAAGTAACTGACAAGTAGCAGATGGCGGCAAAGCCTGGGCTCCATATCCTAGTGTCCTCCACTGTGATTTTCGTATGGGGGCATGTCTTGGCTCCAATCAGCATTCCTACCTGCCACTTACACCTTAAGTCCCATTATATCTGCTGGATCGAACGGTCCAAGTGACCCAGCAGCCTCAACCTGTGGCACAGCTTTATTATCTTCAGCTTGTGATTTTCTTTTATTAGTGTTTTCAGAGATGCTAAGAGCAATCAGTCAGCATTATTGTCTTTCCTACTTTTCTAAAACTGTTAAAGATATTATATACAGAGTCACTAAAGTATTTGTATCTCAGAATGGCAAATTGGGATAATCAAATGGATCCATGTTGTCGATTGCTTTAAACGGTATATGCCATGGGCTATCAGTTTTCTCTTTATCATTAGAAAGAGAAACTATGGCAGCTTCAGGTTTCATCAAATTCGAATGCCAACTCCAAGGACCATTAAATTGACTAGAGGAATTCATCTTTACAATTTTGTTTCTTTAGAACAACTTTTTTTTTTTTTTTCGGAACTGGGGATTGAACTCAGGCCTTTGCACTTGCCAGGCAAGTGCTTATTCTACTGAGCCATCTCCCCAGCTAGAACCACTTGTAGTTCCAAAGTTTGCATTAGTTAGGGTTTACCAGATGAACAGAAAAAAGATAAAACTTGTAAATATACAAGAGATTTCTTAGGTGGGATTACAGGATCAGAAAGAGAAAAATCCTAGTATCTGTCTGTGGAATCAGAGGCAGAAAAATCCAAATGACTGTCTACATTCTGGAGACCTGAGAGAGCCAGAAGCAGCTCAAGGTCAAAGGATGGAGTCACTGGTGTGGGTCTGTTAGAAAACTCAAAAGCCTGCACTGGAATCCTGAAGAACCTGGAGACCAGTATCCAAAGATAATGAAGGCTAGAGTTCCTCTGAAGAAAAAGGGAAGAATTTTCCCTTCTTTCCCTTCTTATTCCATCCAGGTTGCAAACTTACTGGTTGGTGGTACATCCAGGTGGAAGCTTCTCTCCTCCGTTTGCAGTTTGCATGTCAATCACTCACATACAAAGCCAAAACTTTACTAATCTGTTAGACAGTTCTTACTGAAGTTGACATATCATCATTAATGATTGCCAGTGCAGTCAGACTTTTGGGACTACACTGATAATCAGGTTTACCTATTCTTCATTAAGGTCTTGCACATGTTATGGGTGGACATATTTCACTGTTTATGAATGTCCAGTTTGTTTCTTTTCCTTTCCTAGTAGCCTTCTTTTGGCCATTCGTTACCCTTAGCACATCTATTGAAAGTTGTTATGGCTTGTGTCTAGTGAGTCCCACAAAGCTTCCTGTAGTCATTGGTGCATAGGATTATGGGTCCGAGTGTTGCTGGGATTATGGGTATAAGTGCTACTGGGATTATGGTGAGTGCTACATCCACCCTGGGGCAGATAACCTGAATGCAATATAGGAAGTAAGAGAGGCTTGGTCTCTGTTTTTTGTTGCCACTGCTGTTGCTCCTCCCTTTGCTTTTTGCTGTTTTCCAGCACCATGAGCTGCAGCTCTCTTCCATGTGTCACTCAGCCTTGGAGAAAGCCAAAGGTAGACTGAAACCTCTACTAACTGTGAGCTAAACAAACCTTACCTTACTTAATTTTGGGTTTTAGATATTTTGACCCAGCAACGAGAGAAAAGTAACCAAGACAAAGGCTGACCAGGAGCAAAGATTAGAAGTTAAATTTACTTCAGATAATTTTTATAAGGGTTGGGAACTAATGATCTTTGTAGGTTGTGAGAAGTTCTGATTTAAAGTTTCCTAGAATCACAATATCTGAAAATCATAAGAGACTTTAGGAGTAATTTCTTGTGTGCATGAATAACAAAGGTTGCAATTCCCAATAATATCTACCTAAAGAAATACATGATTTGTCTAAAACTGTATCTTAGCCTCTTTTTTACAATCTTGGGTAGTATTGAAGGATCATAATCCTGAGCCAATAGTATTGAAATGTGTCTTGTTATTAGGCCAATAGTACTTATAGGAATACATTTTTGGAATTGTATCTACAGCCAACATACAGCAAAAAAGTTAAAGTATTTTGCACCTTGCAAACTATTATAATGGAGATATTATAATTCTTGGAATACTTTATATGACTGTAAAGTATTTCCTAATGTCTGTTGAATATATTTTTGAATATTGATAATTACCTTTCCAAAAATCTTGCCTGACCTATGTCATGTTTATTCTATTCTACCCTTTGCCCAGGATGGTAGTGTGTATATTTATCTAAGCTATCTTAACAAATATGCAAGGCTTAATGGCTCCTACCACTAGCAGCATTATTATACCTATCTTTAATACTTGGTCTCAAAAACTTAGCATTTTAACATTTTCTGATGAAAAAGCAGATCTGGAAATGAAGGGGAAAATGTAACCCTAAAGCTCTGGGAATTGTTCCAAACATAGAAACAACTGTAAAGAAAATAATTTAGGTAATCATTAAAATTAACTTCTTTTGAGAAGATAACAAAGGTGGGAAAACAACAGTTACCTGTTGTTTGGACAATTAGTCTTGTCTTGTACAGGGACTTTCTGTCTGCAGAAAATGGTCATGAGATAAAGGCAAAGCAAAAGAACAGAAGCATTAACAAGTGCAGAGTGAGACGACCGGGGCTGCGGGATCCTGAACAGACCCAGAGCACAGGCCCAGGGAGTGAGTGAGACAAACTGGGGCCCACGGATCCTCATTGGACCCAGAGTGCAGGCCCAGCAGGGAACCCTTCAGCAGAACTCCCTGCAAAGAGGCTAGAGGCAAGACCCACGCTGCTGATTAGGTAGCAGAACATCTTGCCAGAGTGACACAAAGGGTTCAACTCTAACGCCTGCAGCAGAAAGAAGTGGAGCACAGCAACTAGATCCAAACAACACCCACCTGGAGGAATCAGAACTTCATAGATCTGGACCTGGTGCTAAGGTAATAACTCCATCTAAGCTCTACACCAAAGGTCAGAAGACAGTGGTATACAAAATGACAAAGAGAAGGAACAAAATGCAGTC
>NW_004524663.1:7229873-7245086 GCF_000260255.1 Octodon degus | reverse complement strand
ATAAGTTGAACTAAATTCAGAAATTTTAAATTTTTAAATAGTTATTGCCTACTCCTTTCTACTTTGAGAATTCTAATTATATGAATATAAGTTTCTTGGTTTTGACACTGTGAACTATTATGACTATTCTGTAAATTCTTTCTTCATTTTTATTTTGGACAGTTTTTATTGTTATATTCAGTTATGTTTGTAAATAATTAATTTTCAATTTGCAATCCACTAAAAATTTTTTAAAAATATAACAAAATAGATAAAATAAAATAAAGTTAAAGCAGAAAAAAAAAGCAAGTGCAACCAGGGTAAACTAGCACAATGACCATAGTCAACGAGAAGGATGAATCTAAAGGGCATTAACTCTCTGTGAGTGGAGAAAGAGGAGCTGGTGTTGAAGAGAAGAAAACACAGTTGTGGGCAGAAGAATCCATGCTGATTTAGAGGGGAAAAAGGAGAAACACAAAGTCTGAATTCCTAATGAGAATATGGCAAGAAGAAAGCATTGTCCACAGGAGGGAAATAGTTTGCATTATGATCCAGAGTGTTGTACCCACGTGGGGAGGCTCACAAGGCCAAAACATCTTGAAGAGGTGAACAGGGACAAAACTCATTCATTTTGATCTAATCATGCATGACCCAACATAACCAACATTGAAGACAAAAACATTAACAAAATGCTGCTCAATTTTCACGATGTGCTAGAACTTGCTGTTCGTAAGTTCATAGTCAAGGTTTACAAGGGAATGTGCTTAATATGGAGCACACAATTTACAGGATTGTTTTATAATGATCACCCAAAGAGTCAAATGTTAAAGAATGCAGGAAATCTGTCCACATACTAGAGATCCAAAGGATCCAGATGAGGATCTGGATCCCATAGCAACATCCTACACAAATTAAAGACATTGGGAACTCACATATTTTATCATTCTAGGTGGTTTTATCGATGCCCGATATAGATTTCAGGATATAAGCTAAAGTCTACTAGACCATTTAATACTTCAGCTGAAGACCTAGAGAATATGACAATGTTAGCATGAGTCCAACTGGAGGTGTAGAGTTCATGACAATGTTTCATGCAAGCCGGTATCAAGGACCTACACTAGGAAAGCCCAAAGTCCACATAGGATGTTAGAAAGTCTGCACCAGTGGGATGAAGGATCTGCACCAGCAGGATGAGGGATCTGCACTGGAGCCAGGAAGCGACATCAAGGTAAAGACCAGAGTTCCCCCCAAAAGAACCAGAGCTATGCTCAGTGACAGCAAGGACCTGAGCTTCTCTGGCAGTGAGAATAGTTGAGTTCATATGAGGAAAACCAATGTGACAAGATTCTCCAGAATTGACAGCATATCTTCTTCCCCTCCAGTTTTCCTTTTATGTTGTTGGTAATAACCCTCAAGTGGGCTTTCTGCACCCTGGGTGTAACAAACTGGCCGTTAGTTCATCCACAATACTCCTTCAACAAGATAAGCATAAGTATGAATTATATAGGGATGATATTGGATTTAAATGACCCTTTATTTGAAAAACTAAATTATAGACATTTCATTTATGAAGTACATATATTTTTGTTGCTGTTAATACAGTTTTGGTGACAAATTTCAAAACTTGTGTGGCAAATACCTGAGTTGGGAAGGTCAAGCATCAATAATTTGTTCTGGGCCAGCCAAATAGCTCAGCAGATTAAAGTGCCTGCTTAGTCGGGCACAGGGAACAGGGTTTGATCCTTGGAGTGTCATGCTGGCCTAGTCCCCAGGGCTGCTGAGACGGCCATTGAGAGAGGACATGTTGGCGCAAGTCTGTAATCCCAGCTCTTTGGGAGGCTGAATACAAGAGAATCACTCTGTGTCTGACCTCCATAATGAGACCCTGTAGACCCTTACTAAAGTAAAAATAATAGTAGTAATAATAATAATAATAATAATAATAATAATAATAATTTGTTCTGACTGATACCAGGACTAAGAAAAACTAGTAGAGGTTGAAAAAATTTTGAGTGGATTCTGTACTGAAGGGAAATACAGAGTAGCATGGCTTAATCAACACCCTTCAAGTGGAATTCTGTCTACCACAAAAGTATTCTTAGAGAAAAAAGTCATCTAGATCCACTGTTCCAAAAGGGTAATGCTTTCTAAATAAGCCAAACTTGTTTGATTTTTGAGTGGTTAGTGAGTCCTAGCATTCCAAAATAATAGAACGGGAGAAACTTCAATAAAAACTTTGTAAAGTTAACTATTTTTGAGGATGGATCAGTTTCTGATTAGCGTTACATGTGCCTTGTTTTAATGTGGTGGTGTTTGTCCGCTTCATTTCTAGTTAGGTGCTACCAAATACAGGTGGATTTCTGAGTTATGATGGTTCAACTTAGTATCTTTCAACTTTATGATGGTGGGGAAGTGATATATATTCAGTAGACACTGTAGTTTGAATCTGAAGTTTGATCTTTTCCTGAGCTGGTGATATGTGATAAATAATCTCTCATAGTTGTGGACAACTCCCAGTCAGCAAAGAGTCGAAATAAGTGACTTTCTATCTGCATGATGTTGCTAAGTTATAATGTCCAGTAGGGTAGGAGTATTAGACATATTTTAACTTTATGATATTTTCAACTCGTGATGTGTTTACCAGGACATAACCCCATAATAAGTTAAAGACAGATGGTAAAGTTACCTTTGGTTTTTGTTTAGTTTTGTTTTTTTCTTTTGGTACAGGGTCTCACTACACAGTTGAGACTCATAGTGATCCTCCTGTCTCAGCCTTTCCAGCACTGGGATTATAGGTGTGCACCACCATGCCCAGTTCTGGGGCCAGTGCATCATGTGGTACTATGCATGGAACTTGGGACCTTGTGCTTGTCAGACAGGTGCTTAGTCTGCCAAGGTATCTCCCCAACCCAAATCAGCTTTACTTCAAGCTGAATAACATGTTGACTCTTCTTACATATTTATATAAATTAAAGCCACTGTGGACTCATATTTTATCATTCTAGGTGGTTTTCTTGATGCCCCATATAGATTTCAAGATATAAGCTAAAGTCTACTAGACCATTAAGAAAACAAATTGAAGGTATTCTATGTTTATTCTAAATTTATAGGCTTATTTATTGTAAATGGGTTTGTTTTCTTGTTTTTTTCCCTAGATAACTCACTATTAGCTTATAAGAACTACTGGTTCTATATATTGCTTTCACAACATATTAAACTTTACTCAGGGCCAGCAAGGTAGGGCAGCAAACTGAGCACCTGCTTAGGCAATCCCAAGAAACTGGGTTGGATCCCCAGCACCACATGCTGAACAAGTCCTGGGCATGTTGAGCCAGCCACCTACACTGGGTATGGTAGCACACTTCTGTAATCCCAGCACTGGGGAGGTTGAAAACAGAAGGACCACAATGAGTCATATATATATATATATATTTTTTGAATATATATATATATATATATATATCCTGCAACCTTACTAAAAAAATCAATGTAGTTATGACAAGTTTATTGGTGAACTTTTCAGTTTTTCATACTATAATATAGAATATACAAACAAGGATAATTTGATCGCCTGCTCTCTAGTTTGGATGCCCTTTGTTGTTTTATCTTCCCCAATTATTCTGGCTAGGATGCCCCATACTATGCTGAGCAGAAGTGTTAGAAGTGGGGTCCTTATCTTCTTCCCGAATTCATGGGAAAAGCATTCAGATTTCCCTTAATTGATATGATATGACGTATAGCCTTAATTGTACTGAGGTATATATCAAGAGTTTTTATTCACAAAGGGAAGCTGAATTTTGTCAAATCCTTTCTTCATTTATTGAAATGATTAATTGATTGTATCCTTAATTCTATTAATATTATGTATCAAATTAATAGACTTACATATGTTGAACTATCCTTACATTCATGGTATATTTCCCACAAAATGATCATGTTGAATTATCAATGTGCTATGAATTTGGATGTTTAGCATTTTGTTGAGCATTTTAGCATATTCATACTTAGAGTGTATACAAAAATGAAATATGTAGGAATAAATTTAACCAAGGAAGTAAAAGATCTAGTCACTGTAACCTATAAAAATTCTAATAAGTGATAGTGAAGTAGCTCAGTGAATTAAGTGCCTGCTTTGGTAAGCTCATGAACCAGGATTTGATTCCTGGTCCTGCATGCAGCACCAGCTCCATGTACTGAGCTGGTGACTGAGTCCAGGTGTGGTGTCACACACCTGCAATACCAGCACTGAGGAGGCTGAAATAGGAGGATCACTATGAATCTGAGCTGCATAGTGAGACCCTGTACCAAATACAGAAAATGAGAAAATGAAATTCTAATGAAAGAAACTGAAGAGGGCACAAACAAAGGGAAAGAAATTCTGTGTTTACAGAGTAGAGGACTCAATACTGTTATTTTTTATTTTTTAAAGTGAGTACAGGTTCAGGGAGATAGCTCAGTAGAATAAGTGCTTGCCTGGAAATTGCAGGGTCCTGAGTTCAATCCCCAGTACCATAAAGAAGTACAAAATGGTATTAAAAGAAAAAAAATAGCAACTAATACAAATTTCACTTAACAAACTAATATGAATTTCACAGTATTTGTTGTAATACATATTGTTGTCTTCCAACCAGTTTTTCATATTACCAGATATATGCATGTAAAGTTGGAAGAAGAAAAATAGAGAAGTGTATAAGAAATTATGAAGAGAAAAAGTGTAAACAATTGAAAATAGGAGACAAAAATATTAAGTATTATCTGTTCCTTTCCATAGACCAGCAGAAGTGCACAGCACAGTTATCCACACCATTCTGCTTACCTACATAGAAATATTTCTTTCCCCCACTCCCTCTTCTGTTCTTCTTCTCTACTCAGTAACTCTTTTCTTTGGAATAAATTCATTTCCTTTTCCAAGTGTTTATTGTACACTTCAGATTCCATTTTTCTCATTCAGGTTCTCACACTAAAGAGGCAATATGAAGTTTGCACGTGTGGGTCTGATTTATTTCACTTAAGAGTATGCTATCTAGTTGCATCAATTTACCAATAAAAGACCCAATGTTATCCTCTTTTATAGCAAAATAACACTCCATTATGTAAAAATACCACATCTTCTTTATTCATTCTTCAGTTGATAGGCATGTGGGTTTTTCCCCAGGATTTATCTAGGGCAAATTGTTCTGCTATAAACATCGGTGCACATATAACACTGTGGTACGTGTTTTTAAATTCTTCTGGAAAAATACCCAGGAGAGAAATAGTTGGATTGAATGGGATCTCCAATCCTAGCTTTTTTTTTTTTTTCCAAAGGAATCATCTCACTAATTTCCATAGTGGTTGTACCAGTCTGCACTCCCATCAACAACAGAGAAGGGTTCTTTTTTCTCCACAGCCTCTCCAATATTTGTTGTTGGCTGACTTCTTGATGTTAGCCATTTTTAATGGGGTGAGATGGAATCTCAGTGTTGTTTTAATTTGCATTTCTCGAATGATCAATGATGTTGAATGTTTTTTCATATATTTACTTGCCATCCGTATTTCTTCCTCTGAGAAGTGCACATTCATCTCAGATGCCCATTTTTAGATTGTGTCTTTGAATTTGAGGGGCCTGATTTTTTCAAAGTTCTTTATATGTTCTAGATAGAAAGCTTTTGTCAGTGGACAGTTGGCTATAATTGTTTCCCATTTTGTTTGTTTTCTTTTTACTCTGTTGGCAATTTGATTTGAAGTGCAGAAAATTTTCAAAAAGATGAGGTCCCACTTGTTGATTCTTTGAAGTATTTCCTATGCAGTTTGGTTTTTGTTCATGAAATCTCTACCTACCTCTATGTCTTTAAGATTTCTACCTACATTTTCCTTCCAAAGATTTAGTGCTTCTGTTTCAATATTTAAATCACTGATCAATTTTTACTGTAGCTTTGTGAACGGTGATAGGAACGGGTGTAGTTTTAGGCTTCAGCATGTGGAAAGCCAGTTTTTCCAGCACCATTTATTAAAGAGGCTATCTTTATTCCAGTGAGTATGTTTGGCCCCTTTATCAAAGATAATGTGGATGAGTGTATTTGCAGGTGTGTGTGCATCTTTTAATTTGTTCAACTGATTTTCAGGTCTGTTTCTATGACATTGCCACGCTGATTTTATCACAGTAACTTTATAGTATAATTTCAGGTGAGAGATTGTGAAACTTCCTGCCCTTCCTTTGTTTCCCAGTCTTGCTTTTGATATTCAGGTGTCTCTCCTGTTTCCAAATGAACTTGAGGAAAATTTTCTCTAGCTCTTTGAGGTATAGTAATGGAATTTTCATTGGGATTGCATTGAATGTGTGCACCAACTTTGGGAATAAGGCCATTTTGACAGTGTTGATTCTTTCTATCCAGGAGCATGGTATATCTTTCCATTTTCTCGAATAGTCTTCAATCCCTTTTCTCAGAGTGCAGTAATATTCACTATATAAATCTTTTTCATGCTTTTTAAAATTGATATTTTTGAATGTTATTGTGAAATGCATGGTTTCATAATTTCTCTCTCAGTGCACTCATTGTGCAGTAAAATGCTACTGATTTTTGGGTGTTGGCTTTGTATCCTACTACAGTTGAATTTGGTGATTCAATCTACATGACACTTTGTGGAGTTTGGGTGTCTTCTATGTAAAGTATCAAGTCATCTGCAAATAATGATAATATCACCTCTTTTCCATTCCTTATTCCTTTTATTTCTCTCTTTTGTCTAATTCATCTGGCTAACATTTCCAGAACTATATTGAATAGGAGGAGAGACAGTGGATGGCCTTGACTTGTTCCTGATTTTAAAGAGAACACCTTCAATTTTTGACCATTGAGTATGATGTTGGCTGTTGGTTTCTCATATATGGCTTTTATCAGATTTAGATATAAGAAATGTATTCTGATTCTCTGGAGAATTTTTGTTTTGTTTTGTTTTACCATGAATGAGTGTTGGAATTTGTCAAAAACTTTTTGTCCATCTATTGAGATGATCATGTGGTTTTTGTTCTTGCTTTTATTGATGTGGTATATTACATTTATGGATTTGCGTATGTTGAACCGCTCCTGCATTCCCTGAATGAATCCCACTTGATCATGATGTATAATCTTCTTGAAGATTTGCTGCATTGTTTGCCAGTATTTTATTAAGGATTTTTGCATCTATATTCATTAGAAAGATTGGACTGTATTTCCCTCTTTTAGTTGGATCTTTCTCTGGCTTTGGAATCAGAGTAATACTTGCCTCCATGAATGTGTTCAGGAGAATTCCTTCACTTTTGATTTCATTGAAGAGTTTGAGAATAGTTGGCATTAACTTGTCTAAATTTCTTGTAGAATTCTTTTGTGCATTCATCAGGACCTGGGCTTTTCTTTGTTGATAATTTTTTTTTAACATTTTCAATTTTGTTTCTCATTATTGGGATATTCAGTATTTGTATATTTTCTTGACTCAGCTTTCACATTTCATATGTATGTAGGAAATTCTATTTCTTCTGTGTTTTCCATTCTATGAGAGTAAAGATTTTTGAAGTAGGTATTGATGAACTTGTGAATTTCCGTAGGGTCTGTAGTGATTTTGCCCTTTTCATTCTTTATTGCATGAATTTGGGTTTTTATTTCCTTTTTTGATTAGGTTGGTTAGGGGTTTACCAATTTTATTGTTATAAAGAACCAATTTTCTGATTAATTAATTCTTTGTATTGTTTTCTTCATCTCCATTGCATTAATTTCTGCTCTGATCTTTACAATTTCTTGCCTTCTTTGGGCTTTGGGCTTGACTTACTGTTCTTTTCTTAGGAGCTTGATTTGTAGCATAAGGTTGTTCATTTGGGCTTGTTCTATTTACTTAATGGGCAAATTTACTGCTATAAATTTTCCTCTTAAGATAGCTTTCATTGCATCACACAGGTTTTAGTATGTTGTATCTGCATTTTTTATTGTAAATATTTTTTAAATTTTTTCTTTACTTTCATCTGTGACTCATTGGTTGTTTAGGAGGTTGTTCATTTAATTACTATGTCTTTATAGTATTTTTAAAGTTTCTTTTGTCAATAATTTCCAGTTTTATTGCACTGTAGTCAGATAATATGCATGGGATAATTGCAATTTCTTTGAATTTATTTAAGAATTTTCTGTGCTAGCATATTGTGTACTTTGGAGAATGTCCCATGTGCAGCTGAGAAGAATGTGTACTCTGTTTTCTGTTATTGCTGGTCTTCTATTATTGCTGGGTGAAACACTCCATAAAGATCTACCAAGTCAATTTGTTCACAAATTGAACAAACTTGTTTGGTTTAGTTCTGTTTTTTCTGTGCTGATTTTTACCTCGTTGATCTATCACTTTGTGACAGTGGCATGTTACTGTCCCCCGTTACTATTGTATTATTGCTCATTTGGTTTTTAATGTTTGTTAAAATTTGTCTTATGTAGGTGGGTGCTGCTACATTGGGTGGATATATATTTATAATGGTAATCTCTTCCTCTTGCAGTTTTCCCTTAACAAGTATGTAGTGGCAATCTTTATCTCTTTGAATGAGTTTTGGTTTGAAATTCATATTGTCAGCAACCAGGATAGCTACCCCTGCTTTTTTTTCTGATTTCCAATAGCTTAGAGGATTGTTTTCTATCCTTTGACATCTTGTCTGTAAATTTCCTTTTGAGTTAAATGTGTTTCCTGTATGCAGTATATTGTTGGATTGTTGTTTTCTTAATATACTGTGCTAGTCTGTTTCTTTTGATTGGTGAATTAAGGCCATTTATATTGTTGGTTATAACTCATAGGTATTGGCTTATCTTTATCATGTTATTTTATGGTTATAGGTTCCATACTTTTCCCCCTTTTAAAATTACTTGCTCTGTTTGGTGATTCCTTTCTGTTATTCTTGAAGCTGTGACCACTTCTGTCTTTTTCTAGAATATCTGTCAGTACTATTTGCAGAGTTGGTTTGGTGGTCATGAATTTCTGTAATTGTTCTTTGTCATGGAAGGTTCTTATTTTGCCATTGAATTTGATAGATAGTTGTTCAGGGCACATCAATCTGAGTTGCAAGTTATTCTCTTTCATGACCTGAAATACTTCACGCCAAGGTCTTCTTGATTTGATGGCTTGTGTTAAGAAATCTGCCATGATTCTGATGGGTTTTCCATTGTAGGGGTTTGTTTCTTCTCTCTCTTAGCTTTTAATATTCTATTCTATTCTATTGCTGAATTTCTGGGATCTTGAATATTTTGTATCTAGGTGTAGGTTTATTGTGATTATGGCTGTGTGGAGTTCTATACACCTCGCTTAACTGTATGTCAAGCATTTTTCTCATACTTGGAAAATTTTCTTTTAGTGCTTCTGCAAATATTCTGTTTATATCATTTGTGCCATCCCCCACTGCTTAATTGAAACCTCTTATTATTATATTATTTTTCTTTGTGTCATGTGTAGCTGCTGAATTTTTATTTCTGGTTCTTTGTTGTTTTAAGAGATCTTTCCTTTCACATTCATTAGGTGCACCACTGTCTTCCAGTTCTGAAAGTCTATCTTCAGTTTCATTCAAGAGGTTTTGCCTCTTTCAGTGAAGTTCTTAATTTCCTGGATATCTGTTTGAATCTATTTCATGCATTCTTATTCTTTCCTGTATTGTTCATTCAGTGTTTCCATCATTTTTCTATTCTCTATATTGTATCTGTCTTTAGCTGTGATGAGCAATTCTTTCATGATTATTGTCATTTGCTTTTGACCTGAGAGTTTATTCCTCATCTTATTTCTCCTATAGCCTGATGGGCTAGTTTCTTTACTTCAGTTGCTATCATTTCACAAATTTAAGGTGTGTGATTTCCAAGTTCTTGTATGTCTTTGTCTCTTGGATTTGTTCTGGATGAAAGAGAGGATTGAGATTGCCTTTTGCTCCTGTGTTTTGGCATTTTCAAAACTCCCTGTAATCATACAAACAGAGTCCTGTATCTGCCCAGAGTTCACCAAAGATCTTAAATGGCTCCAGGAAAGCCCTATCCCTGCTCTCACTGGGTCCACACGTCACAGCTCTCCTGTGTCCCTCAGACCACTAAGAATCCTAAGTTCTTTAAATGTTGGACTGGCACTAGCAGAAGCTCCATGCCTGTGCACTAGGGACTAAGGAAGGTCAGAGCTTACCAGAGTCCCACAGGCTGTGCAGAGTCTGCCAAAGTTTTCAAATGACATCAGGGAAATTCTGCACCTGTGTGCACTGGACCCACATATCCCAGCTCTCCTGCATTCCACAGGCCACCCTCAATACGGTAAAGTAGACATACTCTTTGAAGGGATCAATAAATTCAACATAATCCCTACCAAATACTCATGACATTCTTCCCAAAATATATATATATAAAAAATGTGAATTTTGTATGAAACCACAAAAGACCGTGAAAAGACAAAGCATTCTTTAGTTACAAAAATTAAGTTGGAAGCATCACAGTATCTGATTTCAGAATATATTACAAAAAATAGACACCAAAATAGTATGGTTTTGGTATAAAAACAGATATATAGACCAATGGAACAAAATACAGAATTCATAAGTAAATCCATGTGCCTGTAGCCAGTAGAGCTTTAACAAAGATGCCAAGAACACACAATAAGGGAAAATAATTTTTTCAATAAATTATGTTAAGAACGTTGGAAATCTGCATGCAAATAAATGAAACAGGACTCTATTTCTTACCACATGAATATCAAAATGAATAAAATAGTTAAATATAAAACATAAAAATATGAAAATGCCTTCAGAAAACAGAAATGATATATGAGATTAGACAGGAAAATGACTTTTAAGACATAATTCCTACAAGTAAAAGTAGAAAAATGGAAGTATAAAAAATTAATTACCATGTACATATGAAAGAAAATAAGTAGGAGAGTAAAGAAACAACCCACAGAATAGAAGAAAATATTGGGTAGATACATCTGGAAAAGAGTTAATATTCAGAATACATAAAGAACCCAAACAACTCAGTAGAATTCCTGGTCAGAAAATTTGATAGAAATGGATAAGCCTTGATAAACATTTCTTTAAAAAGACATACAACTGGCCAGTAGTTGCATTTTAAAATGCTCGATATTACTGATTATCAGAGAAGGAGAAATCAAAACCAGAATGAGATACCAACTCACTTCCATTAAAATAACTCTTATTAAAAAGACAAAAGATAAAAAATGTTGCAAGGATGTAGAGGAAATGAACTCATTCACTTGGTTAGTGGCAGTGAAAATTATTACAGCCATTATGGAAACCAGTATGTTTACAAATTAAATCCTTACAAATCCTTACAAATTAAAAATAGAACCATCATATTATCAAGCAATCCTACTACTGCACATATATCCAAAGGAAATTAAACCACTTTATTGAAGACATATTTGTACTCCCACATTTATTACATCAATATTTTCAACAGCAAAGAAATCAAATCAATCTAAATGTCAATCAATTCATATATGTATAGCAAAAATATGTTATACATAAACAATGGTGTACCATTCAATCACAAAAGCCTGAAATTTGTGTATTTGTAACACTATAAATGAAACTGAAAGATATATTACATGAAATATGCCAGACACGTAAAGACAATATTATTTGATTTCCTATGTATGTGAAATGTAAAAAAAAAAAAAAAACAACAACCTGTTTTTATAAAAGTAGAGGGCAGAGGTGTGTCACACCCACTCCCTCATTGTTGTGAAGGGCAAGAAGATGGACCCCAGACAGCTATGGGCCCTGCTGAGCCCTGTTCCACCCCACCCCACCCCAGCCCCCACCATCAAGGAAGCCTCACTGAGCTGTGAACTACCCATCTCCACCACTGAAAAAGCCTTAGTGATCCTGATCCTGCTCCTTGACCATCACAGGAGCCTTGTTGAGCTTTTGTTTGGCCCCCACATCATTGGTGGAGTCTTTCCCAGCTGCAGCTCACCTCATCTTGGAAGCCAGGTTGAATATGGGACAGCAGGAACCTCGGTGAGCCTACTCTATTTATTCCCCCTGTTCAGTAGCCTTGCTGATCTCCATCCTGGCCTGTATAATCACTGCTAAACCCAGGTGAATAACGGGAACTTCAAAACTGGCAATGCCAATGAACAGAGCAAAATGCAATCTCAGACCTCAAGTGCACCCAACAAATCCAGGAGACAAGGAAGAGGAAAAACTTGGAAGACACAAACCTGAAATTTCTAGAAAAAAATCATAAACATGTAGATATTAAATAACACCTTCCTAAGCAATCAATAGGTAAGAGACAAAATTAAAGAAGAAAGTAAAAAATATTACAATCAAATGAAAATGCAGATAAAATTTACTTAAACCTGTGGGATAAAATGAAAGCAGTCCGAAGAGGGACATTTATAGCAGTAAATTCTCACTTTAGGAAAACAGAACAAGCCCAAATAAACACTTTTATGTTGCACCTTAAGTTTCTAGAAAAAGTGTAAGTCAAGCCCAAAGCCCAAAGCCCAAAAAGGCAGAAAATTATATGGATCAGAGCAGAAATTAATGCAAAGGAGATGAAGAAATCAATACTAAGAATTAATGAATCAAAGAATTGCTTCTTTGAAAGAAAAATTAAATTGATAAACACCTAGCCATCCTTATCAAAAAAGGGAAGAAAAATGCAAATTCATGCAATAAGGAACACAAATGGTGAAATCACTGTAGACCCTACAGAAATTCAGAAAATAATCAATATGTATTTCCAAAATCTTTCCTGTCACAGAATGGAAAATATAGAAGAAATGGACAGATTACCAGCTATGTATGAATTACCAAAGCTGAATCAAGACGACATAAAACTTCTGAATACACAATATCAGTCAATGAAATTAAAATGGAATTAAAACTTATCAACGAAAGGAAAACCAAGGTATGATGGATTCACAGATAAACTTCACAGAAAATTTAGAGAAAATTTAATGCAAACTCTTCTCAAATTCTTCAATGAAATTGAAAGGGAAACAAGTCTACCAAACTCAATTCCAGAGGCAAGTTTTACCCTGATAACAAAACCATAGAAAGATCCTACTAAAAATGAAAACTACAGGCCAAACCCACTAATGAACACAGGTGCAAAAATCCTCAATAAAATACTAGCAAACAGAATGCAGCAAATCATCAAGAAGATTATGCATCAAAACAAAGTAGGGTTCATGCCAGGAATTCAGGGATGATTCAACACACACAAATTAATAAATGTAACACAGCATATCAACAGAGCAGGCAAAACTCATGATCATCTCAACAGATTCAGGAAAAGCTTATGACAAAGTCCAACACTCATTCATGATAAAAACCCTCCAGAAAATCACCACAGAGGGTCTTCACCTCAACCTAATAAAAGCCATCTATGACAAACCAACAACCAACAACATAATAAATGGACAAAAACTGGCCTTCACTTTAAAATCACTTTATTTATTTATTTTTATTAATTTTATTGAGAAAAAATTGCAATGAGACAGTTTCAAAGCAGGTGGGTAGGAGAGTTATAAAAATGAATACATTGCATATTGTTGTCTTTGTAGTAGTCATTCATAGCTCAAGATGCTGACATGATATCCTGTCCAAACACTATTAGTACAAATCTTTCTTCTTACTGCATTAAGAGAAAGTGGTTATATATCTATCCTAACAATTTTGTATATACAGATACAGAATTGTCCTTCATTTAAATCTCCTTTTCATGCTCAGTTTTGTCAGAGATGGGTATTCCACTGCCATCCAAACACTGTAGGTACATGAATTTAGTAAATATTCCAATATAGTCCAGTGGTCCACAATAGTATTGGGTTATCCACAGGACTGCCAATGTCAGAATCTGTTGACTTGAGCCTTCTACAGCTCTGCATATTAACATGGTTTCACTTTTCATACCTCATTTCTACACTTTTCTGCTAGATGGATAAGACCAAGATAAAGCAAGGCAACCTTGTCAGTTACAAAAGTTACATTTCTTGATATATAGGTCTTAAAATCACTTTAAAAGTCAAAGATGTCAACTGCCACAACTCCTATTGAATATAGTTCTAGAAACACCAGCCAGAACAATTAGACAAGAGAAAGAAAGAAAAGAAAAAAGATTGGAATGGAAGAATTGAAATCATCATTTGCAACTGACATGATACTCTACACTGAAGACCCCAAAAATTCCAACAAAAGTTCTGTAGATTTAATAACCAAATTTGGAAGCATAGCAGCATACAAAGTTGACACTCAAAAATCAATGGCAAGGGGCCAGGGAGATGGCTCAGTAGAATAAGTGCTTGCCTGGCAAGCACAAGGGCCTGAGTTCAATCCCCAGTTCTGCCAAAAATAAACAAATAAATAAAAGTTTAACAAATCAATGACATTGTTATACAAAAGATTAGGGAAACCATGCCTTTCATAATAACACACACAAAAAAGAAATACTAGGAGTCAATCTCATAAAGGAAATAAGTTTTATACAGTGAAAATTACAGTACTCTAGAAAAACAGATCAAAGAAGATTTCAGAAAATGGGAAGACATTCATGGATCATGGATAGGAAAAAACCAACATTGTGAAAGTGGCCATAATCCCAAAATTATTATACAGATTCAATGCCATCCTGATTAAAATACCATTAGTGTAGCTCACAGATCTAGAAAAATCATTCCTAAAATTTATCTGGAACCAGAAGAGACCTAGAATAGCAAAGCAATCCTGGGAAACAAAGGAAAGGCAGGTGGCATTATAATCCTGGCTTGAAATCATACTACCAAGCTACTGTGATTAAAGTCAGCATGATACTGGCAAAGAAAACAGACATGAAGATCAATAGAACAGATTAGAAGATGCAGACACAACTACGCACATACTCGGTCACCTTATCTTTGGCAAAGGATCCAAACATGTTCACTAGTAGAAATATATCCTCTTTCATAAATGGTGCTTCCATATGCAGAAGGCTAAAATTAGGTCTTATCACCACACAGAAAACTAAAGTTGTGCCTGCCCTGCCCCCGGGGCACGCTGAGATGGCGATTGAAACTGGGTGCGGTGATGCTTGGAAGCCTGTTAACAGGAGAATCACTACAAGTCTGATCTAGTAGTGAGACTCTGAACACCCTGTAAACCCTTCCCTAAAATATAAAAAAAGAAAAAGAAAAAAGAAAACTAAAATCAAAATGGATCACAGTGTTTCTGTTTTAATATTTAATATTGATATTCTGCTTTAAATTTTAAAACAAACATTT
>NW_004524663.1:7205286-7229608 GCF_000260255.1 Octodon degus | reverse complement strand
TCCTCCAGCCAAAAAGTGAATGTAGGAGAGCTACTAAGAAAGACCTAGTTTTAAAAACATTAAAAAGATCTTTCAATTTATTTATTTGGTACAAGGTCTTGCTACTCAGCTTGAACTCATAGTGATCCTCCTGTCTTAGTCTCCCTAGCTCTGGGATTACAGTTGTGCGCCACTGTGCCTGGCAATACCAGGAATTGAACCTAGGTCCTTGAGCTTGCCAGGCAGGTGTTTAGACCACTGAGCTATCTTCCTGGCCCTAAATATCTATTTAAGAGCAATGAGATCCTTCGGAAGCTTACCTTGGTTTAAAGATTACACAATGGCTTCCCGCATTTTTTTCTCAGATTTAGATTGAATAGTAATCTAGGATACTTTTACCTATTATTCTTTGCTTTCTTCCTCACTGGATCAGACTTTTATGATTATCTAATGGGTCTTCAAAACTTTTTCTGACTTTCCCCCATCTACTTTCACTTTGCTAATACATCCTTAAACATTTGCTGAAACACAATCTTGCCAGATAGTTCAGACTGGTCTTGAACTTATACTGTAGCCCAAACTGACCTCACACTTGCAGCAGTCCTCCTGCCTCAGCCTCTCCAGAGCTAGGATTACAGGTTTGTGCCACTATACCTGTTCAATCCCTGTTTTATCTAACACTATCATCTATTTTATTTTTTTTTTAATTTTTAATTTTTATTTTTTATTTTTAAATTTTTTTTCAAAGTTTTATTGATAAACAGATAGCAATGAGACAGTTTCAAATCCAATCAGAAGTACAGTTTCAACAAATAACACACTGCATATATTCTTCTTAGTGGTTAATTGCTGTACAAGACGTGGACTACTATCATCTATTTTAGAGGAGTAGGACTAATACAGTTGAAGAAGTAGCCTATGCATGTTTTAGAATTACTAATCTCAGGCTCAAATGCTTGGAAATAAAGGTTACATACATATATAATTCATGGAAATATGTGATAGGCCAACATTTATGGGCAAGTTATAGCTGATAGAATTTGTACATTATCTTGTTTGAACAGAAGTGAAGGTATTGTGATGTCAGAGCTACAAGTCTTGATATATGAGGTATTTATAAAAATATTTGTTTTGTTATATCTAAGTATCTGATCATACCACTAATACCGAGAAACACACACACACACACACACACACACACACACACACACACTGAAATCAATGTCCAGGCACTTTAAAGTCAGGAGCATCCACATTACTGCATCAGGATGAATGGAGGGGAGGGGGAGGGGTTCACATGGCTACTCACATCCAGGCCAAGGGACTGGGACCAGGGTATGGAGAAACACAAATGCAGCGCCAGCAATGGGGCCCAGGCAGGGCATGCCCCAGGGTGACTTCTCTTAATTAAACTTGTTTTGGAAGTTTTAGCTCTATCGAACTATTGCAAAGATAATACTGAGAATTCATTTACATATCAAATTCACTTACTCTATCTATTAGTATCTTACATTAAAAACAGTACATTTGTCTGTAAACCAAAACTGATACACAATTATTACTCAAAACCCATACTTTCTTTGGATTTCCTGAACTTCTGCATACTGGCCACCTTATGTCCAGGATCCTGTCCAAAATTCCACATTACATTTTGTCATCAAGTCTGATTAGTGTTTTCTTAACTATGACAGTTCCTCAGACTTTCCTTTTAATGATGACTTACACCATCACAAGGATCTCTGTTTAAGTATTTTGTAGGCTTCCCCTCCATTGGGTTTTACCTGATAGTTTTCTTAGGATTAAACTGGGGTAATAGTGTATGTGTCAGTTAATTTTTACTCCTTGCTAGGACAAAATACCCAACACTTGAAATTAAAGAAGGAAAGGCTTGTTTAGCTCACAGTGTGTGGAAGTTTCAGTTCATATTCAGCTGGCTCCCAGGCAGAGTGGCACATGGCAGAGAGCAGCAGTTCATGGCAGCAGAAAACAGCAAAGAGAAATGAGAAGAGCAGCAGCTGCAGATTCTAGCCAACCTCTCTCTCTCTCCTTATATTATAAACAAGCTGCCCTGGGGCTTGGGGTATAGAGCTCACACAAAATCTATGCCCTCCTCTTGCACAGGATGAGGATGTTTACAAACTAAGAATCCTGGCTCTCTTCTGACTCACTTAATTAAACTTCTAATCTTCTCAAGTTGACACCAGGTATCAACCAACACAGTGTAATGTGTGTCTGGGAGAAAAATCACAGAGGCCCTACTTCATCACACCAAATCTGTAGCATATGTCTGGGTTCCTTTTCTCTCCTTGCTGGGACAAAATACCTGACACCCAAAATTAAGGAAAAAAAGGTCTGTGTAGCCCACATTTAGTGGAGGTTTCAATCCATACTTGGCTGACTCCAAGGTGGAACGGCATATGGCAGAGGGCAGCTGTTCACAGCAGCGGAAAACAGCAAAGAGCAAATGGAGGAGCAGCAGCTGTGGCAGCTAGCAAGCCTCTCTCCGTTCCTTATATGTTTTGCAGGTTACCCACCCCAGGGCAGGTGTGACACTCACCCCCACAATCCCTGCATTTGATCATGAACTAATCACAAACTCTAGAAGTGGCCCCAATGACTGCATGAGGTTTTGGGAGGACAACTAGTCACAAGCTATAACGGCATCCAATATCAGTATGAATCCTTGCTGTTAACATCAACCTTGATCTCCTGCTGTTGGTTGTTAGGTTTCTTACTCTAATGTTATTGTTTTTATTTTCCTTCCTTTTCATTTTTTCTTTAGAAGGAAGCCAATGCATATAATTCATTCTTAAGAAGTGGGAGCTGTGCTCCTCTTTGTTCAGGGCAGAGTGTTGATATCACTTCCTTGGCAGTCTCTCATAGAGGATATTTCACTTCTGTTTACTTCATTATTTTTTCCATAAATATGGATATATAGATATGTATTTCATACTCTGGGTTATAATTTAATTATACTTTATTCTGTTGTTCAAATTATTGCAGTTTTGGCCATTGGGAACTCTCAGATGGCTCCTGTGTCGTCAACATGTACCCATTTTTGAAGATTTTTTTTTTTGTAAGTACTGTTGTTGTTTGAAACTATAAGATGCCTCAGGCTCATTTTCTATATGTCCTTCTGCAATTCTAAACTCACTTATTTCTCCAAAGAACTCTCATGGATTTTACTGCACAATGGTATTAGAAATCAAGATCAGAGTGTTAGCTGTTGTAACTTCTTAAAAGTCCTGAGCTGTCTGCTTGGTAGCACATATACACCAACATGAACCAGCATATTATGGGCGTTGCATCTACTGGTAATGATGACAAAAGTTCTGGCAGCCTGAATGATACATGTCAGAACTCAGAAGACAATGCTATTCCAGAGGCCATGAGTCTCACTTGGGAGAAACAAGCCCCAGCTTTTAATCAGCTCAGGTCTTTTGCAGAAACCTAACTCCATTACACCACTCATAAACTGTTGTGCCTGCATAAGCTTTATGTGGCATTTATGAATGAGAGCCAGCCACCTAAACATATCGCATAAAGTAATTTGTCAAGGAACCATATCCTAGGGCTAAAACTGGCTTTTTGTCCTGTTATTTCACATTTCAGTCTCTGTTAGAAGGAGAAAGTAATAGTGGGTAAGTGTCAGGGCTCTCAGGAAACTGAGTCTTATTTCAAAGCCTAGTGTCTCCCCTTGCTGTCCCTTGGGACCCTTCTGTGCATTGGTCACATTGTAAAATCAGGACAACAGCAGTCTATACTTTGTGTCTGTGCTTCTGAGCATTCAATGACCTAACATGTGCAAATGGACTTGAACCTTCCCTGACATGACAGACGCTTGCTAATAATCTAATATTAAAATCCCACTACAAAGACAACAATATGCAATATATTAATTATTGAAACTGTCCTATTACTTTGTTTTGAAACTGTCTCATTGCTATTTGTTTCTCAATAAAATTAATTTAAACACCCCAAAGTAATAAAAGAAAAAAAAGTCCCGACATTTACCTCTGTGTGCAGCTATAGCCTAATTATTAGTGTAATAACGACGCAGAGTGAGCAGGAAATGCAAGTGCTGTTTCATCTCATGTTCAATGAGAAGAAAGAGTTGTACTAACAGTGTTTGGACAGTATATCATGTCTGCATCTTGTACCATGAATAGCCACTACAAAGACAACAATATGCAATGTATTAATTATTGAAACTATCCCAATCAGTTTTGAAACTGTCCTATTGCTATTTGTTTCTCAACAAAATTAATACAAAAAAAAATAAAATGGCATGGATATGATAGTGTTTTCAGAAAGATTTTTCAATGCAACATTTCCTGTAAGGACTAACAGAAGCCAATGCTTGAAGTTAAATGCAAGTTGTCTGGAAACATGTGATTCAGGCGAACTCTCGCTAAGCTTATGGGTGGCCATGTCCTCTCTGTTCCTAGGTTTAGTAGCAAACGTTGACATATGAGATCATTGAAATTTACTATGATTAGTGGTAAAGTCTTAGGGTAATGGGCAGAAAGCAAAGAAGGCCAGGAGATGCCAATAGTGGCTGCTGACTAGGAGCACAGCAGGGAAAAGCAAACCCATTATTTTTGTCTCAGAAAATAAGATTTTAGGTTCATTGCATTTGGGTTCTCTGTGTGTGTTAGTTTGCTCAGGCTATCACAACCAAACATCAAAGACTAGATGGCTTCAAAACAGAAATGTATTTTCTTAAAGTTCTGGAGACTGGAAATCCAAGACTTATGAGCTGTTAACTTGGGTTTGGGTGAAGCTTCTTTTGCTGGCTTGTGGGCAGCTTCTGACTTTGCATCCTTCATGGCCTCTTCTGTGCATACAGGTACAGAGTGACTGCTGTCACCACTTCCTTTTCTCACATGCATACCAGTCCTCGCTAATGAGGGCCTGATCCTTATGACTGCGTTTAATCTTAACTCTCTTCTTTCAGGCCTTCCTGCTAGGATGTTTAATTTCTTAAAAGTAAAATAGATTCTGGGTTAGCTGTTCAAAATTAGCTCTCCTTACATAGTTTATTAAAAAGAATAGCATAAGACAAAGATGCTAGAAGAATAAGCAGGAAAAAAGAAATGTCTCAAAGTAGACTTCATAAACCTAAAGCTTCATGTTCTAAGAAGCTGGTGTGCTGATCTCTGCAATGACTGAAGTGGAACCCTGAGCATCTTTCACATCATCTCTTGGAAATATATGCACAAAGTTTAATCCACGTGTATGTGAGCAGGGAAGGCCCCCTTGCCAGTGCTGTGCTTGCTTAGAAATAAAGATCAGAACACCGGTCCTGGAAGAATTCATTCCACTCCGTGTTACTGGCCATCTTTGTTGGATCAAATGAACATTCCTTTCTGGGATAGTGAACCAAATATATTTAGAAGACTCTCAGGAGATTCAGCAACTTTTAAAGAATCACATTAGTGCCATATACAGGGAACTGTAAACGTTTACAAATGCTTCAAGGTGATTTTTCATCTCTTTTTAAGGCTATGACATAAAACTTCGAGCTTTTAATGAAGTTTTCTATAAACTTCATCTACCACCAAAGGGAAGAATAACCAGGTTAGAGTTCATAGTTTCAGGATTTTTCTCTTCTTATGCTATTCTAATAATCCATGTAAGGAGAGATAATTTGGAACAGCTAATTCAGTATTTATTTGAATTTTAAGAAAATAAACATCTTTAAATTTAATTTGGAGGATTTAGAATTGTTCATTAAAGCACTTATTCAACAAGAATGTTGACTATTTCCTGTATTGAAGGAATACCTCAAGACATTGTTAAGACAAGGGATGTTTTAAGACTTGTGCTATATGGCTAAATTCTTTTTGGGATGATTGCATGTATATAAAGAGAAGCTATATTAAAAATAATAAGGAACTAATACTTATCCCCCTTTCAGGCTATGTGTAAAAGGCACTCAAAGTCTTTTGCAAAGTATAAATTATTCAGAGTTTAGGGAAGGATATGATCAAGTGACTGAACAGAGAAACTTTGGGATGGACACAAACTGGGTGCAGGGACAGCATGTCAAGAATGCACAAAGACAAGGAATTACAAAGCAGATTTAGAGGACGACATACTTGTGGATCATTGATTCATGCTAATAGGATGCATTTGGGTTACATTATAGGGAAAGGCAGGAGGCAAGATAGTGAGTTTGAAAATTATCACAGAGGTGTTAACGAGTTAATGATTTTGTGTGGGTAAGTATACAAAGAAGGAATCTTTTCATGAGAATCATAATCCAACAGGCAAAATGGATTAAAGACAAACGTGGAATGGAAGATGAGCACAGTAGTCCTCAAGCCTAGCTGTGTATTAGATTCTGCTGAGAATTTTACAAAATGCCTGTGTCACAGCCCCACCCCAGTTCGATTTAATCAGAGTCTCTGAGGTTGGGACCAGATATAGGATTTATTTTAAGCTCCCCCAGGTGATTCTAATGTGCAACCAGAGTTGGGAATCACTGAGTTAGATTATTGTAGTCATGCAGCATATAATAAGTTTTTGAGCTAGGGTGAGAGCAGGGGAAATGATCACCTAGATTGGGTGTGATGGAGGTAAGAGAGGAAGCAATAGCTATACTATCTGGGAATAAATTATTACAGGCAGGGAAAATTGGGAAACAAATATATTAAATGGATAGCTCTGATGATACTGTGAAAGACTGAATTCAGGACAAAGAATTTTGGGTTAGCAAAGCAGTCCATTTTATCTATGTTAAGATTGCAGAAAAAGCAGTAAGTGCTGGTGAGTAAGATTTTGAGGATATGATAAAAGAGAAAGATTGGGCTGGGAGAGGTAAGTTGGGAACTATCTGCACATAGAATATATTTGAAATCGTGAGAAGACACAAGATCTTAGAGAGGGACCACACGCAAAGTAAAAAGGCAAGAACATGGTGAGATGCTCAGCACAGGAAAGAACTAAAAAAGCAAAAAAATTCAGAGTCAGAGAGGGCAGGAATGGAAATGAAGGCAGTAGGAACAGGATGGCCAGCACTGGAAAACTCCACACAATGGGGATGATAGAGTGCGTGTAGCCCCGTGTCCTCAATATTCAAGAACAAACACCGCTGCCACCGCATGCAGCTGTTTTCATCTTCCTACCTGAGGCTCTTGAGAACACGTTTTTGCTTGCTGTGACTGGAATCTGGTCTCTTTGCTTGATGAGACAAAGAATAGCACTTTAAGTCTGTAACTCTGTGGAGGAGCCTGTTAAATACAGTAAAGCTTTTCAAGATAGGATGAAAATCTTAATACATGGCATGCTAAAAATTATAGTGATTATTTGAAGTAAAAAAAAAGTTACAATGAGAGACACATGGCCAATAACCCTCTCCAAAATACTCCCTTCCCCCAGTTCAAACACACAGTTCTTCCAGTTTCTGAAGCAGTTGTGGAAATCATTTGTGAACGTCTTTGGTTGCTTTGTTGTGACGGTCTTAATGCGCTGAACTGAAGATTTTACTTTTCAAAGTCATTTTGGATTTGCATAAGAGCTAGAAGGTTTGAAGTGCCAGACCAATAAAAAAGGTGCAAACCTGCCTTCCTATTGGATGTTACTGGGCAGCAGTACTCACTGTATTTTTGATCACATCATGTAAAGACACTCACAAATGAAGACTTCCAGAACTGTTGCAGAAAGTGACAAGAATGATTGGATGGGTGCATTTAAAGCTGAGGGAGATTAATACCAATATGTCTTTTACTGTAAATTTTTAAAATTTAAACATTCACAGTATACTGTGGTCATATTTCATACAGATAGGAAGCTAAGAAGGAGGACTCTTCCAAGAGACAGAAGGGAATTAAAATTGGTATCAACAGTTGGCAAATGAAAAACAGTGCCACAGAGAAGACATGGAAGGAAAGGAAAACATTTCTAAAGGTAGAAAATAGACTTGAGCTCTGGTTGTTTTAAGCCTCCTGAATGGTTACATGTTAACTCTGACAGATAATGATAAGGAGTCACTGTGTGTGTATCAAGGCTGAGGAATTCTGAACAGAGTAGTGCTCAAAAGCATAAAGATGTTTTTGTAGAATCAATAGGGCAATAGGATGGTTATTAGGCATTTGAAACATAGACTGGTTTTTAGTTCTTTTCAATGTATCTGGTACAGGGTCTCACTGTGTAGATTGGACTCATAGTGATTCTCCTGTTTTCAGCCTCCCCAGTGCTGTGATTACAGGTGTGCACCACCACGCTGGGTCTCGGTGGGCCAGTTCCATGCTCCCAGGAGTGGGGCCGGTGCCGCATGGTCCTGGGGATGCAACCCCGGTCCCTGTGCCTACGCAGAGGGTTAATCTACTGAGCGATCTCATTATCCATTTTAGTTATTTTCATACTCTGAAGAAAAGAGAAAACTAAAATAAGAGAAAAGAGAAAGCAACAGTCACAAAGCCACAGCACAATTCTCTAAGGATTATTTTGAAAGTTAAACTTTATTTCCTTTTCTGATAAGTTATTTGTTCTACAGTCCAGAGAAGTGACAGAGACATGTGTATCTGACAATGTCTTTCATGATGTTCTTGTGACCAGCGGAGGAAATTGTTGCATGGTAAAATATTAGGCAGATTCATAGCTCGTTACGTACTTAAAAAGATCACTGGCCCAAGAATGAAACACCTTTGTTCTGGTCCCAACTTTACCGCTTATTAACTTTTACACTAAGGGAGGTTGGATACTTGCTCTGAGATTTAGGTTCTCTAAAATGGGTCTAATAACAGCTGCCTTAGCTGGCATATAGGCATGAATGATTACAAAATAAATCAATAATGTTTACAGGTTGTAAATTTTAAAAAATGTACTACTTCAAGGACCTTTTATTATTATTATTTTTATTATTTTTTTGGTGGAACTGGGGATTGAACTCAGGCCCTTGTGCTTGCTAGGCAAGTGCTTATTCTACTGAGCCATCTCCCCAGCCTCAAAGCTTTTATTATTGAGTCTTGATAGACAGAGTACCAGATCTATCCTTGTTCTATTCTCCAGGACATATAAGTAGGTTATGTTACAAAATAAGGGTTATAATTAGAACTGTAGATGGAATTAAGGTCCCTAATCTGGTGACTTTAAAAGAGTTTATCCTTGATCATCCAGGATGTGACAGAATGACATGGTCCTTTAAGTGAATGTAGACACTCTATAAGGGAAAAGGAGCCAGGAGAATCAGGGCTGGAGAGACAGCATCATGATTACATCAAACATTGTTGGCTTGGGAAATAACAAGCTACGCCTTTGGCCTCTGTAAGTAAGAAATCTTAGACAATGGATCCCTCCTTGCGCTTCCAGAGGGATGGAAGTCCTGCCCATTCCTTGATTGGAGCCTCAGCCTCATGTTGAATATCTGACTTTCAGAACAATAACATAACAAATTTATGTTGTGTTAAACCACTAAATTTATGGTAATTAGTTACAGCAGCAATGGAAAATTAATACAATGCCTTTGTGCAAACTTTTCTTTGTGTTCTTAGTCCTAATATATACAAAATTCTTATTAACAATTTATGTGAAGTCATAGCAGACATGCTTCTATAATCTGCATATAAAACAAAAATGACAAGGATAGTACACATATTGCTTAAACTCATAATAATCCTAAGATCTCTGTGAATTAAATCAAGACAATTTTAAAAGAAAATGTAAACTTTTACTTTAAGTTGAAATATAAATTGCAGTAGAACAGAATTAGGAAATCAAAAGTTATTTTATCTCGAGAAAATAAACAAAAAATATCACCCCTCCCACAACTTTAACAGGGGAATATGTTTAGTTATACAGTTTTGTTTTGTTTTGCTTTGCTTTGTTTTGAGGGGTGAGCAGTTCATCTGTTACTTTTCTGATTGCTGAGATGAAACACACAACACCCAAAGTTAAAGGAGGAAAAGTTTACTTTAGCTCACAGTTTGTAGAAGTTTCAGTTCACAGTCAAGCTGGCTCCCAGGCAGGGTGACATAGCAGAGGGGCATCACAGAGGAGAAACAGTCCATGGAAAACAGGCAGGCAGCAACAATAGCAGCAGCTGCAGCCCGCCTTCCCTCTCTCCCTGTAGATGTCATACAGGCTAGAAGCCCACTGAATGATCCCACTCAAACCCAGGGTGGGGCTTCCACTATACACACCCTTAGTGCCAACATCAGACCCATTATCCACAACCTCCTTTGATTGGAGGTTGTGCACCAATGATTTTATGAGGCTTATGAGGGACACCAAGATATGAGCCAGAACAATCTCACAATTGAATGATGACCTATTTTCAAAGAGATAGAAACAAAGTATAGTAATCACTATCAATTCTAGAACTTAAGGAGCAATTTGAGACTTAGCTATTTAACAACAAATATTTCCTTTTTTATTTATTTTATTGAGAATCAAATAGTAATGAGACAGTTTCAAAACAGGATAGTAGGACAGGTACAATAATTAATGCATTACATATTGTTCTCTTCATAGTAGTTATTCATAGTTCAAGATGCAGACATGATATCCTGTCCATACACTATTAGTACAAATCTTACTTCTCATTGAATTAAGAGAAAGTAGCTGTATACCTAACCTAACTATTTTGTATATACAGATATAGAATGTTCCTTCATTTATATCCCCCTTTTTCATTTAGCTTTGTCAGAGATGGGTATTCCATTGCCATTTAAATATTGCAGGTATGTGAATTCAGTAAAATAATCCAATTATAGTCCAGTAGTCATAGTGGGTTATTTGTAGGACTGTGCAGGCCTCAAAGTCATCTCTGAAATTGCTGGGCTCCAGACCTTGTTCGATGTGATAGCTGTGCTTTCTACCACCCTCTTTGTTTTTTGTTTTATTTTTTTCCATAATTTTATTGAGAAACAAATAACAATGAGACAGTTTCAAATCAAATTGTTAGGACAGTTCCAATAATTAACACATGACATACTGTCTTCCTAGTGGTTATTTGTTGTACAAGATGAAGACATGATATCCTATTTACAAATACTATTAGAACAAATCTCTCTATTCATTGAATTAAGAGAATGTAGCTATATATCTATCCTAACCATTTTGAATACACAGATACAAAATGGACATTCATCTGTATCCCCTTTTTTGTTTAGTTCCGTCATTTGAATATTATAGGTGTGTTAACTCATCAAAATAGTCTAAAAGAGTCCAGTAGTCCATAACAGTATTGGGTCTTCCTCTTGACTGGCAGTGTCAGAAATTGTTGACCTGAGTCCCCTACAGCTCAACATAACAGCATGGCTTTACTTCTTATACTTTGTTTTTATACTTTTCTGCTGGATGGTTAAGACCAAGATAAAGCAAGACCTATGCAACAAGAGTTGTAGCTTTTGGATCTGATAAGGTCAGTGAAATATCCTCAGGATTTATCCTGACACCCTATACCACAGTTTGTGGATCCTTTGTCAGTGCCAGCCATGTGGGTGAGTCATGGCCATTGCTTGGCCAATTTATTCTCTGTGAAAGCCTGAGAGAATGTTTTCTCTCCATGTGACTCTCCTCAGGCACACTCTACATCATCAATCACTTTCCTCTTTGGCCCCATAATCTCCTTGATCAGAAAATTTAGGACACAACTGAGTTACTTGATGTTACAGTACAGGTTCTCCTATGTCCTGAGTCTTCACTGACCTTGGAAGGCTAGGGCCAAAATGAACAACTGATATTTCTTGTCCTTGATTTAAGCCAACGAACTCAACATATCTGGAGATGGAACCAAGAATACATAATTTGGTTTGTTTGTTTTAGTGGAACCAGGGATTGAACTCAGGCTTTTGTGCTTGCTAGAGAAGCGCTTATTCTACTGAGCTATCTCCCCGGCCCTATATTTGTACTTTTAACATATGTCCCATCTTATTCTGATATATAGAATCCATGATAGAGCAAGAAATGGTGAAGGTCTAGAGATGAAAATAACTATAGATTGTGAAATCTCAAATTTGGAAAAGGTTTCAAGACTCTCTCTCCAAATATGTGAAAGACTATCATATGAGGTTACATAAAATAAATAAAAAGGGTAGAAATTAGAGGTCAATAGAATGTTTACAATAACTGAAAACTTGCATATACATATACATTTATCACATATAAATTTACTAAATATATGAATTTTATTAAATATAAATTTTGCCTGAGGACTCAAAAGCAGTTGAAAAAAGAGACAATGTAATCAACGTCACACTATCAAAAAAGTTCATCAGAGTAACTAGGATCAACTTCATGCCATCAACATCAAGATATGACTGCAAGTAGGCACAGGGGCCAGGGGCCTGCCATGCCAGCCATGCCCCCGGGGTGTGCTGAGATGGCAATTGAGACTGGGTGTGATGGTGTACACCTGTAATCCCAGCAGCTGGGAGGCTGTAAACAGGAGAATCACTATGAGTCCGATCTAGTAGTGAGACCCTGAACACGCTGTAGATCCTTCCCTAAAATACAAAATTTTAAAAAAACCAGGATGCAAAAATCAGTAGCATTTCTACACATCAATAAAGAATTATCTGAAAACAAAATCTATAAATCAATTTTATTTGGACTAGCTCCAATGAAATAAAACCTAGGAATGTTTAACCGAAGATATAAAATATTTCTACTATAAAAACTATAATACACAATAAAAGAAATCCAAGAGAACATACAAAAAAATGGAGAGACACTTAATGTTTATGGGGTGAAAGAATAAATATTATCAGAATGTCTACACTTCCCAAAGCAATCTATGGAGTCAATACAAAACCTATGAAAATGCCAATAATATTCTCTATAGAACTGGAAAAAGGCAACCCTAAAATTAATATGGACACTCCCCCCAAAATACTCCCTTCAATATATAAACAAAAAAGCTGCAGGCTTATACTATCTGACTTCAAATATTTTTTGCATATATAGTAATCAAGATAGCATGGTAATAGCACAAAAGCAGATATGAGGAGCAGTGGAATAGAACAGAGAGGCTAGAAATAAACCTACCCATGTACTATACAATCAAGTGTTTTTTGACATTGGTGCTAAGAATATACTTCAAGAAAGGATGATCTCTTCAATAAAATGTGCTCGGAAAGTTGGATATCTCCAGGAGAATGAAGCTAGACTTCTATTACAATCTACAAATCAATTAAAATGCACTAAAGAGTTAAAGAGTTGATACTACAATTAATACAAGAAAACAGAGCAAATTGGTCATGACATTTGACAACAAGTGAAGATATTTTGGTTAAGTTCCCAAAAGCAGGCTGGGGAGATGGTTTGGTAGTCTAAGCCCCTGCCTGGCCAATACAAGGACCGGGGTTCAATCCCCAGCTCTGCCTGCCATGCCAGTCCCACGCTGAGTCAGCTGCTGAAACTGGGCATGGTGGCAGACGCCTGTAATCCCAGCGCTGGGGGAGGCTGAGACAGGAGGATCACTATGGGTCCAAGCTGCGCATAGTGAGACTACAAAATAAATAAATAAATAATTCTTTAAAAATTAAACTAATTTTTTTTAAAGTTCCCAAAAGCACAGGGAATAAATCCAAAGATAAATAAATAAATGTTGCATTTTCTAAAAAAAATATTCTGCAAAACAAAATGAATAATCATCAGAGTGGGAGAAGGACATCTGCAAACTGCACATTTGACAAAGAGTTAATGCCCTCAACATACGAGGAACACAGCAGCAAAGTGGTAAGGATAATAATCCAATGAAAAGGGGGCACTAGACCTTTGTAGACGTTTCCCCAAAGATGACACACAAGTGACAAACAGGTACATGAGAAAACACCTCCGTATCAGTAACCTCAGGGAACTGGAAATCAAAATCAAAATAAGATATTATCTGACTCCAGTTAGAATGGACAGTATGAAGAAAACAAGTATTGGAGAGAATGAAAATTAGTGAGCCACAGTTGAAATCAGGATGGAGGTTCCTCAAAAATTAACAATAGGATGACCACATGATGTACTAACCCACTACAGAGTATGCATGCACACTAAGTGAAACCAATATTTCAGAAAGACGTCTTCACTCCCACATTCTCTATGGTACCACCCTCAATATCCAAGAAATAGAATCTATCTAAGTGCCCAGTGCTTGGCGTATGGGTGAAGAAAATGTGGCCTAAGGACAGAGTGGCACACTACCCAGCCATAAAAGGATGAGATCCCATCATTTACACAAAATGGATAGAACAATAGAATATAATGTGAAGTGACATAACCCAGAAACAAAAAGAAATACTGCATGATCTTACTCATTTGTAAAAAATTTTAAAACCATCTCACACACGTTAAGAGTAGACGAGTGGTTGTCAGAGGCTGGGGAAAACAGGGTACAAATGCACCAATGGTATGATTACAGAATGTTCTTCCACCATAAAACAGATAAGATCCACTTGGTGCAAGGACATATGCCTATAATCACAGCATGATGGGAGCCCACGTTAAAACAATGTCAAGTTTAAACCCTACCTGCGCAAAATTGTGACTTAGGGAGACCTTCTCTCAAAATAAAAATAAAAAATTGTGATGGACTAAGGTTATTGCTCAATCCACAGATCTTAGGTTCAATCCCCACTACTTCAAGAAAAGAAAATGGAAATAATGAAAAAAGGAAAAAATACCAAGATGAAGTTCTGTCATTTGTGACAACAAATGGAGAAGGTAGAGAAAAGAAGGATGAGGAAGCTTATAAAGTTACAGTTACAGGGGAGAAATGAGCTCTGGCGTTCTGTTGTGCAGAAGCAGAACTACAGGAATGGATACTATGGGTACAAGTTTTGTAAATCTAGAAGAAAGCAACTGGAGTGTTCTGACCACACCCCCCCCCCAAATAGACGAGATACCCTGATTTGCAGATCATACAATGAATGTGTATTAAACTATCACATTGTAACTAGTCCATAATTCTTACTTATCAATTAGAAATAGTAAAACAGTTTATAATGGAGCTGGACAACTCTTGTTGTCTAGCTACATCACAGGAGTTCTAGGATGGTAGCACAATGCATTACTCACATGCTTGCTGTGATCTTGTTGTAAACAAAGCAATTCTACTGCACTGTCAGTCATATAAAGACTATAGAGTACATAATGACATGCAATGCCTTATATTTGAGAAAGACAATAAAAAACTGGGTCACTGGCTTACATATTTACTATGTTTTATTAGAAAGTACTTCTATATAAAAACAAGTTTAGTGTGTTGTGCCAGCAGCAGCCTCAAATGGCCCATGTTTATTGTGTCACTTGACAGCAACAACAGGACCATGTTGAGAGATGTTGCTGTACCTTCGAGGACTATGTAAATCCACTCTCTGATGTTCGTATAGTGACAAAGTCAAAGAAAAACACAGCAGCCAGAATATAACTCCATCATTAATTAATTAATTAATTTATTTATTTATTTTTGGCAGAACTGGGGATTGAACTCAGGCCCTTGCACTTGCCAGGCAAGTGTTTATTCTACTGAGCCATCTCCCTGGTCTCTTCATCATTAATTTAGACCAAAGCACACATACATGTTACAATTTACGTAAGACCATACTATCTTCAAGCTTAAAATATGTTTCAGGCAGTGTAGGTACAAAGGAATGGTATTTCTGTGGACACTTCCTAATGTGGTGCATGGAGATTTCAAGCCTGTCTTCCTTGAAGGTCTCCACTAGTTATGCCATGTACTTGATGCCTAGTTCTTGCTTTCCAACTTCTATAAATATCTGTCCTTTACTCTCTCTGCCTATTGCTAAAATCACCAAAAGCGCCACTGTACCTACCCTTCCCATCTGAGCACAACCCACAGTGTAGTCTGCCACAAAATCTTATCCTCTTCAGCTCCTCAGTTTTCCCTGAGTATGTGTTTTACCCCTGCTTAGCCTGCTGGGCCCATTTGAGGTGAAATATGACTTAGTTGCTACTGAAGCTAGGGAAAGCTATACTCCGCAACACAAGCCGAGCACTTCATATTCTGTGGGTGCCTTCTGAAATGGTTCCATTTGTTGTTATTTCTCTTTTCCCCTCACTCTTTCTTCCTTTCTCCTTCCCTTCCTCAGTCTTTTCCTTTTGACTTACCCTTCAGTCTTTCTCCCCAGGAGTTTAGCAAAGAAGCAAAATTAATTATTATAGTTAATTATTTATAGTTAATTATTAATTATTATAGTCAATGATTATTATAGTTTGTGTCCAGATGTTCCCCAAAGCCTCATGAAGTCTTAGATGAGGCTTTTTCACAGGTGGCTGAATCTAGAGTGTGTGATGCTGGAATTAAGGGTGTGTGATTACTAAATCAGTCCACTGAGTGGCTTGGCACCACCATAATCCCAGTAGTCTAAATAGAGGATAAAAGGGGCAGAAAGAAGCTATTAAAGTCCCTTGTTGCTTTGCTACCTTCTGTCTGCCATGAGCGAGTTCTTCTCTGCCAAGCCATGTTGCCTTGGGACCAGCTGATTATGGACTAAAGCTTATACAAACTGTGAGCTAAATAAACCTTTCCTCACTTAACTTTGGGCGTTGGGTATTTTGTCTAAGTAATAAGAGAAGTAACTAAGACAATCTTATGCACAAAATGAGCCTTTCATCTTACAGGTGCAGTGTTCATTCAAGAGAAGTCATTCAAGATTCACACAGGAGTAAAATGAATTGCTACGAGAGACCAACAAAGTTTAGACATTAACCACAAGTGTCTCTTAGAAGTGTGCTTTAATCTTTCTCTGCGACTGAGTTTCCTTGCTTCCCTGTGCACAGGGCAGAGAATGAAAGCTTTAGTTGACACTGACTTTCTAAGTGAACAGTAAACAGAATTTCTACTAATAGTCCCAGGAGTGAAAATTGGCTAGCTCCTGTGGGAATCGGGTCTGCCCATTGTCTGGTCAACTGTGTTCTAAGGACCTTTCAGCAGATATGGAGTAAATTTCTAGGAAGTCCTGGGAACCATAGTATTTTGGGTACAGGAGATTTTAGAAGACAGAAAATAGAGAGGGGTATCAAAAGAACCCATCCCCCATCCCCAAGATTGCTCAGCCATGCCTGCATCTCAGTGCAAACATGGCTTCATTCTCCATCTAAGATATCTTTCACAAAGAATTCTAAGGAAGCAGCTTCTGGTCCCAGGTAGGATTAAAAAATAAGAACAATCAGCTGTAAGACTTTATAGGCACAGTGCCTATTTGACCTGATAGATTAATAAGATATTTTTATTTATTTTTTTTGGGGGGGTTGTGTAACTGGGGATTGACTCAGGCCCTTATGCTTGCCAGGCAAGCACTTATTCTCCTGAGCTATCTTGCCGGCCCCAACAAGATACTTTTAAAATTCATCAGTAACTTAAGTTTACAGGTAATACAAGTTAATTTATCAGCCAACTGGCAGTTGAATTTCCACATTTTCATGCAAGTTGTCTGAGAATTTGAAAATTCACAAAATACACCAACTCTCAGAATGTGATGGTGTCAAAAAAATCCTCACAAACTACAGATTTATTTATTTTGCCAGGAGAAGGCAAAACACTTGGGTTAACAACTGTAAATTAGGATTTATCAATTGTAAATGCTTTCACTTTTAACCAAACGTTGTGGGCATTTTAAGAGCAACTTTCCAGGTCATCAAACTAATTACTTTCAGAATTTCTTAGAGAGCAAGCACAGCAAGAAACGCTAGTTAGCATCATGCAGGCACGAGACTGACTACCTTGAATACAAAGCAGATGCTCCGTAATGTATTTGGGGCAGTGGATGCTGTGTTTGCTAAGTGGGACCCATAGAGATTTGGGTTTTTATTTTGAGTACCACCATTTTAATTGTGTTCCATGTTGACGGTAGAAGTCTTGGGGCTTGATTTTGAAAGTACCTTTTAAAATATAAACTCAATGTTTCACAGTCTCTCTCTCTGTCTTTCTCTCTGTGTCTGTCTGTCTGTCTGTCTGTCTGTCTGTCTGTCTGTCTCTCTCTCTCTCTCTCTCTCTCTCTCTCTGTTGTTTCTTTTCTGCAGCTTTATCACATTTGCACTTGCTGATTGCACACTGAGAGCAAGCAGTGCCCTTACCCCATGAACGGTGCTCTGGTCTGTAGGTATCTGGGCTGCTTGCTCATACACATCCACTTTCGTCCCTTGGAGCACTGAGAATGGTGTGAGGATCATCTTTGTTACTATGTAAATTACTGTAGTGAAATAGGACTTGCTCACAACATTTACTTTTTTTTCTCTTCAGTGGAAAAGCTATTTCATGTCTTACAGCAGATAAGGAGCTCTCATGATAAACTAGAAATTATAGGTCAAAACAGACAGCCATCAGTTCCTTTGTTGTTGTGTTTGTTTGTTTGTTTCTGGTGACTTCCATTGGTCCTGGATCTTTTTGGCCTTGTTAACATTGAGAATGCAAGGACCTTAGGGAGTTGTTAACAAAAAATTAAATATGTGTGTTGGTCTACTTTATGTTACTATAGCAAATACTTGAATTACAAACAGTAGATTCATTTGGGGTCACAGCTTAGGTGCTTTCTGTCCATAATCAATTGCTTTTGATATTATGATCCAGCAGTACACTCTGGCAAACAGAAAGTGTATGTGAACATAAAAGAGAAGAGAACTGAGATCCCAGAATCCCTTTCAAAGGTTTTAAAACCTCCCTAGCCTCACCTATTAAAGTTTCTCCCAGTAGTGCCAAATTGGGGACCACGTCACTATTGTAAGCACCTTTCAGGGACACTTAGCATCCCAAATATAGTTGCTTAAGAAGTGTAATCTCTGTTTTCTCCTCTATTGTTTTCAAGGTTGTAGCAATGGTTAAATGGGTCTTAATATCAGATGGTGCATCAGGAAGTCTTGTGCACCTCCCAAGAGAAAGTAGGGAGAAAAACAAGCAACCATTAACATGTGGGAAGGATTCCAGAATAAGGGGCTGGGGGGGGGTCTTATATTTGTTTTCCACTTTGCTACTGTAATCAGATATTTGTCTCCTCAGTTGTATAGTTCATGATTCTGCTTTAAATTTAGAAGTCAAGTTAGAGCATTCCTGATTAAAAAGAAAAATAGCCTAGGTAGCTTGTAACAGAAAACCACACCGAGCACTCCACTCATCTAACATATCATCTTTGCCCACTCAAAATCCAAGGGGTACTCTAAGGGGTAATTTCATGATTCTTTCATTATGGACATGTTATCGATTACTTCATGATTTGTGGATTTAATTTATATCACCTGTGTGGTGGGAAAAGCAGTGGATAGTAATGGAGAGAGACAGTAAGGGAGAGAGCATGGGGTAACCATCATTCCAGTTATAGGACATGAGCTTTCCTTCTAGTCTGAAGATTTTTATCTAATATATCTGTAAATACTTTCATCTTCACTGCCTTGCTTCTCTTTTTTTACTATAAATTATTCTTCTCTTTTATTCTCTGTTTCTCATTTTACAATTGGTTCTGGGAGAATTTTTTTCTATCTCCTATCTTCAAATCTGTATTTTTTGTTTTGTTTTTGCAATTACTGTATATATTTCTTAAATTCCTGAGACTTTTGCTGTGTTCTTTGATTGCTTTATTTTTTTCATAGCCTAAATTCTTAGTTTATGGATGCAAAATTTTCTCAGATCTCCCTTAGGAAAATAAAGTGTTAGGCTATTATTAATTTCTTCCATTTTCTCCATTTCCTGACAGTTTTTCTAATTGTTTAATCTGGTCTGATCATTCCTACTGGATGTTTGGATGAAGTATCCAGAAGTCCTTGCTTGTCAGTGTATGCATGGAGGCAAAGACCACAAGCTGCATGGATGTAGGAGTAGAGTTTGCAGACTGACAACTCCTGCCCTCATATATTTATTTCATTATCATATTTATGGAGCTCATTGTTCTAAAAATTTTTTAAAAATGAGTTTGCAAACCCAAAGAAGAGGTTAGGGTAGTTTTATTGGAAATAATAAGAAGAGTAGTTCCCTGGTTTCCAGCACGGGTCCTGAGTGGGTGCCACTTGGCCCCTGGATCCGGATCCACTTGTAGAGAATCAGAGCACAGGAATTCCTCAATTTTCTAGTAGTCACCTTCTACAAGTGGCTGTGGATTTCAAATGACCAACTGAAACTCAAACTCTCTAACCAAGTTCTTCCTTCAGCATGTTGCCCTAAAGGAAACTTGGATTTTAGAGAAAAACTGGTTATTTTATATTTCAGGTTCCAAAACAACTCAGGAGCTTAGTATAGAGTGGCTTCTCCTCTCCTCATTTGGGAGAGGTTGCATCCTATACTACCTGAAAAAGTTCATTCTTTATCCAAAGTCCTAGTTCACTTTCTATCTTTATTTTAATTCTTTTTTTACATAATTTTATTGAGAGACAAATAGTAATGAGACAGTTTTAAATCAAACTGGTAGGACAGTTTCAATAATTAACGCATTGCATACTCTCTTCCTAGTAGTTAATTGCTATACAAGATGCAGACATGATATCCTATTTACAAACACTATTACAACAAATCCCTCTATTCATTAAGAGAATGTAACTATGTATCTATCTTAAGTATTCTGAATACAGAGATACAAAATGGACATTCATTTATATATCCCCTTTTTTGTTTAGTTTTGTCATTTGAATATTATAAGTGTATTAACTCAGCAAAATATTCTTTTTTTTTTAAAGGTTTTAAACCGTGGTTGTTATATTTCACATTGCTGTCCTCAATGAAGTTGCTCATATTACAGATATTAGTATACAGAATTGGTCAAAGTAAAAATTTTACATCTTGCAACATTGACTAACTTTGAAAAACTAATAGATATTAGTAGCACTATCATTTCTGCTATCCTGTGCATATTCTTAAATTTTTTGCCCCCTTCTTTTTTTCCTTTCCCTCACTGAATTGTTTATTCCTTATGTTCAGTATCTTCTCTTTCTTTTTTTCCCATAATTTTATTGATGAACAAATAGCAATGAGACAGTTTCAAATCAAATTGGTAGGACAGTTTCAATAATTAACACACTGCATACATTCTTCCTACTGGTTAATTGCCATGCAAAATGCAGACATGATATCCTATTTAGAAACACCATTAGAACAAATCACTCTATTCATTAAGAGAATGTAACTATATATCTATTCTAACCACTATGAACACACAGATACAAAATGGACATTCATCTGTATACCCTTTTTTTGTTAAGTTCCATTATTTGAATATTATAGGTATGTAAACTCAGCAAAATATTCTAAGAGTCCAGTAATCCATAATAGTATTGGGTCTTCCACTTGACTGGCAATGTCAGAAATTGTTGACCTGAGTCCCCTACAGCTCAACATAGCACCATGGCTTTACTTCTTATACTTTGTTTTTATACTTTTCTGCTGGATGGTTAAGACCAAGATAAAGCAAGACCTATGCAACAAGAATTGTAGCTTTTGGGCCTGATAAGGTCAGTCATATCCCCTCAGGATTTATCCTGAGATCCTATACCTCAGATTGTAGATCCTTTGTCAATGTCAGCTGTGTGAATAGTCATAGCCATTGCTTGGCCAATGTGCTCCCCTATTTTAATTCTTAAAGATATGGCTAGTCACCCAACCAGGCCCTTCCCCTAGCAGGCTGCTTTATTCATAAACCAACTAAACTATTTTCTACAGTACGAACATCAGAGGGTCAGATGCTAATATTGGAGTAGGAGTTTCCAGAAGCCAAATTTAGATTTTATAGAGAATTTTAATCACTGCAAATTCGAGCTGCATAGTGAGACCCTTTACCAATTACATAAAACTAAAAAAAAAAAAAAAAAAAATTCAATCCCCTGTACCCCATGCCATACCGGCCCCGACCCTGGGCATGTTGAGCTGGCAACTAAATCCGGACGCGGTGGTGCACACCTGTAATCCCAGTGCTGGGGAGGTGAAAGCAGGAGGTTCACTACAAGTCCAAGGAGCCTAGTGAGACTCTGTACCAAATACGTAAAATTAGGAAAAAAAAAAAAAAAAGAATTTCAGCAAGATTACTCTTGCAATTCTTCATTAGATGCTATATAGTTTATTCAGCTTCTTCAAAAAAAGAACTCAGGGTTTGGCTGGTTTATTTTCAGGGTAAATTATTAGCTGACCCTGCCTGTAGAGAAGATTGGTCATATTTTTATTCAGACTGTTACTAGGTTTTGGGGTGCTGAGATCTTGTAGAAGTAGTTTCTAGATTTTTCTGTCCTGAAGAAAGAATTAGTCAAGAAACATACAACGTCTAGTTAAGTTTTTCATTTATTAAAGATACGGATAGAAATATGCTTTTCCCAATGCGTTTGGGCCAATGAAAGGTAAGCTTGGAGACACACCTTGCAGACTATTGTGTAGTACACTGAGTCAGTAGCGGCCCCAGCTTGATGGTAGCTCTCTTTTTATGTTTCCTACTCTTCAGGTTGACATCAGGCCTAGGCCAACCCATCAAAGACCTGCTTGAGTTCTGTAAGAAGAACTGAAGATACCACTCACTGACTGGTTCCACATGCAGGACTTTGGAAATTGTTCCAAAGCTGTGTCATGAGCTTTATAGCTAACAGATCACACCCACTGTGCCAGCCAATTCACCACATCCTAGTCTCCAGCCTCAAGACCCTTCTGTCAGCCATTGCTTTCAGTCCTGATCTTTTTTTATCACCTTCCAGATCTGCTACTGCCAGGTCTGCAGTCTCATAGAGATTCTTTTGAGATGAAAACTTGCCTCCTATGTTGTTTACCTTTGTGAGCTTCTTGGCTTGAACCTTTCTCTACTTCCTTCAGTCAAGATCTTTTTCCATTTGTTTTTCCTGTTTCAGAAATGTATTGAAATATATTGTCTGCTGACAGTTTCTAATTCTTCCTACTGCATGGGCTTATATGAATAGGAAATCCATCACTCCAATTTACATGGGGGACTGGGAGAGAAGTGAGATAAACAGGTCATTAGAAGAAGCCATTGTTAAATGGAAGTCAGGTATGACAGACAGTGCTAGGCCCATGAGGGAGCCAATACAGCAGATGAAAACACACCAGAACAGTAGCCGGAGGTGCACTGAAGAAGGTGAAAGTCACAAAGGTCAGATTTACATACATTCCTAAGGGATAAACAGAAGCTTGAGATGACTCATACCACCCTTTTGAGACTTCCCCTATCTCGTTATGGGTGGGGCATCTCCTCTAATTCACTAAGAATAAGTCTAAACCTAGAAAGACTAAAGATAAGACTAAAACTATAGATTATTGACCAAGGTTAGTGATGTCATCCTTATGCCCTTGTTACTATTGGATCAATATTAGCTAAGTGGTTATACTTGTAATCTTATTGGTTCATCATAGTTTTGACCCACAGTTGTATCCACCTTGTGATTTTGTTCTACAAAACTTCCTTTGAGAAGTGGACTCATTTGCAATCCATTCAAGACCTTTCCTGTCTCTCAGGAGCTTTTCCTCTTTTCCATTCCTTTTCCTCAATGAATTTTCCTCCTCAACCTCTGTTGTTCATTATGATTCATTTTTTGGCTTGGAGGAACATAAACTTAATGTATCAGATATCTGGTAGATTGGAAGTTACATTTTTGCCCTATATCTTTTGGAAGTCCTCCATGAGCAGCAACTCTTAGGAAAATCCTCAGCTTCTCCTATTATCTGACACCATCATTTTTTGTTTATATTCAAATAAATAATCTGAAAAGTGCTTCTCTTCCTTTTATACTGCTCTAAATCAACATCTTTAACCTATAAACTGCTATCTGTGCATACTGTGCTTGTCCTCTGACAACCCAGGCCCCTTTCCCTAGCCTAGAACACTGAAACAACTGTCAACATGCAAATCTCAGCTCATTGCCCCACAAAGTCAAAGAAAGAAGATATGGATAAAAAGGAACAAGTTAGGAAAATATTTATTAGAAACATAAGAAGAAAAACAGCTTCTGGTTGGGTATGGGTCGTCACGTGGGCCCTCAGTCCAGAAAGTTTCGTGGACAAGCAGAACATAGTAATTGCTCAGTTTAGTGGCCACTTACCATAGATGGCTCTGTGGGCTTAAAATGACCAATTGGAAGTCAGGATCTTTAAAGCAGTTACTCAATGTGTAGAGTTTAAAGAAAGTAGAGATTTTTTAAAACATCAGTAATTTCAGAATTTTTAAATTCCTAGAAACAGAGTAACTTAATAGGGAGGGACTGAAACTTTCTTAGTACTTGTTCCCTCAGGACCTCCCTAGTCAAAGTCCTAGTCCTTAGTTCTTTGTTTATTCTTATTTTTTTAATTCTTATCAATTTTAAGATCACTCAATTCTATCTCAGACCCTTTTCCTAGCTAGCTACCTATTAATAAACTATCTAACTAAACTGTCTTTTATAATACCATTTAGGGAAACAATGTCTCTGATTTTAA
>NW_004524663.1:7203329-7204946 GCF_000260255.1 Octodon degus | reverse complement strand
GATTGAACCCCAGCCCCTGTGCCTGCCTAAGGAGATGCTTTATTCTGTTGAGCTACCTGGCTGGCCCTTAGAGTAAGCCATTATTAAATGGAAGTCAGGTATTACAGACAACTAAGTTAGGTAGAAATAATATAAAAAAACCTATATATTTGTGAAAACAAGAGGAGGGAAAGGATGAACATATATAATGCTGCTCAAATTCTGTGTTGTAAGGAATGAGGGTGGGGGAGGCTATTAATTCTTAATTTAATGAGTGTTAATACAACAATAAGAAAGAATGGATTTCCTTGGGGCAATCAAATAGAAACATCAACGCTTTCTCTTTATAGAAAAACAAAGCCAGAGATGCTCTCTGTTCATAAAATGGAATGATAGGCAAAGCTTTTAATAGAATAATGCCATCATGTACATTTCTTGAGTAGCATTGCATTCTGCTAACTCCCATCACTGAAATGACTTTAGAAATTTACTCAAAGTCATGGAGATATATATCCACTTTGGTTGTCTTCCCCATCACAGCCATAAATACACAGAGTGAAGGCCTGTAAATCTGCCATCTCATAGCAAAAACAACACCATGACAATTTAACTAATGATTTTCTCACACCACTTTTATTATACAAAGCAAGGTTTCTCTTTTTGACAGAGAATGACATTCTTCACGGATTATTTTTCAGAAGGGTAGAAATGTGCATCGTGGCGATACCGAACATCACACTGACATTTAGAAGAAGACAAAGAAATAAGCCTTGTCTCTCTTGATGCTTTTCATGGTTACTTTTTTCTTCCACTTCCTGACTTTCATATTGTTTCTAAATATAGTGTGTAAAGTGGATGTTTGAACAGTATTTGATAGGCCCTCATTGTGTGTCTCCAACCAGGGTCTCTATCTCTTATCTTTTTGTTCTTGTCAAACTGTTCTAGTCGCAGTGCCTTGGACAAGCCCTAAACCTCTCTACTCTCATGCTATTTTGTACAGTTTTCCTTGCCTGAAAAGTTGTCCTTTAACTTAAATGTCTAAGGATGTCTACCTACTCACCATTCCGCAGGATCCTGTGCAGATCTCACTCTTCCTGTGGAGTCACTGATGATGTCTTTCAGAGTTCTATCACTGTTTCATTTCACAGCCCTTGTACATACATAATATATCTTGCACTTCTGATACTGAAGGAGAGAGGCTCAGACTCCAGTTTCTGTGGGCCCATGATCATTAGAGGCTTTCTAAAGCAAGCACCAAACTTAGAAGAAGTAAAAACAGATTCTGCACAATTTAAGATTCTAATATTCTAGAAATGAAAAATAAATTACTTGACACCTACAATAGGAAAGTGTTAAAATGTTTTTTCAAAATACAGATGTCCAGCCAAATGACAAATAGTTCAATGGACAGATAAATTTCCTCATGATCATCTTTATTTTCCATTACTGCTAAAATAGAAAACTAATTCATACCAGCTGACTTTCATAGCAAGTTATAGACATTAGACTTGAACATGAGCCAGAAATAAAGGGAGGCTTTCTCACTGAAGACTAACTCCAAAGGGCTGGCCAAATAGCTCAGCAGATTAAAGCACCTACTTAGGCAGATGCAGTGCCCAGCTTCGATTTCCCCACCCC
>NW_004524663.1:7197283-7201604 GCF_000260255.1 Octodon degus | reverse complement strand
TAAACCACTTTGTGAGTAGGCATCTAGAAACAAACTATTTTTGTCTAGTGGCGCCTTCCATGTGTACCCACACAACTGGCATGACATGTAGTATTTATTCCAAAGCAGTCAGCATTGTAGTGCATAATGTGAACATTCAAATAAAATCTTCTGTCAAAGAAACTTTCAATTAGTAGAGAAACACAAGCATTTGTATAGTTGTATGCCAAGTGTGGGATCGCATACCTTTAAAGCAAAATTTTATCTAACAGTATACATGATATTGATTGTCCTTTAATATATTATAACATAGTATAGTTTGATCCAAATGTTATGTAAGAGATGACTTCTCCCAATAGCTTCCCACATGGAGTAGAAAACACTTTAAAACATGTCTACAAAATTTTGATACCCTTTTCTTGAACAGGTCTGTCTCAATTCTACTCTCCTTGAGAGGGATCTTGACTTAATAGTTTATTTGTAACAAACAGGTTAGGGATAGAAAGAGTGTGAGATTGAGAGCAGGTCACCAGGAGCAAGAAAGCTTCCCCCTCATGTGTTCCATCCTTCACTCAGATGGACCTTGGCTGTCGTTCTGTGACAACCCTCATGTCACCCCAGGGAACCGTCCATGAGTCAAGGAACGGAGTTCTTCCAGCAACTAGACCAGTGAAGTTCTCTGCCAACGTGTGGTCTTCTAACTCCTGTCCAGCCTTCTGGTGACTCCAGCCCCAGCACGTACCCTAACTAAGCTTTGTTATGAGAGCCTGTGAGCCAGAAACGTTGGATAAGCTGCTCTTAAATTCTTGACCCACAGAAATTATGAGCTAACAACGTGAAAGTATTTTAAACTACTAGGATTTATATAACTTTATTCCATTTCAATGGAAAAGTAATATATTTTGTTTTCCTGTGTACACACTCATCATCAACTTCATGATAGATTTGTTTCCTCTGCAATAATTTTAGTTATGCATCTTTGTTGTGATTTTGAATACATTTTATTCCATCTCTTTCTTTGGGGGAAAAATCATTATTTCTAACTACAAAGGTCTAAATTTGAATTTGTCTAGAGACAGTCAATTAGCTTATTAGCATGGTCACTAATCTCTCCTTAAAAATGACAAGACTTTCTGATCATTTGAATTCATTAATACAAAAAAATTATATCAATGAAATAAACACCAAAAAAGTGGATCTCCAGTCCATTGAAAAAAAATTATAAGTTTAAAACTCATTGTATTTACTATTGTACTTTTAATTGTCTTATAAATTAAGATAATTTAAATTCACCCTCTATATTTTCACAGACACTCTATTAACTAAAGTATAATTTTTACCTTGGTGGAAGTATTTATATTAAAATTTCTAGTAATATTTTTGATATCCTACAAAGTCTATTGAGCCATTTTATAAAATGGTGAAAAGAACCATAATAAGTAATGTAAAGAAAAAAATTAAAACTGCTTAAAAACACAATTGTATGTACAGAAAATTTTAAGTATTTTACCCTAAAGCTAAAAATAGTGTAGGTTCAAATGGGGTGGCCAAATAGCTCAGTGGACTAAAGTGCCTGCTTAGGCGGAGCATAGTGACCAGGGTCAGATCCCCGGTGTGCTGTGCCAGCCCCACCCCAGGACATGCTGAGAAGGTGATTGAGACTGGGCATGGTGGCACATGCCTGTAATCCCAGCACTGGGAAAGCTGAAAACAGGTGACTCACTATGATTCTGATCTGTGTAGTGAGACCCTGTACGCTGTAGATGCTGTACTAAATACATAAAAAACAACTTTAAGTTTTACAACCAATATACTTCATACTAAGTATTGAGATCAATATAGAAAATTCATTTATGTACCTTTATGTAGAAATGCATAACTGGAAATGAAAGTTAATGAGATAAATATAGTAATATTAAAAATATCAAATAGTTAAAACTTAAATTAAAATTTATGCAGGGCCTTTTCCTAAAAACTATAAAACATTTCTGAAAGAATTTAAATATATAAATGAGTGTAGAAATATACCATGTTCATTAATTCAGTAACTAGTATTGTTAAGACCTTATTCACCCAAAAATGATCCACACATTCACTATAAACAATAAAAATTTAGCAAGGATTTTTATATTGATTGGAAAACTGATTCTAATATTTATACAAATGCAGTATATATGGAATAGAGAAAGAAAATTAGACAGAGAATCAGAATGGAGGACTTATCCTGTCTGATTCCAAGATTCATTATAAAGCTATACTAACTAAGAGTGCCTCCTCCGGGTATACAGGCAAACATGGAGAAAATTGTGAGGAAATATAAGTGAATACCGAGTCCAGAAAAAGATATCAAGGGAAAACAACAATCCATCCCAAATTTATCTTTTCCCTGTAGCTTCTCACCATTATTGCCTTGTTGAATTTACAAGCAAATAAAGGCTTTATGCAAAATTTGAGTATTTGTGCTTCAAATCTTACACCACAACGTTTGCAAAAAGTAAATTAAGATACATAATAGATCAATATGTGAGAGAAAAGGCTTACATGAAGGGCCAGCCAAATAGCTCAGGGGATTAAAGTGCCTGCAAGCAGGTACAGGCACCAGTGGTTTGATCCCTGGGCCTACCGTGTGGGCCCTGCCCCCTGAGGCACACTGAGACAGCAATTGAGACTGGGTGTGGTGGCGCACACCTATAATCCCAGCTCTTGGGAGGCTGAAAACAGGAGAATCACTATGAGTCAGATCTACTAGTGAGGCCTTGAACACCCTGTAAATCCTTCTCCTAAAATACAAAAAAATAATAATAAAAAAAGACTTAGATGAAAAAAATAAACATGTGGGAGACACAGGCAAATGAAACATTTCTTATGGCAGCTCTCAGTATACTCCAAGAGAATAACGGGGTGGGAAAGCCTAGATTTAAAAGAAGATAAAATGATAGAAGAAAGTATTTGATATATAGGATTAAAAAAATTTTAAGTGGAGAATAAAATACACAAAGTTTTAACTTTTTAAAATTTACTTGGTCAAAAATTTTATAACTTTTGTTACTTGAAAACATTAAGAAAATTAAAAGGCAATCTACAGATTTGAAGCAAATACATGCAAAACTTGAAGAATCATTAGGAAAGTGTTAATAAAAACCAGCACAAGGTAATTCTGCAAACTGGATATACAAAAAATTAAAATCCAGAATATTCACCTGTTGATAATTACAAAGTACTGAAATGCTCATTGCTGATTGGAATGCAAAATATAAAAATCACTTTGGAAAATAGATGAGAATTTCCTTCTGTAGTAAGTGTATACTCAAAGAGCCCAACAATAATACTCCCAGATATTTTCAGAAGAGAAAAATGTATATCTTCACAGAGATTTATATGTGAATGTTCACAACAGTTTTCATAAAAGCCTTAAACTATGGTCAATGTGATATTTTACTTAACCTAAACAGATGCTTAAGTGTACGTGCAGAGCTGGACTTATGACTTGGTCATTGCCTTCAGAAAATGCTCTAAGATAGCTTTGTCCCCTCACTGGGTCTCAGAACAAAGTGCACATGTGTCAGCACCTGTCAGCATCATCTTGAGGACAAATGCGTGTCACTGCATGCCACTGAATCTTGAGATGACCTTTTACACAATACAGTGGCATCTTTCTGCCTCTTACTCTTTCTATTCTAAAAGAGGAAAGCTAGAGGTTTGAAGTGGAAACCCACCCTTTCTCTAAGCTCTAGATTCTCAAATGATCTCTACATATCTATCTCAAATAAATACTTGCCACAGACATGAAGAAATGAAGTTACCTTAGTTACAAGTGGAATTTTGTGCAATTTTTTAAAACATGATTCATGTTCCATAAGTGTTTTTCACCAGATAAAGAAACATTGTGGTTATTATTTTAATTGTAAGGAGTTCCTTAGAAAAATTTGACCCTAATGAGAGACAATCTAATTTTGTTTACTTTGTCATGGGAACAGACTACTTTTAAAAAAAGCATAATGCTAAGATTCTAATTAATGGCTTCTTAATCCTTTTGGTTCTTTCTTTTTCTTTGTTTTTTCTTTTTGGTACTGGAAATTGAACTCAGGACCTTGCACTAGCCAGCAGCTGCTATGTCCCTGAGCTACATTCCCAGCCCCTATTGTTCTAATTCTAAAGAATGTTTTAAAAGAAGTGGGCACATTACTATGATCTAATTTGCTATTTACATGAAACACTTCATTTCTTTGCCACAGAATGGAATTTTCATTTTCAATAAGAGAATGCACAGATTTAGTGGTGATAGTTTATGCAAATAAATTTTAAAATTTTTTTGCTGCTGGTTTCAGGAGGATTTTTATGC
>NW_004524663.1:7188533-7196537 GCF_000260255.1 Octodon degus | reverse complement strand
CTCTCTCTCTCTCTTTCTTTCTCTCTTTGCACGCTATGCAGCTCAGACTCACATGATTCTCCTGTCTCAGCCTCCCCAGTGCTGGAATTACCATCATGCATCACGCTCAGCATTTGGCCAGCATGACAGGCAGTACTAGGGCTTGAAGCTGAGTCTTTGTGCTTGCCAGGAAGGTGCTTAGACCACTGATTTCCTAGTTTCCTAAGATTTTATTATTTTTTTTACCTCATGTCCTTTTCCTAGTTCAGCATGCTATCTGGGTCCCTACATGCCATTTACTTGCTATGTCTCCTTGGGCTGATTATGGCTGGAAGTTTCTTTGAATTTTCTTGACTTTGATACTTTAAATAGCTATGTGAAGTACACATACCCAGTCTTACATGGTACTCACTCTTGTGTGATGTTTTCCTCATGACTAGACCGAAGTTAAGGGTTTCAGGAGGAAATCAACAGAGATGTAGATGTGTTTGTCCATTTCCTGATCGGAGAAGAAATCCTGCACTTCCTCCATGGAGTACAACTAGTTTCATGGCAGTGATACTCATGCGTGGGTGAAGCCAGTGAGAGATAGCACGGTGGGAAAGAAAGCAGAGGGGAACCAGAGCAGGGAACTCTGCCTGCATGGCCCTTTAGATCTTGCTGCTGCTTGACTTATTTAGAGAAAAATTATTCCAAAAGACATGAAGGCATTTTCATGGAGAGCTTTTTAAAGAACCCAGCAAGGCTGTCCTGCTTCAGAACACCAGTAACAAATGGCAGCGCAGATGTACAGGGTTGGCCATTCTTGTGGGTCTAGTTCTGCTGGTTTGCAGCATTTTGAATAAACACCCTTAACATCTATCAACCTCCTGTGGAGTGTCCTTAGCAGACGGACAATGAAGCATCCTTGAGGGGTTCCTCAGTAACCCTTTTGGAGAGTAACCCTAGTTAGAAAAGTGCCGAACAGAATGACTATGGTAGTGCTACCTATATTTGTAGCAGAAAGGCAACTCTTCAGCATAAATGTTTGTGCTTGGGTTTCCTCCAGGAAATAAAGCCCAAGCCAATGGCTTGTACATGAATAGATCATTCAGAAGTAATCCTGGGCACAAGAGCAGACTTAAAAGATTGAGTAGGGAGAGAGGAAAAGTGACTACAAAATCTATCACTGAGCTGATTAGTAGTCAGGCAACCAAAGCTCAATCTTACTTGGACTTTCTGAAAAGTCATGTAGAAATCTCAGCATTTTGCATTTGAATGAGCATGGAAGCTGAAAATATTGGTCCTGACCTCATCGCACAGAGGACCTGTATATATAGGCATCGCTCCCATCAACAATTCACCTCAGAATCACAGAAGCCTGAAAGAAGAAGCGTATTTCTGGTACACGTGAAGCAATGTGCTCCCAGGTGGCACTTGTACAGGTGACTTTGCTGGTAATAATTAGCATGAAATGTGGTCCAGAGAATGTGGAGTGAGGCCCAAGAAGTATACATTGCAAAGTATGATGAAATCCTTTATGGAATCTTGGAAATGCTTGGGAGAGGAGGCCTTTAAGGGAGATCCTGTGTGTGTGAATAGGAGCAACACTCAAGCTTGGAATACTGGTGTAGAAGGAACACTAAATGTTTGTCTTTAGGCTTTTGAAGACTGATTTATTTGGTTCAAGTTTAAATTTATGTTTGGGGGGCCTGCCCCTTAGCTCAGTTCTTTAAGTGGCTGCATCAACAAAGCAGTCAGGCTCAGGTTGCTGGGGTTCGATCCCCACAACTCAAGCCAGCCAAACCTGCCCTGAAGGCATTCGGAGCAAAAAAAAAATATGTTTGTATTTTGTGATGGTTCAACGACAAAGAGGTCCTGGAGGAGGTGGAATTTAAGGGTGAAGCCTGCCTCTAGCATCTTCTCTTGTGGACCTTCCCCCAAATGGAGCTCATCTGACAGCAGTACTCTCCACACCTATAAATATACCCACATGACTTTAAAAGTCATATTGAACTTCATTCTTGCACTTGAGAATATAAACCCAGAGTTGTGAATTTTTAAAAAAGAAATTGAATTTAACTGGCTGAGCAGAGAGTCCAAAAGCCTTAATTGGCCGTGAAGTACTTGGCACTTTTTGAAGAATGTTGGTTTTTCTCACCTAGAATTCCTGGTTGGTAAAACCAACTGTTACCATAGCTACAGCAGATCAAATGGGGAGTGGATTAGAAGCAACCAAATATGACCAGGGTAAAGCTGACTGTGCAGCTGGTCAGGCACCCCCACCCCCCCCCAGACTCTCCTGACACAGCCCTGTGACCTGGACGTGTGACTCCAGCTGCAGAGGGAGTGTGGCATGACTCCTTTGCACCCTGGGGATTCGGTGTGGCAAAATCAGCATTTTGTGTGATGCTTTCCCATAGTAGGTATTTTTTACAAATCAGTTAAAAAATGTTTTGAGATATTAACAGCTATCATTTCTCTTCATTTTCTCCTCTCCTTTCTCTGAGTTCAAACATGCATCACAACTGAATCTGACAATAACCTCAGTTGAGGGTGTGTGTGTGTGTGTGTGTGTGTGTGTGTGTAGAAGGGGTCTGTATAAGGGGTCTATATTTGGAGCAGAAACACCAGCATTCCTGGGTTTTGTCTTTGGAGATTTTTTGGTTTGTCTATTTGTTTTGCCTTTTTTTTTTTGTTTGTTTGTTTTTGTATTGGGAATCAAGCTCAGGACCCTGTGTTTGCCAGGCAAGTGCTTGTGCTGCTGAGCTATAATCCCAGCCCCTGGGTTTTTTTGGAATACCTAACTTCTCAGGAGAGCAGGTGTACTGAGTTTAATGATGCCTTTCCCACATTCACACAACCTCAGAATATGATTTTATTTGGGTGTTGGGAATTTTGACTTTTCAAAGGTAACTGGACTTAGGGTTTTTGAAGACATAATTAGTTAAGATGAGTTATCCTGGATTATGGTGGATGTTCATCTAAAGACTGGTATCTTCATAAGAATACTCTGAGACAGAGAGGAAAAATAGCTATCTGAGGACAAAGGCAGAAATTAGAGGAATTCTTTAGTACAGAATAGCAAGAGTTGCTGAGGCTACCAGAAACTGGCAGAGACACGGAAGGAAATTCCCCTGGAGTCTTTAGAAAGGGCTTGGCTCTACCTACAGCTGATTTCAGACATTTATCATCCATAACCAAGGAAGAACACATTCCTGTTGTTTTAAGACATCTAGTTTGTGTCATTTTGTTATGGCAGCTCTAAGAAACTAATACAGGGGATGCTGAGACACTCAATCAGCTTGGCTGAAAGTCCGACAGAGGCAGGATGGAAGGTCAGCAAGAGGAGAGGAAAAAAGAAGAGAAAAACGTGGATGCCAACAGCTGAGACTAGCTACATACCCTTAAATTTGAATTCTACAGAAAAATATAACCTAAAGGATGAATGGAACAATATGGCTATGTGGAGACAGCGACAGGGATAGAGATACCAATACAGATACTGATATAGATACAGATAGATAGATATATTTTATTATAATGAATTGGCTTATGCTATTATGAAGGATGAAAATCCCCAAAATATGTGGGACATGGTAAGTTGGAGCCCCAGGTGGGTGAATGGTATATATAGCTCCGTCTGCAACGTTTGGAGTCTGGGGTGTTTCTAGTTAATCAGTTTTCCCAGGGGTGACTTTTCTCTTTCAGTCCAATGTATGTCAAATACTCCCTGATGCTGAAGAAGGCACATCTGGTAGTGCTCTTATGAGATGGACAGTGGGGGTAGGCCAGTGTCCTGGGCCAGATGTAAACAGGTGGTCAGATGAATGAATGACTGGGAGAGTATGGAGCTATTCTCACAGTTTGGAAGATCATCCCTGTTATGACTTGTTTGTAGATGTCCCCAGACACATGAACCCATAGATGAGGCTTTTCAAAGGTAACTGGACTTAGGGTATGTGAATGTGGCTAATGGTATGTGAATATGGGTTAAGGGCATGGTAGCTACAATTGGCCCACTGATTGACTTAGCATAGTTCTGCATTTGGATAATGGGAGGGCCCACCCTAGGTGTGGGTGACACTACCTGAAAAGCTTCTAGCCTGGATGAGATAGAGGGACAAAGAGAGACAGGCTGCTGCCTGCTGCCTGCTGCCTACTGTCTCCTGCTGACACACCATGAGTTATTTCTCCTCTGCAATGCCCCTCTACCATGACATCTTGCCTTGGAGCCAGCTGAGTATGGAATAAATCTTCTACAAACTATGAGGCAAAATAAACCATTTCTCACTTAACTTTGGATGTTGGGTATTTTGTCCTAGCAACAATAAAAGTAAGACAATTCCCTTTTCTTTGGAGTCTGGATCATTTCCTGGGTCTTTCTTTCTTGCAGGGAGTTCAAGGTATTATAAAGAGAGCTTTGTTTCAAGGTTTATGATCACTATCTCTGTGCTGATGTGACTTGTCTTCTGTGTATCACCAGACATTGTTGGAAAACTCACATCAGGTTGTACTATCCTGCTGAGTGACATATAATGCTGGTTCTATAAGATTCTCAGATGTCCTATGCTTGACATTAATCTCATAATCATGATATGTCTCTTGCAGTATACTGCTCAGAGTCCAAAGGCCTAAGAATCAGGGATCCACAAACATAGTTCTGTTTTAAAAGTCAACAAGCTTGGAAACCAGAAAGAGCCGATGTTTCAGTTTATGTCCCCCTCCAACGTGATATGCAATGAACCATCTCAGCTCTACTAACCTGCAGGAAGTGAGTTCACAGGGAACCAACTCTAGTGGTGAATGGAGATAGGCTGGACACTTACCCAAGTCATTGGACATTTACCCAAGGAACTGGACACTTACCCAAGGAACCAATGTGCAAATGTGATCAGGAAACCACACACTGTTGGGTTCCTTCAGCAACCATGCATTTTTGCTTATATTTCAACCCTATCTGAGCAAAACCGAAATATGGCAAATGGAGACATTTAACTTCTGCAGAGTTTTAGCCATGCAGAGAGCCTCTGAAATTTCAAAATAACTCTCAGTGAAGGTAAGCATATTCATAGGCCAATGACATGAGAGCTCAGCTAGGTTTTAGTTCACAGAATACAAGAGATAAGATATTTATCACACATTTATGCTACTTACAATGTACACCCCTATGGGAAGCAGCCCCTAACAGAATAAAATGAAACAGATATACCTGAGATCAATTAAAATCCTGTCTCTAGCAGTTACTTTAATGACTGTCAGCCTAGGGATGGACACCTGGTTATTCAGTTGTTAAGGAATAGAGATATCTGTACACAACCTCCAGCTCTGATTCCACACAGGGCTACTGTCAGGCATGTCCATCTCTGCTACTTAGTATTATGAGCACTTTCTTGTGCACTGTGAAAGCTTCAGCTGACATTGCCATCAAAGAGGCCTATCCTTCCTTCAGACAACAACGAAGGCTACATTCTGAGCACACACACCTAACTCTATGGTCCATAAGCAGTAAGCGTACCAAAGTCAAAATACTATGCGGAAGTTTCTTCATCATGATTTCCCAAGAAACCGACTTATGTAAAATGAAACTGAATGTAAAATGTGGCAAAATGTTGAATTGAGATCATATAAAAGTATTACTATGGAACTCAGGCACATAAAGATGCTGAGGCCATGGGGCTGGGGAGAGGGCTCAGTAGAATAAACACTTGCCTGGCAAGCACGAGAGCCCAAGTTCAATCCCCAGTTCCGAAAAAAAAAAAAAAAAAAAAAAGATGCTGAGGCCAGCAGATTAAAATGATCTGAGATTCAGTTAGTGCTCAACTGAATGGGTCTCATAGAGAAGCACTGCTAGGGTCAAAATGCATGAGAATGTAGGACCTTTAGGGAAGCTTGTTGACACAAAGGAAGCTTTTAGTAAGTGCCTGACCATATTTTTTTGACAGTCCTCCTAGTAGTAGGTGCAGGGACTCTGGAAAGAAGCACCAGCACCAGGAAGGCTGGGTTTTAAATTCCAACCCTGACACTTACTGGACCTTGGGAAGATTACTTAATGTCTTGGTTCTTAAAATTATTAGCTTTCTTGCCCATAGATCCCTTTTATCTTGGTCAAGAATTTACATTTATAACTATGGCTTTATATCCTGGCCAGAGAAAGGCATTTTGGGGGACATTTCCCCCAAATGGCACAACTGTTTAGACAATTAGTAATTATTAAACAGACTACTGTTTGAAAAGTGAATGGCTTCTTGGGACAAAAATTGATGAAGCAATTATTCAATGAATTAATAAATGAATGAGTAAAGGATAGTGGCAGATGAAAGAAGTGAGAAGAAAAAAGAAAGCACAAGAAACATACAGTGCCCCTTCTCAAGAGATTCTTAAATAAAGAGAGTCAATTGCCTTGGCTTCTCAGGTCATCAATTGTGGTCCCTTCTAACCTGACACCTGCTGGAAGGCCACTACAAATATGACCCTGTCACTACACTGGCTGGGTTACCTAGAGGAATCACACCTTTCCCCAGATATGTGAAGGCAACTAGCAAAATAGATAAAGGTCTAATGAATGGCAATTTCTTAGTCAATCACCTAGGCCAGTAGTAAGTTCTGCATTTTACAAACCTGTCTGAGCTTTAGCAGCCACCCAGTAAGGCAACCAACAGCCATTAAGCACTCTTTTTAGTGTATGTTAAGAGACACTTCTGACTCTAGCTCCTCATGATACATGATTTTTCTCAGGTCATCTCTCAGCTCCTGACTTGGGAGCTCGTAAGTGCTCACTTATTCTCCGACCTCGGAGAGAATCTTCCCTGGACCAATCACATTGCAGATTGGGAACTGGAGGGCTACAGAGAAAAAATGTTTCTTCTTAAGGAAACTGAGAAGATCTTTGGTTTTCTCATTCTGTCCTTGGCAGAGTCTGGGACCTGCTGTGGTGCACAACCCTCACCACCCAGTAGGCGATAAGACAGCAGCATGAATTATTTATATGTAAATGTCAAAACTAGGTTATAATCCAAGGTACCTCTTAGCTCACTCATTTATTCCTACTCCTTTGAGGAGAGATCTCTTAGGCTGCAGCATACTAATTCTCAAACTTTAAACTCAGATTAAGAAGAAAACAGTAAAGAATTTACTCTTTGGTGTTTCACATACACTATGTCTCCATTACTTTTCACTCATCGCTGGGATAAATCACCCCACACCCAAAATTAAGGAAAGAAAGGTTTATTTCACTCACAGTTAGTGGAGGTTTCAGTCCATATTCAGCTGGCATCCAGGTAGAGTGGAACATGGCAGAGAGCAGAAGTTCACGGCGCTGGAAAATAGCAAAAACAAAAAGGGAAGAACAAATCAAAGACAAACCCCTCTCCCTTCCTTAAACTACATCCAGGCTATCTACCCCAGGGCCAGTGTTGGGGAAGATATGACTCATACTCATAATCCCAAAGCACTCACACCCATAATCCCAGAATTGGATCATGAATTAATCACAAACTCTAGAATTATGCCACTCTACCACTTAATAAGGCTTTGTAGGGACAGCTAGACACAAACCATAACACATTATCAATTTGGATCTTTCTGTCTACAATGTGTGGTAGGTAGGACAGGATTTTTATTTTATAGACAGGATACAGACCCAGAGGTGGGGGACTAGAGCCAGCCGTATCATTTTTAATTTCAGATGAATGTCAGCTGGCATTTCTTTCTTTTTATACAATTAAGGAAGTTCCACTGAGTCACCTAGATTTAATCTGAAGGTCTCTTCTTACTCTCTTAAGCTTACCAGGGGCTAGCCCACTCTTCTTTTCTCTTTATCACAGAGTAGATAAAATCTCTTTCCAAGAGGCCAAACCCCAAGAATACACTGCTTGTTTATATTGTGTCACATCCACTTCTAAGTGACATCAATTGTTTTAAGCATCTTAAGCTATACCTTCAGTATCCATAAGCCAAAAGTCCAAGACTCAAAATTCTCCAAAATGTGAAAAACATTTTTGAGTGCTGACATGATGTCCTAAATGGAAAGTCATATATCTAATT
>NW_004524663.1:7148189-7180458 GCF_000260255.1 Octodon degus | reverse complement strand
TCTGCTCCTGGACTAGCTGGGTGGTTCTTTCCCCTACACTCTCTGCAGGGATTGCAGCTGCAGGGTTTCACCCCAGGCCTGTATACCAGGCCTGAGTTGAGTCTGGAGGGGACAAGATGGAGTAATGGGTAGAGGCAGCTCTCTCACACACTCACCCTGCCTGGACTATACTGGATCTGGGGGTTCCCTGAACGGGTCAGAAATTCCAACTTTGTGGGCATGGTGTGGGGAAGTACTATGGAGTGGTGGGGGGCATCCCAAGAGGGTGAAAGAGGGTTTCACTCATGCTATGCCTGAGCTGGGACCAGTAGGTCATGTGAGCACAGGGTACCCAGAAGCTCTCCCACACACTCACCGGGCCTGGGCTAGGACTGGATCTAGGGGTTCCCAGAACATGGCAGAAATTCCTACTGGGCAGGCAGGGTAGGGGGAGTGCTGTGGAGTGGCGGGGGGTGTCTCAAGGGGGTGGAAGAGGGTCTTACCATGCTGTGCCTGGGCTGGGACCAGTAGGTCCCGCCGGTGCAGGGTAGCTGGAAGCTCTCCCACACACTCACTGGGCCTTGGCTAGGACTGGGTTAGGGGGTTCCTGGAACGCAGCAGAAATTCCTACTCAGTGGGTGGGGTAGGGGTCACAATTATCTTTAGGCCATGTATATGCATATATGAAACACAAATGTATTTTCAAGTTAGATATATGTGTAAATATTCTCACATCTAGAAAAATAAGAAGTATAAAACCCTGGTCTCAGGTATTTTGGTAAAGACACTCAAGCGGTACTGATAAAAGTAAAAGAAGGTTACTTAAATGTAAGAGCAATTGTCTTTTGCTTTTCTTCTTGTTGTATTTACAAAGTCTTTCATAAAAGAAAATATTGAGAAAATTTTAAGAAAATATTCATAAAAAAATGGAGTGTAATTTACTATCACTGCTACTACTTGTTCACCTTTATGTAGCACTTTACACCAATATATCTTTCTTCCATTATTCCCATTTTATAGATGAGAAAATTAAGCACTGATGTGCCTAGGTGAAGTGAATTTCCAGTATATCTCCACAAGCTCTTTGCACAGATACCAACCACATAAGTACATATTGCCTGGATTGAAGAGCATTTACTTTTGTGTCTGTTTCTACACATAATATACAAATTAATGACTGAGCCAGTTTTTCTTCTCTCTCTCTTTCACAGAAGTACAGATCACGGAAAATGTGCCTCTGGGAATGCAAATAGCCCACTCCATGTATTAGGCAAGCATAAACAAATGGAGATTTGCACAGATGTAATTAAGAATAGAAAATACAAACCTATGTGCAGAACCATGATTAACAGTCAAATTCACCTGCCTTGAAAGCCCCTATTAGATTGCTCCTCGTTTGATTATCAAGCTGGTGTTTCAATGCAAAGCATATGGTTGCAGATCCCCAGCCTTGCCGGGCTTATGAATTAGCTAATAACTTTGAAACGAACCTTTTAAGGGAGGAATGGTTTATGCTTTAGCAACACAAACATGTGCAAGTGAAAATATATGCATCTCGACTGGTTATTTTTGTAGGGAGGATAAATGTGTAAAAATATGTTTACCAGAAAAAGAGAATTCTGGTTTTGACTGTTTGCCAAATGTTACCCAATAATTAGTGATGTTGTGACGTCCTCTTCAACTCTTCCAAGATTCTTCTTCAGCATTAAATATGTGCATCCTTTCATGTCTGAATGCCTGTGATATTTTAAGTTCTCTGTAGAATATGGTTGCTAGCTTAACTTATAAAATATATTGCTTCTGTTTTTTTTTTTTTTTTTTTTTTTTTTTTTTTTTTTTCCATCATGTAGTACCTGAGAGCCTGAAAGAAGACGGGTAAGTGTTTTGCAAAAATCCAACTCCTCTTTTCCAAACTGTAAGTTCAAGATTACCAGGTAGTTGTTCACTCTTTCCACCCTCTAACATTCACCCTTCATCTTCTTCTCTCTAGTCTTTTTATGTTTATAGGGCAAAATATCTACTACCAAGCCAGGAAGCCGAATTAAAGGGCTAGTTCACCAGAGCTTGCTTTTATCTCCCACACCCTCCCATGTCTCACCTTTGAGGAAAGTGGGAAATAACTAAAAGGAAGTTTCTTCTACTTTGCTTTCCACATACAATGGATAAATTGCTCCACTAACAGGAGCCTCAGGTCTTCTTGCTGGAGACATGTAAAGTATTTGTCAATGTTGTCTGCTGCCTTGACCCAAATGCCACAGCTGGAAGATATCAGTTCAGTAGACCCCACTCCAAATGCTGAGCAACATGGGGACTGACACTACTCACCCCCATGGGGTCATTCAAGGCTCTTCCTCTGCAGTGGGAATCCTGGGCCACAAGAAGGGTATTGTTTGGTGAGTATCAGGGGAAATCTCTGTGTGGGAGCTAGATCACAAAATTATGTTTGATTTCTCTCCTACAGAAAAAAATTACATTGCAAGCAGACTCCTACTAAAGGCAAAAGGCCAGTGGCAAGTGCAAATGGCACAGTTGTGGAGAAGTAAAAATCCAAATTAAAGGGAATAGTGTATCAGAGGAGCTAGAAGTATGAACAAGGAACTGTCAAAATGGGAGACAGCTTGACTGTGTCCCAGAGCGGGACACCCTAACACAGTGAAAATAGGCAGAATAGATTCACTGCTTCCTGAGGGGCAGTTGGCCCCCCATTTTGCAAATGCAGACTCTTTGTTGGCAGAGGTGAGCTCCGCTGCAAAATGTCTGCCCTGCTGCCTCAATGCCCTCACAAGGGTGAGCTGGCTTTTACGCCCTCACTGCACGGACGTTTCCTTGGCTGTCACTAGTGCTGCCCACCTCCCTGAATACTGGGAAAACAAGACTCAGAATTACCCAGAGTAAAGCAAAAGGAGGGAAGTAAAGAAGATCGAATAACATGTGAGGGCAGACATTCGCTCTTAAAAGATAAACATATAGATTGTATTGTTGGAAATCGTGGAGGGGATGTGATGTGAAAGAAAACTCTTCCCAACAGAACCTTCAGAACTCGCCAGGCAGAGAAGCCCTTTGATTTCCCCCTCTGCTCGGAATGGCTGGCTTTGAGTTTTAACATGGGAGGAAAAACCAGATGGCGGCAGACGGGCTTATTATAGAAAGTCCACTTGTGCTGAAGTTTTCTCAGCATTCTTCATCACTGCTGAGTGAGGTTTTGTTTTGTTTCCTTCTTAAGTGTAGGGCAGGCAAGTACTGAAATTTGTATACAATCTGAAACCTTTTCATGAAAATGTTCTATTCAGTACCTCCGATACATGATATATGATGCCACCACAGGAAAACTAGTGTTGCTACAGACGTTAATCATAATTATGAAAATTTTTAATTTAAATGTAGGTCTGAACACACAAAATACAGTGCATGGCCATCTGTTAGTTTTCCATCTGGGCTCATTTGCAAAATACATTCTGTTTCACTCCCCCCTCCCCCCTCTATTTATAATCTTCCCTGGAAAACAAATATGCCTAATCTATGGCATGCCAGAGCTGAAGTTAGCTATTTACAAGTGGCTTTTAATAGACATGGCTACACAGTTGAAAGCAGTAACAGAAACTTCTACAAGTTTTCTTTTTCTTTTTTTTCCCTCTGTATCTCTATCTCCATTTTATTCATCATTTGTTGCTGGTAGGATATTTCCTTAGGCTTTTTCCAGCAAACTCTTCCTTTGAGAGTCCACAACTGAAGAAGACGTTACAGCTTTTTCTGTAAAGAATAAAGAAACTCTCATTGTAGGATGATAAAAATAATGACTACAACTCCAGAGCTCTCTACACAGTACTATTCATTACTATGAGTAATAACAAGACAAATGTCCATCAACTGAGAAATGGATAAACAAATATGGCACATCCATATATGGTATATTATTCAGGCATCAAAAGGATGGCCGGACATATGCTACAATATTGATATAGCTCAAAGACATTAGACAAGTTGAAAGAAGACAGGCATAAAGAGTCATATATTGCGGGATAGCACTTATGTGAAATGTCCAAAAATAGGCACATCTGTAGAGGTAGAAAGTACATTAGTAAGCTTCTTCAGATGGCGGGGTGGGAGAGTGAGATTGTGGGAAGTGAAAGCTGATGGCTAGTAAGTTTCTTCTTGGGATGATAAAAAATGTTCCAGAATTAATTATGATGATGGCCGCACGATACTGTGAATATGCAAAAATCCCAAATATTTCAAATAGGTGAATCTGATGAAGCATGTACCTTAAATTTCTATAAAAGTCTTAGAAAGCAACCATACTGCTGGAAGTAGTAATCAGTTAGTCCATACTTCACATCTTACAGATGGTACCATCAGATGTGGGGAGGGGGCCTAAGCCACTGCTACCCCCTTGGTTAATGTGAAGGTGTCTAAGCCTCCATTCAGGGATTCTTCTTTCTCATGCATGGTGAAGAGCAACAACAAATGCTTCACCTCTGTTCCTACTCTGATGTGAGCCAACTGGGTAGAAGGAAGACAGACTCACATGGAATGACCAGGTAGAAGCCACTGACTGCAGTAGAGCCAAAAAAGAGTGAGGAGGGCTTTAAAATGGCAATGGCTAGAAGGTCAGAGCATCTCGAGTGCATGCAATAGGCCTTTGGGAGAAAAATACTTATGATTTTGCATATGACTGAGTAGGAGAAAAAGCAGATGGGAAGGAGTCATAGATGAGTAATGATAGTGATCAGGAAGCCTAGAAAATGTAGAAAAAGAAAAAAAGAAGGTGAGTTTTATTCTTGCTGTGGCTTGGTGTTTTCTATAGGACATGACAGAATGGAAACTTTCTCAGCACCGTTAGGGCAGAGATGAAAGGACCCACCTGTTAAGCCTTGAATAGATGCAAGTACTGTGGAGACAGGACAGAGGAAACCAGAGGCTAACATGAAATGCTGGCCCATCAATGCATAGGGCAAAAAGAGCAAAGACAAAAAGGGAAAGGAAAGCAAAGGACAATTCTAAGGTAACAGTGGGGAAGTAAAACAAGTCAGCTCAAACAAGGGAATATAGATCTAGTTTAAGCCAGTTTAAGGGTATGAGATGGAGTTTGGAATTTATCACTTGCAGTCTTATCCTTTGTTGAGGTTTTTAGTTTACAGAGACAGCAATTGAAAAATCTAAGAACTTGACTCAAATAAAAGCTCTGACTCTGGAGATGAGGCAAGATGAGGCAAACTTGACAAGAATTAAACTGATGAGATGAGGAAAAGTGAATGGCATTAAAATATGGACGAAAGCAGCTGGAAATTTTGAGAACGAGGCTGTCATAATAAAATATGTGTGAGAAGAAAAGGAAAGTCCGCAGATGATTTCCTTTCACAATGGGTGTGAAAATACATAAGTGCACTTTTCTGGCATTTCTGCCACTGTGCAGTGGGAGGGAAAATGAGAAGCTGGGTATCAGCAGCTTGGTAAGTTCTACTTGCTTTCCAGAGTTTCTCCAGAATCTGTACGTCACAGCTACAAACAGGTCAAATAAAGGCCTCCGATAACAAGGTGTAGTAGACTGGGTTCCTACTAGAAAACCGTGAAGCCAGGGGTCAATCACAGATGTCCTTCTTCCTGCTCTTCTGAAAACTGGAAGGATTGTACACTTGTGTCCTTATTTATTAAGCCGTTGATTAATTCTTAGAGATACAGATAAAATCAGGGATAGTCTCTGCCTTTCCTTGAGGAGTGCAGTTAAGTCTCAGAGACATACAGGCAGGCCATGGGTGCTCAAATCATATGATATATGCTGACAGGGGCACGGGTAGAAAGAGAAAGGCATATCCAATCGTGTAACAGGTTGGCAAAGAGTATTGGAGTATGGTCATTATGAAGAGCATATACACACGCTGACTCCTGATGGGTAGGACTGCTTCAGCTGGTAGAGAAGAGACAGAATAGGCATAAAGACAGTTTCTGTGTGCAGAGGGTAAGCAAAGGACCTGGAGCCAGAGCAGGCACGTACATTTGGGGAACCACCAGCAACTGGCTATCACTGAAGTTCTTTTTTTAAAAAATCCATTATTAACTTTATTGAAAATCAATAATAATTATATAGCAAAATAAAAATTGTAGACAAGTATTGAAATGTGGAAGATAGATGTAGACAGAATGAATTTCGGAAAAATATTTCTGAGATGAATATATAACATAATATTAATAATAGATTTATTGCGTATTGTAAAAAGTATTTACAAGCTTAAATGAATATAACAATAAAAATTGTCTAAAATAAACATGAAGAAGAGTTTACAGATCAGTCATATAATAGTTCTCTCTGTGCCAAAATCAAGAAACTTATATTCATATAATTAGACTTCTCAAAGTAGAAGGTAATAGGCAATAAATATTTAAAGATTTAAAATTTCTGAATTTAGTTGAAATTATAGCACCACATTTCCAAGAAAAATAAATCTTGTGCACAAGAAATATGAATAAAATTATACCAAGATGCACAAAACTGAAACTGTCCAAAACTAATTGCAAAGAAAAAATCATTAAAGCACATACATGGAAAAAATATTAACTATGGGAGAACAAAATTAAATAGCATCTTATTCCACATTAGAAAAAAAAAAGAGCAAGTGGGTAAGAGATGACTTATTTATTCAAAGGACTGAAAAAAAAGATCTGCCCTCGTTGAATTTTATACTTAGCAAACATACCTTTGAAGACTAAAAGTAAAATATTTTCTAGTTATATAAACTCAAAAAATTCTAATACCTCCAGATGTAGTGTATAGAAAATAACAAAGACCATAATCCAGAAGGCAAGAGAAGTTGCTATATGGTCCTAGATAAAGAATAAAGAGCTCTCAAAATGGTAGTTATGCAGGACTATATAAAATACAATTATATTACACAAACCCATTTAAATGGTCATTGAAGATTTCCACAAAACAGTATGAATCTTATGTCAGGTTATATACATATTTTTTCATATGTGTGTGTGTGTGTGTGTGTGTATGTGTGTGTGTGTGTGTGTGTGTAAAAGCCAAGGAAGAACTAATATAACATCAATGGAAAATGGGAATACACCTTTTAAAGTTTCTAATACTAGGAGAAAATATCATACCATGTCTTATAAGTAGATTATAAGTCAAAGAAACAGTATAAATCATAAAACAAACATTAAAATTAAATAATATTAAGAAAAATTAATTAAATATTAATTAATTCAAAATTAAAGTAAATATTTCAAAATAATATTCAAAAATTAAAATTAAATTTTGAGTTCAACTAAGATGCCAGAACGTAGGTATCATATATATGAATCTGTGGTCAATTCAGAGTACTCACATAGTATTTGAATAGGTTAATATCTATAAAAATATCAACTAAGAAAAAATTTTCATGATTGTAAAGAATTACTAAGAATAAAACATAACAAAAATACTGGAATGGCAAATTTATGACCAGCACTTCTAACAGTTTAGGGATAGGATATCCCGTTAAGTTTTAGTATGTGGTGGACAGTGGATGTGGACAGTGTCCATGACACTTACTGGTGACCAGGTGTCACTTGTAGGACTGTGCTACTGCTATTTCCTTGATAACCACCCTGTAGACCCAGATAGAATCATGGCCCACAGAGTGTGGGAGAAGTCCATTTGTAGAGTATACTGATGGGCATATTTTGCTGTTGTACATGAAAGAATAATTAAAAGACTGCTGTTGTATATCTCCTTTTCTCCTGTGTTTAATTGTTTGCCCTATTTGGTGGGTTCTTTCTGTTCTCATTCATGGAATTGTGGTCATTTTGATCCTTCTCTAGCATATCTTTTGCTAGTCTGTGTAGGGTTGGCTTTGTTGTCATGAAATTCTTTAGTTGTTCTTTGTCATGGAAGTATTTCCCTTCTCCATCAAACTTGAAAGACAGTTTTTCAGGGTATATCAGTCTGGGTTGGAATTTGTTTTCATGTAAGACTTGAAGTACTTTGCTTCATGCTTCTCTTGACTTGATGATTTGTGAAGAGAAATCTGCCGTTATTCTGATGGGTTTTCCTTTAAATGTGATCTGTTTCTTTTCTCTAGTGGCTTTTGGTATACTGTTCCTGTGCTGAATTTCTAGGATCTCGACTATTATATATCTGGGTGTGGTTGATGTTATTAGGAGTTCTATATGCTTCAGTTACCTGAATGTCAGATTGTTTTCCCATATTTGAGAAGATTTCTGATATTACTTCTGCCCATATTCTTTTTATATCATTTGTATTGACTCCTTTCTCATTGATGCCTATTAGTCTCACATTGTTCATCTTTGCATCATCTTGTAGATGTTGAATTATTTTTCCTGCATCCTAGTTGTTTTTAAGAGATTTTTTTTCTTACCTTTTCACTAGCTGCAATGGTGTCTCCAAGGTCTGAAAGTTTATTTTCACTTTCATTCAAAGAGTTTTGCCAGCTTGTGATTGAGATTTTAACTTCCTGTATATCGCTATGAATCTGCTTCATGCATTCTATTTCTTTCCTATGTTGCTCATTCAAGGATTCCATCATTTTTCTATTCATCTCTATTTTTTAATGGTATCTTCTTTAGAGGCACTTATTACTTCTTTCATTATAGTTATCACTTCTTTTTTCACTTCAGAAATTATTTCTGATCTGATTTCCTCTGTACTCTTCGGCAGTTGTTTCTGTACTTGAGACACTATTATTTCAGAGATTTCAGGTGTGTGATTTCCAATTTCTTCTACGCTATTGTTTCCTACATTTGTGCTGGGTGGACTCAGGACCTGAGCATGCATTTTTCTCCTTCTCTTTGTCATTTTGTATAACTCTGTCTTCTGATCCTTGGTGTTGAGCTTTGGTGCAGTTATTAATTTAGCACCAGGTCCAGAACTACCAAGTTCAAACTGGCCCAGGTGGGTATGGCTTGGGTCTGGCTGCTGTACTCTACTTCTACCTGCTGCAGCCCTTGGAAGTGGACCCACTGTGCCACTCTGGCAAGATGTTCTGCTCCTGGATCAGCTGGGTGGGTTTTGCCTCTAGCCTCTCTGCAGGGAGTTGTGCTGCAGGGTTCCACACCAGGCCTGTCTGATGGAGGAAGTTCCACACACATGCTGGACCTGGGTGCTGGTTGGAATTATCACTGAAGTTTTGATATGATGCTGGGTGTTTCTGGACCTGTTTGCTGGGATAGATCATGGAATATAATTCTGTATCCTATCTAATTTTTAGTATTCTCCAAAGATGATCCTGAGACAAGAACTTGGGTCTGGAGGTTCAGCACAAATGAGAGCAAGAAGGTAAGTTAAGAAAGGCTGAGTGGGCAAAGGTCTTGCTGTGCACCTCTGTGACTGTTCCCCATTGGCATCTCGTGAAATGTGAGGAGCTGGGTTCATCCCTGGAGCTGCTGTGCACCAACTCTCATTTCCCATCACCCATGGATTAAGACTTCCTCTGGAGGTGTTAACCTTTACCTCTATGCAAATGCATTTTTCCATTTTTAGTTCAAAATTGCCTCTTGGTTGCCACCAAGTATCCCCCCACCATCACTCAGACAATTAAGCTAGAGATCAGAGCCAAACTTGGGAAACTTCTGTGTGCAAGAAACTGGCTCTATGCCATGGGATAGAATATCAGTCGGCCCTGCTAAATGACTCAAGTGAGCCATTTGTGTGCTTCTCCCTATCATACCAGTCCACATCCACCTTGACAACTTTGCTCTTAACATTTGCTACTTCTTGACTCTAAACTTATAACACCTCTCTGCCCTCCTTCAAACCCAAAGCTCACCTCTTCACCCAGATAGAGCACCTCCTCCATATGCACATGGCATGTGTGCATCGTGGCATGTTTTGCTTCTTATCATGTCTCACCCTTGCCTTTGTGTTCTCTGAACTTCTTATCCCAGTTGTGTTGTTGGCTCCCCAAGGGTAAGGGGAGAGTCTTACTACCTTTTCATAACCCCCAGTACCCAGAACATATGAGTATTGATTGCTCGCTTACTCAACCTTGGAAAATAAAACCTCCCTAATCACTGAGCCAATCCCGTGCTCCCTCAGAAACACATTCCCAACACCGAGGCTATAAGCCAAGCCATTTAGGAGGTAGAGAAATGTGTTGTATTATCATGTAAACCAAATTAGCTCAATAAAGGGTTCTGACTTTCTGATAACCTTCTGTTGAAAGTAAATGAGTCCGTAGGAGTCAGAATGGAGTTGTTATATTTGAAAGGAAACTGAAGAATCAGAACAGATGCAAGACATAAAAGAAAGCACACTTGCTTTAAATGTATATAAACATGAAAATTTGATGTCTTCTTTCTTGCGATTTATTTAAGACTGTTTGTCTTCTGTATCACTTTAATTTTGGATTTTTTGGGTATTGCCATTTTCTGTAGGTATTGGGAAGGGTTGTGCCTTATATATATATATATTTTTTAACATCCAGCTTTTATTATTTATTTATTTTAGTATGTATTTTCTAACAGGTCAACTAGCATGGAAATCCTGGGCCTTAGGAGGTCTGGGTTTCATTTTTATATTTACCCAGTGAGCATGCTGTCTCTCAGTGAAGTCACTTGAACTATATGGGCCAATTTCTCTTGTCAGCTTCTTGTAAGCTTTGAACTCGAAGAAGAAATACACAGCAGGGTAATCTAGTGCTTTGAAATTTGGGACAACCAGGAAAGATGCACTGTGGTATTGATTCATAATAAGCTTTGTTGAGACATCTAGCCATTTGATGAAGATTCCTTTTGGATTAAGATGCCCAGTGGTTATAAATGAAAAACGGTTCTCTTTATTTGGGGTTGGGAGATGGGGATGGTGGTGTGAGTGTATAATTTTCAGTTATTTCCTTTGTAGGATTTTAGGCATTGAAAAAAAGCAGGTCCTTTCATTATGGTACAAAAGGAAGGGTAGTGTAAAAGCTGTGTCATTTTAGAAGCTAATAAATCACACAGTTTTCCTTGCATGGAGCTGAAGGACCTGAAGGAGCTGCACTCCTGGGCTCTTTTTTCTGATGTTTGTTGCTTGTCAGGCTCCCACAATATGCTGTGAAAGGTGGGCAACGTCCTAGTGCTATACAGCTGGAGGTTCATCAGCTCATTTATCCTCACCTGGACCCCTGAAACTGTGCATCCATCAATCCATTTTAGAGATGAGAAATTAGGATCAGGGAAGGGAGATGGCTGGGCCCAGGCTCAGATGTAGGAAAAGTGGAACTGAGTAAGGATGAAGATGCGTGGGTCTCCAAAGAGCCTGTACTAAGCATTAGACTACACTGGCTGACTCCATCTCCCTTCACTGGCCAGCTGTTGAGCGTGTACAGACTCCACCTTCCACTGGTCTCAGGGAGGGGAGGTAGGTCATTTCAGAAGTCATTATTTCTTACTACTATTACTATTTTGACGCTTAAAATTAATTAGTTTTTAAGGGATTAATAATAAATAATCCAGTGATGCTGTTTCCATACACAGCATTCCTGGAAATTGTTGGAAATGGGGTTTTGTCTGGTTACTCAAAACTCAGTCACCTAATCCCAAGTAGGATTAGTCATACAATTCCCAGTAGGATTGCTAGAATCTCAGTGTTCTGATATTTCAGATTATTTTCACATATCAGATACTGATAATTATATGAGCCTAATTAATTTTCTTGCTTCATAAATGCTTAAATCAGAACTATTGAAATCTGGACCTGCTTTACACAGTATTAGCATTCTGGCATAATGGTACCTTTCTTTAGAAAGCAATAAGGTCATGCTAGTCTCCTACTAAAGTCCTTTCTGTATGTCAAACTCTTTTACCTCCCATTTCCTTGATCTCCTACAAGGCTGCATATGTCTTATGTATCAGTTCCTCTCATTTAATTTAGAGGCATCTAGGCCTTCAGTCTAATCCAGATTCCACTAAAGAAGTCACTGAATGAAATCTAGTCCCTCTCTGTATCCTATCCTCTATAATTTTATAGCTACTTAGATGAAAAATTAAGAGATTTAGAGAAGAGGGAGAAGCATGGAAAAGAGCCTCTGGCCTTGTGCTCACTCCTTTGAAAGGAACCTGAGGTCTTTCCTTTCTATGGATTGTACTGTAGCGTCAAAACACATTGTTGACCCAAATCCCTAATTCCTTTGAAAGTGACTTTATTTGCAATTAGGCCTTTTACATATGATCAATTAAGAGAATATCAAGAGGTTGGACCATAAGCCAATATGATGTTTTCCACATAAAATTAGAAAATTGGACCCAGAGATAGAGGGGGGAATGTAATAGGTGAAGAGAGTAGTCCTGCCATAAGCCAAAGGTGCAAAAGATTTTTAGCAAACCACACCAGAAGACATACTCTTCTTCATGTCCTCAGGAAGAAACAGCCTTGTCTTTAGACATCTACAGTCCAAAACTAAGAGAAAAAAATTCATGTTCCTTAAATAACCACGTATGTGCACATGAATATGTGTGTGTGTGTGTGTGTGTGTGTGTGTGTGTGTGTGTGTGTGTAGTCTATAGTAACCTTAGGAAACTAATATAATTTGGTGATGATTAGAAAGTGATACATGGTCCATAAAAATTGTACTTTGATTTTTGGATTTTTATTTTCTTGGTCTAGAGATATAAGGCATGATAATCTCTTAGGATGCCGGGCAGCAGTAGTGAGCCACAGCTCCCAGCTAGCCACACGGTCATCAGGGGAAATGACTGGTATTCTGCTGTATTGGGGGATGGAATGTTTGATAGGTTGGGTATATTAAATATAACTTGGACTCATGTAATTTTCAACTTATGGTAGGTTTTTAAAAAAATTATTTTTTATGTATTTGTTACAGGGTCTACAGGGTGTTCAGGGTATCACTATGTAGATCAGACTCGTAGTGATCCTCCTGTTTTAGCCTCCCAAGCACTGAGATTACAGGTATGCACCACCACACGCAGTCCCAATCGCTCTCTCAGCACACCCCAGGGGTGGGGCCAGCACAGCAGGCCTGGGGATCAAACCCTGGCTGCTGCACTCTGCCTAAGCAGGCACTTTAGTCCACTGAGCTATCTGGCCAGTCCTATAGTAGGTTTATCAGGATATAATGCCTTAATACATTGCAGAAAATCTTTTCTCCAGAGTTGGGGTTATTCCTTAGCTCTTCTTCCCTTCCCCCAGAAGACATCCATTTTTTTTTTTTTTTTGACATCCATTTTTTTGGTACCTACTTTATTTTATTTGAACAAGAATCTTTCGCTATAGTCATCTTGTTTGTAAGTTCCTGCCCAAAGTAGAGAAGCACATTAGGTAGGCATCAAGCCCCCAGTCCAGAAGCACATTAGGTAGGCATCAAGCCCCCAGTCCAGAAGCACATCATGTGAAGAGTAAAGAAGGCCACCAACTCTCCTGCAACAGTGAAATACTAGTGTCCCGATTGCATAAACCTAATACCAGAAAAACAGCTTATTTGCACTTTGGAATTATGGTATATTGTCTCTACTCTCCCTGTTAGGACATTTCTTTTATATAAGCACTCCATTCTGGAGAATCTGGTAGGAAGGAGTGAATTTAGGGTGGACACTGCATGTGGGAATACTCATTTAATAATGAAATACAGAAAAGGATGAGAAAATAATTACATTCTCCACAAGTGTTATGTGAATACTGTGCTCACACCTGTTTGGACAAACCCTCAGCTAAGGAAGAGTGAGCACTGCTTAATTGATCTGTACTACTGGTGATCTCCCTTTGATGATCAAGGATGATTTTCTGACATTAGCCACTCAGAAGAAAAGAGTTTTTGTTTTACATTTTGTTTTATCATTACTCTAACCCTGAGCCATAATTTGTTAATTATCTGTAAATTATACTGATTCTATGCTTTCATATTAGCATTTTTTTTTAAAAAAGAGGGTACATGGAGATGGCTCAGTAGAACAATTGCTCCCCTGCCAAGCACAAGGCCCTGAGTTCAATCCCTGGTTCCACCAAGAAAAAAAAAAGAAATGACTAAGTAAAGAGATTCTGGAGAGATCCATGACTTGTAGGAGAAAAATATCTTCAGTTTTGTCTTACATTAATCTTTAATAATTGCTTTCAGGATCGTAGGGGTTTTTTAAGGGACAGAGAAAGAGGTAGAAGGAGAGAAGACGAAGAAGGAGAGGAGGAAACAAGAAGAGGAGGAGAAGCAGGAGGAAGAGGAGGTCATGAAGGGCTCCATTAGATTGAAAGCACTTTATTCAAGTCAAGATAGATTCTGAGTCCCCTTCTTTTTTCCCTACAGTGGCAAGATCTTCAGTCACAAGAACTAGGTATACAGTAAGGCTGAAAGAAGGTCCTATCCCCAACTGCAAAGGGGTGAGGGGAAATACTAGACTGTAGAGTCAGTCGGATAGCTCTTTGACCATTGTGTGTTTCTCTTTAATAACCCAATGAGGGTGGCAACCTTCCCTCCTATACGGTAGGCAGGAAATCTGATATAACAAAGCAGTAAAATCTTCTCTAGCCTAAAGGAGAAGGTACAGGTTGTCCCAAAGATTAATCTGCCTCTGATGGTATGTATTGACTTCATGTATTCTTATTCACTCAACAGTGAATAAGTGCAGATGTTGACTTGCAGTGTGCCAGGCATTATGCTAGACAGAGCTTGGGGTGTGACAGTGAATCAAGCAGGGCTCCTGCCTTCCCTAAGTTTACATTCTAGCAGGGAGAAACCAACAATATATATTTACATATAAATAGGAAACTACATGTTATGATAGGAAACTGCATGTTATGGACACAAAGAAAGTCTGAGTTAGGGGAAGGCTGCTCTTAGATATCCTGGCCCCGTTAGGTGCTCTGACAGTGTATGTTGGCATGGAGACCAGAAAGCAGTAAGTGAGCAGACCAGGATGCCATATGGACTGTTGCAGTTAGGGTTTAAAGGGGAAGCCATTTAATATAGGACACAATTTACAATATTATTTTATAATAGTCACTCAAAGTGTCAAATGCAAAAGAGGACAGGACAGCTGCCCGTACACTAGAGACCCAGAGAATCCATCTGAGGGCTTGGATTCCCACAGCATTTTCCTGTACACGTCCTGCTGAAGACCTAGAGCCCACAACAATGCATGTAAGTCTGATTCACAGATCTGTGCTGGGAAGACCCAAAGGCCAGTGGTGGAAGCTGGTAAGCCTGCTTCAGTGTGATGAAGGATCTGTGCCAGCAGGCTGCGGGAAACTGGAGTGAGGAAGTGACACTCAAGATAAGGATCAGAGTTCCCCTAAAAAGTACCATAGCCATCCCTAGCAATAGAGAGAACCCAACCCTCAGATAATAAGAGACGCTGAGTTCATATCAGGAAAGACAGTGTGACAAGCTTTTCCAGGCTAACCAACAGCACCCCATCTTCCCCCCCAGTTCTCTTCGTTATGCTGCTGGCAACAACTCTCAGGTGAGTCTTCCACACCCAGCACCATGCTGATTCAGTTTAGGTGGGTGTTACAAGTTTCCCACCAGTGTTCAATCTACCACAAGGGCTAAGATTTCAGGTAGGAAGAGAGTGAAAACGGGAAAGGTTTGACTTGTTTGAAGAATATTGAGGAGAGTGATCCAAAGTTGGTAACTAGCTGCTATAGGAGGATGAAGATCTGGCTCCCATACTTTGTATACAATATGGTCACAGAAAAAAAATGTATGCTCTAGTTTTCCCCCTGAAAGACATGTCTGAGGGTGTTACATGGCCTGAACCTCACTCCCTCTTGGCTTTTCACACTTCCTTGTCCTGTTCTCCCTGTTTCATTTCCTTTTTTTTTTTTTTTTTTGATAATACCTGGAATTGAATCCAAGGCCTTATACACATTAGGCAATTGCTGTATTACTGAGTTGCAACCTCAGTCTCACAGCATGTCTTAATAAATCATTTCACTAAAGGTCCTCACTTCAACTTCTTCTCCTACAGGAGCAGCTGTCTTATTCTGTTTTCTGTTGCTGTAACAAAATACTTGATTCTAGATAATATATAAAGAAAATATGTTTAGAACTGTAAGGACAAAGAACCAGCATCTGCGTGGCTGGTGAAGGTCACATCACAACACAGGCAGATGGCATTTAGCAGGAATACATATGAGTAGGAAGAAGCAAGAGTGATTATGGCTTAAGTGTCTGCCTGGCAAATGCAAGAACCTGAGTTTGATCCCTGGTACCCTCTTCCCCCAGTGGGATTCAAGATTCAAGAGCACTTTTGTGATAACAACTTACTCTTGTAAGAACTAACTAGGGTCCTAAAAGAACTACATCAATCCCCCATGAAAGCAGCACCCTTAATGACCTACGCAGCTTTTCACTGGTCCATTTGTCTTAAAGATCCACCTCAACAATGCCCATGAAGCAAAAAGCTCTGGGAAACACTTTCAACCAGTTTCTAGAATATAGTAATGGCCACCAATGAATTCTATGCAAATGATTCTATGATCAGTATTCAACTTCCTGCTTATAAGAATTCAGCTGATTGGTGCATGGAAAGCAAAGAGGAAATAAGAATGGAACAAGGGGAACCCGCCAAGAATGTTGGTGCTAAGCAGGTGAAAAGCAGTTAGAATCTGAAGCCGTTTTGAAGACATATCTCACAGGATTTAATGACAGATGGAGGTGTGAGAAAAATAATAGAACCAAGGATGATTCCCAAGGTTTTGGCCTAAGAAGCAAGGAGGAAGTGTTGACTCACTCAGACGGAAGGAGGCAGGGGCAGACCAGATTTTCTGAGGTTTTATATTTGCTTTGATTCATGGTTACAAGTGGGGTTCCAGATACTTATGTGCCCATTATAAGTGCATTCTCCTACTACTGGTGTTTTAAGTATTGATGCTTTCAGCTATTAAAACATAATTGATATTTACAAAGAGCTAGGCCTGAGGGAAGTCTCAGGCTCCTGCCCAGATCTCTGAATTGCTGGCTGATGTTTCCACATAGAGGTTATTAATAAATCAAACAGTTAATTAATCAACTCAATGCACAGAATTTTAAGAAAGACTAAATTTGTCCTGAAGGGCTGATTATCTTTCTGTAAAGAAGGGTTTGCTAACAGAACACAAGTTTTGGTTTTAAATTTTCTAGTTTCTGCTTGTACAAATTAAGAAGGTACAGTAGCCTTCCCCATATTCTGCTGGTTTCTGACACTATGACCAACCCTTGGTATTATTTAAACATTTTACTCTTTTCATTATAAAAATGTCAGCCTGCAGATTAGCAAAAGCTTGTCCTTTTTGTGTAATTTATCCCTTGAGACTGAAGGAAAGCCTTCACGGGGATATAACAGCAATCAAGCATCCATTTAGGAAAAAAAAAGCTGTGATTATTTTTTGTATGTGGTTTTATATCATTTCACTTTTTCAATATGTCTATTTCACATAATTTATTACTTGACACTTTTTATTTTCAATCATTTTTGGTTGCTTATAAATAAACATGCATTAATGTCAAGAGGATTAGCATTCCATTATAAACTGTATACAGGCTGAAAAACTGGCTTTGGTGAAGTTGCCATGTTATTTGGGACATGCATATAGATTGGATGATGCTTGTCTAGAGAATTAAACACTAGCACATTTTTTATCTTTGCTAAATAGAAGCACTTCTTAAATGAAGACAGTGATTTCCAGAGCCACATTATGCAGGTGAGAATTATGCATTTTAATGTTGTTCTGTTTAGAAGTTAATCTTAAAGTAATTTAAATGGTGGTTTGAAAGATAACTGCGTGTATCTCCCCAGAAAGAATCCTGGGCCATAGTATGACTCCATATGTTTACATATCTTTAAATAGGATTGTAATATCTACAACTTATATTAATGTCAACATAATATTTATATACTTCATCAGAATATTTTAAATGAAAGAAAGATTCCATTTTTCCCCAGTCCTCAAGAAAGATCCAGCTTAAGATTCTTTATGTAAATTTAGGAGTAGCACAAACCAAATTTTCTCACTACCCTTGGGATAAGATGTGAAGGACCATTTTGTATCTGTATATACAAAATAGGGTAGATATACAGCTACTTTCTCTTAATTCAATGAGAAGAAAGATTTGTACTAATAGTGTTTGGACAGAATATCATATCTGCATCTTGTGTTATGAATAACTACTATAAGGATAACAATATGCAATGTATTAATTATTGAAACTGTCCTACTAACCTGTTTTTAAACTATCTCATTGCTATTTGTTTCTCCATAAAATTAATAAAAGAAAGATGCATTGTATCAGGGCCTGTACTAAATGAGGGGAGCAATGAGAAAATGTTATCTGATATTTTGAATAATTTCTTAGTATAATATGTACCATGTAAATACAAACTTGTATTTATTTAACTACAAATGTTGTATAAAACTAAAGCTGGTTTGTCTGAGGCCATAGGTAAAACAAAGTGATGGAACTGAGCCTCTCTTTTTTCTATGAATGCAGGTGTGGTTGGTGCCTTCACTGCCCAAAGGTCCCTAAGAACCTTAGCCTTTCCTTACTAAAAGAACATTCGAGGACCTTATCTCTAACAGCTGCCTTGCAAGGAGATACCAATTCTCTTTGAAGTTCAGGTCTACTACCTTTGCTTTCCTACTGGATTCATAGCCTGAGACAAATCCCTGCAGATACTAGAGAAAAGGTTCTAAAATCCGACTTCATGGGAGATAGCATATCCAGTCAAAGAAGACTTTTGCCTATTGGTAACAACAGAAACTAAGAATGTATAGGATTTTAAGAGTATAAGACAAGAGAGAAAGAAAAAGAACAACAATATGGGCCCATTTAGTAGACATTTTGTATCCCTGAGCCATCTCAATATTTAATCTAGTATTTAACAGTTCTTGCAGTCACTGAATGAAATAAGATTGGACACTAGCCTCTTTTCTATGAGCTTGCAACTTGTAGGGGTCACTTCAAGGTCCTTGTCTCAGTCCAAGAAGCCAATATTTGTAATCCCAAAGTTACGTTACTGGAATCCCATCAAGTTAATTATAATCTACCACTTTCAGTGGAACCCATGGCGAAAGTAAAAACACTAAAACATATTATAATTATTGGGGAGCCAAGGGTCCCTAAGTCTAACCATGAAGATGGCTTTCTGGACCAAGAGAGTGACCCAGGGCCTCACTCAGTTTCTATTCAGTGTGGGAGTGGCTTGAGGAGGAATGACTGAGAATTGTGGGAAGTAGGTGACTATGTGAGCTAGGTGGGTGGCCTACATTTACCTCTGCCATATGCAGAGAGGATATGCAGAGACAGTAATCTGCATTATGCTATTGAGCTAGTATCTAATGTTTTGGAGGGTCTGATGTAGTCAGATGCAGTTTTTTTCAACTTTGATGTAGTCTTTCAAGCCCCAGGAAGTCATGGCCTCTATCTTGAGGCTTAATCCCAGCTGGCAGTGTGGAGCATTAGCTCTTCCATCCTGTCTCGACCCAGCTCACATTAAAGAGCAGCAGGTATAGGTTACCAGGGAAACACGCACCCCACCTTCAAAGACTCTCAGCAGCACCTCATCTAGACGAATACACATTGCTTAAGCCCAATTGAAGGATAAACAGAAGTCCTAGCCAGCTCTGTACATAATATGAAGAAATAGGGTCAGGCTCCATCAAATTGGACAGACAGTCACTTTTCTTTCAAGGAGAGCTGCTCAGGTGGTCCTCCACAGCAACTGTTAGAACTTCCTTAGGAGACTGCAGAGTAAAAAGCCCCAAATTTTATGATGATAAGAATAATAGTTGGTTTATTCTGTCAGTTCTTGTATACAGCCTACTCCCCTGTGTTCTCAGAAGGGGTCAAAGGGTACATTTTCAGTAAGGTATTTAAAAGATGCATTGATGCGGTAGCACCACTATTCTTAAAAGGATGGGTGGTACCTTCTCTCTGTAAGCCAGTAATTCTTACTAGTGATGCAACCTGCAGAAAAGGCTTGGATTTCAGTGGAGAATGATGACATCTAGGAGAGACAAGTGATTAAGCGGCAGCACTTACAGGCCTGTGATAAGGCCAACGTTGTCACTGTAACACATATCAGGTCTCAAATCAAAGTTAGAATGGTTGGTTCCAGCCCATAGAAGTCTTTCTGAATGGTCATAATATTCCTGTAACTAAAGTAGATGAACATTCTTACAAAGATGGACTTAATCCATATAAATAAGAGAACAAACAACCTTTGTAGCTCTGGTCAGTAATGCTCTGATTTCAGGGACCAAATTAGAATTGTGATTATGATTCGTTGCCAAAACTAGACATATTACAGAGACAGTGCTCCTTGAGTGAAGGCTAATCAAGATGTCCTGAAAGAAAGATTCTACAAACTTCCACAAGTATGACGCATATGTCTCCCTCCCACCATCTCTCTGCAGTGGCAATTTATGGGGTGACTATACTTGATAAACAGATATAACTAGGTTCTTCAGAGATCACAGTATATTGCTGAAAAAATGAATGCAAACACTAATCTTTGAGATCCACCAGGGGCTTAGGAAGATCATTTGGTAAATAAGATTTAACCCCGAGTTCATTTAAGGCAGGCCGTAGGGCCTGCAACCACTACGTAACTTTCTCCAGTTCTTAGATGCAGAGAAGAAACGAACTGATATGCTTGACAACTGGCACAATATACACACTGAATATTCTGGTTACTTCGCTGGCCAGGCAGTGAGTGTTGCATTATGCTAGGAAGGGCTCAGTGGAACTACCTGGAATGCATTTTCCATCAAAATAACAAGTAAAAAATATTACTGCTTTCTGAAGAGAAATGCAAAGATTAGTTCCACCATAAGAGATTTGCAGATGGATCATTTCTACCACATTCTCCTTTGTCTCCTTCCTTGTGCAAAAGATGGATTGCTCTTGGAGAATAAAAGTGGGTCATAACAAACATATCCAGATTCTGACTCTAGTTACATTTATCTTTCCACTTTGGGCCTTTTTATTGGGGCATCTCAGACATAAACTTTGTGAACTGTTATGCAGAGATGAAGTTAGCATCTTCTTTATTTTTATATCCCTTTATAGACCACCAGAAGTAGTTTGCTTTCCCTTGAAAAAGACAGCATTATACCATTTCCAACTTTTTCAGAGGTATATCAACTTTCTACTCTTCTCTCAGAAACTGGTCCTTTCTACTCAAATTGTGAGCTTCAGATAAGCAATATTACCCTGGCTTTGGAGAGTATTGGAAATGCAAAGTCTGAGAGTCCATTCTAGAGTTTCTAAACCAACGTCTGATTTTTACAAGATCCCCAGGTGACAGGTATGCACCTTCACAGTCCGAAAAGACCCAATCTTGGCTAAAGCAACTTTGATCGCATCGCTGTCTCACAGGACAGCAACTAAGTTCATTTAAGAGATTACAAGGATTGTTGAACAATGAAGTAGGAAATACTCAAAATGAATTTGTAAAATACATTCATGTTGGAAGCTGGGGGAAAAAGATCTTAAGTAAATTCAGGAACCTACTATCTCTGTGAAGTAGTCCAGGGACCTGAAGAATTTTGAGATTCCCTTAGAAAGACGATGGCCAATGTGAATACTCCCTACTACGAAGGTAGAATCACAGTATTTGCTGAAGATTTTGCATTCTGGATGCCGCGTATACAAGCTTTCAATGTGCTATTCTACCTGTTTCCTGAGTCTTTACCCAGAACAGAAGTTGTGCCCAGAGCAAGGTGAAGTTTTACAGCAGGCCCAGGTTATAGTGAAAACTGATTTCTTCCTTTGTCCACATGACCCAGTAGATCAAACGTAATAGAAATATCCATCATTCATAAAGGTTTGATATCACACTTTTGGAAATCTTATATGAGAATCATAGAGTGAAAACCTACACTTTAGGTAGAAGGTATGCCCTAGTGTGTAGACAAATATTCTCATTTGAAAACACAGTACCTAATGTGCTGCCAGGCTGTGACTGAGTATAAAATATCAAGTATTATAATTTAGATCTAAAATGTCCACCGAATCTCATGTTCAGAGGTTGGGCTTATGGAAGGTGGTTGGGTCATGCAAGTGTTCATCAGTTAGTTGATCTGTGGAAACATTCATAGCTGAATGTGCTACTGGAAAAGGGACCCAGTCACAATTGTGGGGCACTAGAGATGTGAGCTGAAAGGGTTCTCCTTCCTAGCTCTTCTCTCTCCTCCTCCTCCTCCTTCTCCTCCACCTGCTCCTCTTCCTTCTTCTCCTCCTTCTCTTTCTTTCTCCTTCCTCTTCCTCCTTCCTCCTGCTCCTTCTATCCCTCCCCATTCTTACCTTCATCTCCCTCCCTTCCTCCCTCCTTCTATCCCTCTTCCTTCACATCCTCCCTCCCCCTCCCTGCCTCCATCTCTCTCTCTCTGCATTGAAGGCTGTGGGCAGAGCAGTTTTCCTCTGCCATACCTTCTCACCAGGCCATTTCTGACTCAGAGCTCCCAGTGATGGACTGAGTGCACTGAAACTGGGAGCCAAAATACACCTCTCCTCCTCTAAGTACTTAACACACCACATGATCATGCCATTTGAGTTACAGCTCATGGATTAGGTATTGCGTGCTCCACCAAGTCATAAATATGGGCATATGTGAACCAATTCTGTCATCAAATGAACCTGCTGTCTGTGAGGCTGGACTTCAGCAGGTTAAATGTGTAAGTCCATTTGCCAGGGCCTCATTCTCACTCTAACAACTACTGATTTGTAGTCACTCCCCTTAGCCCACATAGAGAACTGCACAGCACTACCAATCGTAAGGAATAAAGAACTCAGTTTATTGAATAGATAACAAAATGCTGCCACAACTCTTTGGCTTAATAAGGATATTCTAAAATGATCTTAGAAGACAGAGGAGAAAGGAAATAATCTCAGTAGCACCTTTAGTGGTGCATATAGTTGTTATCTTTACCTGGAAGCACAAATACACACAGATATAAATTTATGTCAATTTATGGGCAGTCATTATTTGTTTGGCCAGAATGTCCAAAGATGTAGATCGAGTAGTTTTGAGAAATACTAAGAAAGAAGTACACAGATAGAACTAGCTCAGAATGGGCATGAGAATATTTGTGTTTGCGGGAAGGTTTACAAATGTTTCCCTAAAAAGAAAGGGTTTTTTGTTTGTTTCTTGTATTTAGTACAGGGTCTATAGGGTCTCACTGCATAGATCAGACTCATAGTGATCGTCCTGTATTCAGCCTCCCAGGAGCTGGGATTACAGGCACCTGCCACCATGCCCAGTTTCAATCACCCTCTGAGCACACCCCAGGGGTATGGCTGGCACGGCCCACTGGGGATCTAACCCTGGCCACTGCATCTGCCTAAGCAGGTACTTCATTCCATTAAGCTATCTGGTTGACCCCCGAGAGTTCTTATTAATCACATGATAGCAGACTCAGTAGATCTCAGGCTGCCTCTTTCTCTAGTAATGGGTTTACAAACACAGTGGCCTTGGTAAAAGCAAAGAAGGGGATATAGAGATAGATGGATAACAGACACTGCTGAAGGCCCAGAAGGTCAACAGAAGAGGTAACACGAATAGTGCATCTGGGAGATTAGCCAACCCTTTGGTGACTAATAATCACATTAGAACACTATATAATTGCAGAACAAGGCAGCAATTTTAATTACATGAATCAATACATATACCATCATTTGCTTGCCTTCCCTGTAATAATTTTGCAAGCGATTTTACCTGAATTACTATCTTTGGTGACATGAAGATATTATGATCAACATTGCTTCTGACAAAGAAACTCACTTTATATCAAAAGAACAGATACCTACCACAATAATTACTGGTCTTCTAAGCATCATCTTAAAGTAATTGGTCTAAGAGAATGATGGAAGAGTCTACAAAGACCCAGGTACAGCGCTGATAGTTGTGAATCTGGAAAATCGTAATGTTTGTGATTCTTTATGTATGCTCTGAGACAGAAATTAAGAATGGGATAATTTTGATACAGCTATTAATACAATTCTGTGCAAAAAGGCAAAAAAAACCCCACCACTCTTTTAAAAATTTCCTAATAACCTATCACCAAAACTTCTGCTTTTTATTGTTAGAATTTTGGGGTCTCTGACTTAAAGACAATTATTTATGGAAAAGTGCTTTCACTGAGGGCTACAAACTGTCTGGGAATTTTTCAATTTTTGTGCCACAAGCTATAATGCCTGGTTTAGTTACTTTTCTCATTGCTGAGGGAAAAAAAAATACAACACTCAATGTGAAAGGAAGAAAGGTCTCTTTTTGGCTCACAGTTTCTAGAGGTTTCAATGTATAGCTGAACTATGGCTGGTTCCAAGGCAGGGCAGCATGGCAAAGAGGTAGTGTTGTGGTTTGGGGTTTTTGCAAAGAGAATGATATAATACAAGATACATTTTACACTATTATTTTAAAAGGAATCACCCGAGAATGATATACAAGAAGGGTAGGAAATCTGTCCACACACTAAAGACCAAAAACTCCAGCTGAGGGTCTAGATTCTAATAGCTTGCATGAGTCTAGCTGGAATCCTAGAGCTCATAATGATGCCTCCCACAAGTCCAACTGGAGGCCTAGAGCCCACGACTAAGTCTCATGCAGACCTGCTTCACAGATCTGTGCTGGATCAGCCCAAAGGTCAGGGGTGGAAGCTCAGAAGTCCATGCCAGCAGGATGAAGGATCTGCGCCAGCAGGCTGAAAGATCTGAACTGGAGCCAGGAAGCAATGCTCAAATTAAGCACCAGAGCTCCCCCATAAGTACCACAGCCATCCTCAGCAACAGTGAGGTCCCGAGCTTCTCCAGTGATGAGGAAAGCTGAGTGCCAATCAGGAAAGCCAATGTGACAAGCTTCTCCATGGGGCTGAGCAATGCACCATCTTCCCCCACCCAGAAGCCAGGAAGTGATGCTCAAGATGAGAACCAAAGCACCTCCAAAGTTCATCAGGAAATCCAGCTTGACAAGGTCGTCCAGCAGAACAGCCCAAGAGAAGTAGGAGCTTCCAACAGCTTCTCCAAACAGTATCCCTACCAGCCTAATGACAGTTTTTCCTATTCTGTCTTTTATGCTGCTGACAACAATCCACAGGTGGGCCTCCCATACTCAGCACCATGCTAATTCAATTCACCTGGGTGAAAGAAGTGACCCACTAGTCAGCTGTCCACCAAAGGTATCATGGCAGAGAGGCACTGCAGAGCAGGAACATTTCTTAGCAGAGCAGGGAGGAGGCAGAAAGCAGTAGGCAGAAGCAATGGCAGCAGCCCTCTCTCTGTCTTATGTTCTATCCAAGTTACCTGCCCTTAGGGTGGGTAGCACTAATACCCAGGGTGGGCCCTCCTGTCATACCCACCCATAACTGTCCTGAACCAAGTGGTGAACCAAATTAGTAATCACACAGCCATAATCTGAGCATCACACAGCTCCCAGCATCACACATCCTAGATCCAGCCACTCCTGCAAGGTCCCATCTATGAGTACTTGAGATTTGGGGGGCATATCTAAAGATAACCAGGAACAATGCCTAAAACCTCAGCTTATAGTGCTGGCTGGAGATATCATTTTTACTTCATTGTCCAAGAGAAAATAGGGAAGATATATAATGTTATACATTTGAGGCAGAAAAAGTTATCTATGAAAGTCTTATGAGACTTTTAGAATTTACAACATAAACTAAAGTTATTTCAAGACTACAGTAATGCAGTACTGGAAGACCACTAATGGCCCTAGAAAGGAAGGTCTATGATATGCTCTGACAGTATCTTCTGTTATCATGTTGGAATCAAACCCCTAATGAAATAATAATAAAAGATGGGACCATGAAGAGGTTAGGAAATGATGTGAGCTATAACTTCATAAATGGGTTACTATCCTTATTAAAGCTTTGTGGAAATGTTTGCCCCTTCTGTTCTGCTGTCCTTCTACCATATGAGGACAGAACAAAGGATTCCCTTGGCACAAAAATGAGCCCTGTCCAGGTACCCAGTATGCTGGCCCTTGCTCCTGGATTTCCCAGCCTCAGGAACTGTGAGATACAATATATATATATATATATATATATATATATATATATATATATATATATTATAATTTACTACATCCAAAGTATTTTTTCAATAGCCTGAACAGATTGAGACAATTTGGGGATGAACATTATAGTCTTAGCTAATATAAACGAAAATGAAATAATCTGTGAAAGAAAAAAATAGCCAAAATGATGTCATAACTATTTTTAGGACTGTCATAGACATGTCTATTTTGTACTTAATTATATAAATTTTTCTATATTAATAATTTATTTTTCTTTATTTTAGCTACACAATATCAAAAGGGGAATTACTGAGGAAAAGAATGAGAATAGAGAAAATGCAGAATAACCTCTGGAGGTTTGTTTTCCAATTGGGGGCACAGAGTAAGCACAATATTATTAACACAAGCTATAATTATGTACTTTAGACATCAGCATGACATTATTTGAAAACTTAAATACAGGTAGAGAGGCGTGGATGATTGCTAAGATAATAAAGAGGTGGACTGTGTCAGCGCCCCGTGGTCATTGACTTCAACCCCTTCTTCATTTTCCTTTGTGTTCAAAGAAGTCTCACTCCACACTGCATGGAAACTTGTCTCTATGTGGTCCTAGCATATTGTATGTGATGGAAGCAATTGCGGAAGATTTGAAAGCGATCAAGACTAAGTCATTATTTCTCCAGCAGCTTCAGGCAGGCAGCTGAGGGGGCCTGCAGCACTTCCCTTGGCTTCTGGGAAATCCTAAAAGTAGGCACTTGTGGGTTCCAGTGAGCCTTCTAAGACTCACCCTAGAAATACAGACAACTCTTTACCTCCAGAAAATGATGTCTGGGGAATGAATGGATCTCTAATTTCTGTTCCTTCCATCGGTTGTCAACTCCTGCCTGCAGGCAACCGTAGCTGCTATGTTACCACCACTGTCTCTGGACATAGTAATTCTCACATCTTGACAGCAACTGATAGAGAAAGCAAACTCTGGCCAATCAGAGCACAATCTTTACCAACTGTGCTACACCTCCACTCTCTCTACCTTCTACATTCTTGTTTTCATCATGATGGACTTGTTCACTTCTACAACCATTGAACAATCTCCTATTTAACATTACATGTTCAGTTTTGTCAGAGATGGGTATTCCATTGCCATTTAAATATTGTAAGTGTGTGAATTCCATAAGATAATGAAACATAGTCCAGTAGTCCATAATAGTAGTGGGTTATCCATAGGACTGGCAATGTCAGAAGTTGTTGACTTGAGCCCTTCACAGCTCAGCATATTAATATGGCTTTACTTTTGTATATACAAAATAGTTAGGATAGATATACTTTTTCTTAATTCAATGAGAAGAAAGATTTGTACTGATAGTGTTTGGACAGGATATCATGTCTGCATCTTGTACTATGAGTAACCACTACGAAGACAACAATATGCAATGTATTAATTATTGAAACTGTCCTATTAATTGGTTTTGAAACTGTCTCATTGATATTTGTTTCTCAATAAAATTAATTTAAAAAAGTAAAAAAAAAAAGTACATGTTCTCTCTAATGGCCCATTCCTGTGTGCTACCTTTTAGGTTTCTGATTCCTGAGTTTTCTATGTTTGAATTTCTCTAAATTCTCAAATGTTAGCCCAGGGTTTGTCATATACCCTATTCTCTATAAATGTTTACAGAGCAGTCTTGGAATCTGAGTCAGTTACCTACAGTCTGCTAATTCTAATTTCAACTTACTGCTTCCCAGACCCCTGACATATGGTGCTACAAATTACCAGCTGCAGCCCAAAGTCAAACACATAGGCAGTCTGCTTAATCAGGCCTGGAGAACCAGAAGTGCAGGAACTAGCTGATGAATCCCCAGATTGATTAGAATACTGAACAGGAAAGTAGGTGTCTTCCTGTGAGTCAAGTTGTTAAGGAAAGAGCTTGGAAAAAAAAGAAAAATGCCAAAGGAGCAGAGTTTGAAAGAAAGGCACCAGAATTTATAGCATTTTTTCTAAATTAAAGTTGAATAGCTGAGTTTTGGGCCATTTTGATGTTTCTAAGTCTGTAGTAGCCAGTCTTCAAGATTACGCCCAATGATCCTCACCTCATCCTGTAACCACACCTTTATGTAGTCTACTCCACATGGTACTAGGCCTGGCCATGAAACCAGCAGCAGAAAAGGGAGGAGAAAACTGTGACCTAGGCTGAGTCAGAAAACACATCTGGGCTTCTACTTTGCTGTCTTCCTTGGGCTGCGTGTTCTGGGAGAAGCCAGCTGTCATGCCGTAAGGACACTCAGCTGGTCACTGGGAAAACTCCTTATGGAATACAGCGTGCAGCAAAGGACTGGCCCCTGTCTGCTAACTATGCTCCTTCAGTTCACCCAGATCCAGAACTCTCCAGTGAAGCTGCCTCTAGATTCCTGACCTTTAGAAGCTATGTGAAAAAAATGTGTGCTGTATTAAACTAGTAAAGTTTGGGGAAGTGAGTTGCACAGCAAAAATGCAGAAGCCTAAACTGAAGGTTGCAAATTGCGATCTGAAAAATTGAACTGCAAATTTAGAACTATTTCTAACATGCTGTGAAGGTTTTATATGTGTGTGTGTGTGTGTGTGTGTGTGTGTGTGTGTGAGAGAGAGAGAGAGAGAGAGAGAGAGAGAGAGAGAGAGAGAGAATGTGTGTGGGGGTCAAAATTTGTTTTTAAAAGTTCAATTAATTGTTAAAATTAGTATTTGGGAGATTGTTTGATGAATTCATTTTCTTTCTTTAAAGCAATAAAAATTTTAAGCACAACCCTATTGTCATGATTATCGTGTCAGGGGCTTGGTCTGTTCTGTGCTTTTTAAATCCAAAAGCTTTTAATTTTGTGAACAAACACACTCACACACACACTCCCTGGTCCCAGGCTCTAACATGATTTCACTCATTGAAAATTCTTCCATTTTTTAATAGGAATTGTCTTTTTGTATTATATTTTATTCTTTTGTATATTGTTTGTTTAAAATATATTTTATCAGCTCAAAGAATTCTGCTCTCAAATTAAGAATTCTGCTGTCAAATGGCTCAGAAGAAACACCAGGAAAACTCTAAAATGTAAAGATTTACAATCCTGGATTATCAAAAATATAATTATATTCTGGTAGCTTTATTATATTTCAAAAGATTAATTGAATTCTCCTTACCCCATCTGCAGATGAGTCAAGACTTTGTAGGAAGCTGTGCGAAATTGGGTTTTGGTTCAAGGAGAGACTGGGCTTTCTCTTGGAAATGTGTACTCACAGTGGGAAGAGCTGGGCCAAGCCTCTGGGGGTAGGGCAGAAAGAACAATAAAATGGGAAGACAAAACAGCAATACCAAGTCAAAGGAGTCAGAGTGGAATGAAAAACAAGGAATGGAACCAAGAGGTCAAGCTACTGAGAGCAGGAGGTCAAGAAAAAAATGAGAGGAGTCTCAGGTGATTAATGGAAGACCGTTGGTGCTTTCTCAGATCTTTCGTATTAATCCACGGAACCATGAAACATTCTGAGTGGCAATGGGGTTTTAGGAAATCTGCCAATTGCTCTGAGAATGTATTGTAAAGATTATCCACATGATGTGGTCGGTATCTAGCAATCCAGCCTTCGAGATACAGAATATCCTAGTGATTGCTTCCAATTATTTTGTTCTCTCTTGTGAGAGGTCCTAGTACTTCAGTGCATTGGGCTAGTGGTAAGCAGGCTTCCTTTGGAGAAAAGAAAAGCTCTCAAGGCCAGGTACACAATGGTCTGTTTGGGCACTGTCGTGACAGATTTGAGTGAAAGATGAGACGTTCAATTTTGTGCACATCTAGTTAAAAGGAGTTACATTCACATGCAGATCATATTTTGGCTCATTTCTTAAACACACGTTCCATGCCATGCATTCGAGAAATGAGAAGTCAAGCCAAGTTTTATATAGCCTACATCATTTTACACATTTTGGAAGGTTAATAGTAAAGATTCTCGGCAAGTGCTTTTGGGTGCTTTTTAAAATTTGGAGATTCTACAGCTGAGTATAGATTTAGAGGGAGTTGAATAGTTTCAGTATTTCTTCCTTTCTTTACTTACCAGAGAAGAGTAGAAGGATCGCTAAGCAGGAAAGAATGATTTTGCTAGTTTCCACAATCCCTTCTACCACCATCTTCCTTCAGGCAAAAGTTAGCCTGTATTTCTAAGTGTGTGGATATAAACATGCCTGTATTAAAACATTCCCCGTGTTTATAATTTTTTGATTTATCTATATATCTTTATTTTTGGCTACTGTGGCTTTTTACAGCTTTCTAATTTATATAGCCATTTGTTTAGGCTGTCAAAACATTTTTAATTTTAATTACTGTGTATCATGCCTGAGGGTGTAAAACTGTCAGATAAATCTGAGACTATGCATAAACATGTGGAGAACTGCATGTGTTATCGCTCAACAATTGCCAGTGGGCAGTGAGCAAATGCCTTTCCGGGGGGTGGTTGCCTGGCTTGTTTTTCCCTCCCCATGGGAGCACAGGATGATACTGTCAGAATGGGTACTGGACACTTCACTACACACCACATCTCTGTGACCTTGGGACAACAGGGACAAGGGTTTGTCATGGACATTCACATGCTGCCTTGCAGATGGGTGATGAAAAAGCATTTAAAGTTTGTACCTGTCAGAGTGAGGAAATGAATTACCAACGTAGTGTTTCAGTTAAAAAAAATAATTGAGGAAGAGAAGTCAGATTTCTCAACTAATGAAATAGTGTATTTGATTGGAAAAGTGTGATCATTGAACTTTTTTATTTAAATAAAGCCTCTGAATAGTATAGGCACACACACACACACACACACACACACACACACACACACACACACATATATATATACATACATACATACATACATACATACATACATACATATAGACATCAATCCATCCATACATACACACATCCACACATTTATCTATCAATCTATCACTTGGGAAGTTTTATATTTGAGATCAGAAGATTGAGCTTGAGTTTAGGGCTTGGTGATGTTCTTTGTTAACTGCTATAACCTTAGATTAATTCTTTCATTGCACTCCAGTCAGTCAAAAGGCTTTAAGAGCTAACCTAGCACTTGATTTAATACAAAGTCTAGATATACATTGAGATAGGAGTCTAGGATATATCTGTATTTATCATTTTTGCTTTTTATGTATTTAGTACAAGGTCTCCAGGGTCTCACTACACAGATTGGACTCATAGGGAGTCTCCTGTTTGTTTGTTTGGTTTGTGGAACCAGGGATTGAACTCAGGCCCTTGCACTTGCCAGGGAAGCGCTTATTCCACTGAGCCATCTCCCCAGCCCCTAGTTTCCTATTTTTAGCCTCCCAAGTGCTGGGATTATAGCTTGAGCCACCACCGCCAGTCTCAGGCTCTGTCTCAGTGCACCCAGGGATGGGACCACATAGCACAACAGGGATCGAACCCTGGTCGCTGAGTCTGCCTAAGCAGACACTTTAATCCACAGAGCTATCTGGCCAGCCCTATCTGTATTTATCTTATAGCAATGCAAGTTAATTCCTATGATTATCTTATGCTACCTTTAGAGAGGATTTGATGCCTAGGAAAGATTGCTTCTGTACTCTGACTAACCTATGCAGCTGAGTTCAAGAATCAGAGTAGAAAACAGGCAGGAAACATGATGTCAGAGAGTCCCATTCTCACTCTGCTTTTGCTGGTCTTTTCTTTCACCCTTGATATGCCCAAGGCACATAAATAAAGCCATCTGCCTTAGAATGCATTTCAACTAATTCAACCATTACCATTTGTGACTCTCATTTCCACAGATGTTACTTTGTCTTGTACATTGTCTCAACCATGTAGAAACTTTTCTACTTTGATGTGAAATTTTTCAAACAAGAAGCCATAGTAAAGAAGCAATGAGTCTGGTATTTTTAAACATTAGAGCTTGACAATTTATAGAGCACATACTGCCTACTATCATAAAAAATAAAGCAAATGCTTAAAATTACAAAATGTATTGCAGTCACAGACACATTACCACTAGTCCTCATAATATTCCCATCGCTTCAAATTCACTTCCCTTCCTTGCTACTTCCTGAAGCAGCTCTGGAAGTCTTCTTTCACAAGTGTCTTCAAGTGCACTGTTGTTCCACATAATGTCCTGCACTGATTAAGAATGTTTACCTTTCTTGATCATTTTGGGCTTGGGAAAGAACCAGTAGTTGCTTCACAATGCCAAATCCAGTGAATAAGATAGATAAGGACAAACTATAGTGCTTTATTCGAGCCTACCTTTCCACTGGATGTCACTCAGCAGCAGCATGCACTCCGTACCTTATCATCCCTTGCTAGGGCACCATAGAGGTCTTCCAGG